>NC_085015.1:29999467-30366703 GCF_963854185.1 Sardina pilchardus
TCGCATCAGCAACTTCGCTGCTCAGTAGCCGAATCGAAGGGGCCAGCAATTCGAGAAAAAAGTTGCAGATCATAGACAAAGAAAGCATATGCTCTGAGAACAGAACACAACTGCATGTCAAGTGTAGCCAAGGGTCTGCAGAAACAACAAGTGCACATGTTCGTGACAAAATATGGGGAATAGAATCGCGTTTCAGTGGGAATGCTGCAAATTATGTTTTCCTCTTCTAAAGACAATTATGTACGATATAAATGACAAAAAATTAACAGCATATTTTTTTATACCGACCCGACCAAACATGACCCGAATATCATAAAAAATATCTTTTCTTGACCCATAACCGCGGGTGACCATATTATGTGCAAATCCAACAACTGAGATGCATCCCCTATAATCATTAGCCTATAGATCAAAAAAGACAAGTAGAACACACAAACAACCATAGGATTCATGAGGTCATATAATTTTGAAATAAATTAAGTCACCGTTAATGCGACGGGGCAAACATGTGTTTCTTAGCGTCTTGAAACTTTCTTCTGAGAACTGAAAGTCCGATCAAACGTCATTCAAAGGCAGTCCATAATTCAAATGAAATTGTTTTCTAATGAAAAAGTTCTACCTTTTATAATAGGCCCAAATAATAGAATATTTAAATAGACAAGATGGGTGTGATGCCTAATTGTTTCCTGCCTGATCAAAACCGTTCAGGAATTATTTACGCAAAACTGAAACGTTCATAATTCATTCTCCCTCCTTCGCTTTCGGTTCAGAATGAAACAGCAGAGAGCATAAACCATATAGTTTCTCCTGTAGGCCTATTTTAGGCTATTTGACAACAGCCAGCTATACATTTCAAATAAACATATAGCCCAATGTATACATAGGCAAGAGGTTTGTGGTGCGTCGGAAAATGGGACATTTTATTTTTAATTGTTTCCCGCATTTAGAATCAAGAATAACATTCGTGAACCATTTCGTTTTGTTGCCAGCATAAAAACAAGCGTAGGCCTACCATCAGCCTATCCGCACATTTGAAATAAAATGTATGAATTGACCCAAAAACCAGAACACAAGGACATAGGCTTATGTTTTTAGTGGAAACTGGCCTTGTGACCTCATGAAACCGTTAGTGACACAAAACCAACCTAAACGAAACAGCCAGATGCCTCTTCATACAATAGGCTAACAGAAGACACCTTCATAAACAATAACAAGTTTTGTCATGAGACTAGGCTATTAAAAGCAGAAAAGATGTTCAGCTTGCTTCGGGATTGAATTCAATTTGGGACTGTTTGGCTAGTGGTAAATGCCGACATTCCTAACCCTGCTCACAAGTGCCACCTGGTGGTTGTTTGGGACATTGCAGCTTCACTTGGGAAAAATAAATAAAATACACATGATTCACGTGTGATTCTCATGAGAATCTCACGTGAAAGCGGCCAATGTCAACCAACGCCCACTGTACTTTCATTGTATTATGTCATACTGAACTGAATTCTAAGAGTTAAAAACAACAAAGGATACAATAAATGTTTTGTCATGGTTCCATAGTATTTCATTTAGGATAAGCTATATCAAAGCAGGTAGAAGTAACTGTAGTCACTTGACATTTCTGAGGATTTACATATTTCCACCAGGGCAGCGGTATAGAAATTCTTCAGTGGAGGCACCGCACTAGTTAATCACGCTATCAACAACTTCTTACCTTTTCTTCTGTTATTACTATTCTTTAACTTTATGGTAGACAGTGAGTCCAGCAAATTGAGAACCTAGGATCCTGTTTATGTTTATGAATGTGACTCCAGTATATGTTGAAACATAAGGGTGGAAAAAGGGGTTACATTTATATAATGCAAATGATTATGTTAACAATGTCATCGAATATGTTGTACAAACAAGAAGAGCGAAATGGTAAACTTTAACGAAATCATCATCCACATCATAGTTTGATGCTGTGTGGGGTTATGGACTTGACAGTTTTGCATGGAATTGCCCATACAGTATATCCATATATATATTAAGATTTGACACATTGCAGTTTTTTTAATGCTGGGGTTATTTATAAATCAAAGAATTGTGGGTAGATGTGGATGAACTGTGCAACATGCAGTTTGTGGACAAGAGGCAGACATAACAGACAGATATTTGTGTTTGAGGGGGTGGTGTGTATGTGTGTGTGTGTGTGTGTGTGTGTTTGTGTGAAAGTCTTCGTTGCTGGTGCTGTTGTGGGTCAACTCAGCAACATGCCGTTTGTGGACAAGAGGCAGATGTAACGGACTGACGTTTCTGTTTGAAAGAGTTAACACATTGCAACTTATTCAACAGTGAGTAAACTGCGGATGTTCCCGCAAAACAGAATAGCTATACTCCTAACATTACTTGTATTTGTTCTAGAAACATGCCTAGTTCCTTAGGCTCCCTCCTTCCTTCAGTGGTTACGTGTTTCATGCTGGCTACACGTGAACAACTCATACTTAATTCAACATAAGGTCTACAGACCTTAGAGGTGTACATTTCATTTCCATACATCAAAGCGTTCGCCCGTGGCAGCCAATCAAATTCGATGGCGAAGCCTCCAAACAGGAAGTGAGGTCAAATCTCGGAAACACTTTGAGGTGTCAAGACCATATTTGGCGGGATGATTTTGGACACCATCCAAAGTAGTCTCGGTAAATTTGGTGTAATTTGGCCACTAGGGGGCGCCGCAATTAGCAAAAATGCATTTTGGCTCATATCTCTTTACGTGTTTGGGATGACATCTACATTTTTACATTGGAGGTGCTCTGGGACATACCACTGGTGAACCTAGGCAACCCGTCACGTCAGTGTAAGAATTCGGCAATCGAGGGCAACGCAGCCAAACTCGAAGCAGCTTCGCGTCTTGGCCAAACTTTGGCGCTTTGACCTGAGGGCGAGCGGTCGTGTCTCCTACCGGGGCGCTGTCGCGGCGCGTCGGAGCAAGCACACTTCGCACTTCCCACCGGGGAAATGATGGGGTTACATATATATATGTAACCCCATCTTGACAGGTGTGCTATTATAAGGCACTGGTTACAGGCAATGTAAAACAGGCTATAGAAGCAGTGGCGCTAAACAGGATCCCGAGCTCTCAGCGGTGGTGTGGTGAGCTGGCTGAAACATCCCTGACTTACCAGTAGGCTAGCATTTAAACAAGAATAGAATACATTAAATATAGCGCGGTGCCTCCACTGTAGGAATACTACACTCACCTGAAAGCTCGTGTATTAAATGTACTCTTACAGAACTAATTAAAATGTATAAAGTGGGAAAACAACAAGTGTTCATTAAACTAGTGGTGGTTGCATAAAATAGATTGCCAATACACCCAGAAGTATAGTAAATAACAAGACAGTATTTATTTACTAAGAGTAAAAGTGAATATTCAAAAGCTTCAAAAGGAAGCGGCGGAAAGAGAAAACAATAGCTGGTACCCCTGACAGGCTAGAAGCGAACGTTAACGTTCGCTAATCTAAAACATTGAAGCGGCTACCAGTATCATCATCATCATCAACCGTTTTTTATTCAGGGAAAATTGACTGAGCATCAAGCTCTTTTACAGCAATGCCCTGAGTCACAAAACATATAACAACAATAATCAAAATAATAAAACAAGAATAAGAAAAAGATACAAAAAGCAAATAATTAAAGTGACACAAAATAGCCAGGTGCCAGACAGAGCGGCGTATTCGCACAGCGTTCCTGTACAGACATCAAGACAGACATTAGACAACCACTACAAACATAGCGCATTTCACGTGCACAGAACCCATACACAGACAGTGCCGAGCGGAGTGGCGTAATCGCCAGCGTACCCGTGGCAACAAAGAACAAACAAATTTACAAAATAACAAGACACAAGACAAAAGATGCCGGACGGAGCGGCGTAATCGCCTGCGTACCCGACGGGCACCAAGACATACAAAGACATACAAAGACAGACACCAAACAACAATCAACATATAATAAAACAACATAGATTAACAAAAACACTTGCAACACTAGGCAAAATTGGCAGGTCGAGCAGAGCGGCGTAAGGCTACCCTTGACACCACAGACATAGGCCTACAAGACAGACAAATAAACAAAAGTCAAATAAATAATAAAACAAACAAACAAACAGAAAAGTCCACGCCAACTTAGTCCAACGAACCGCATCCAAGCAAGCGTCAGTGCGCTGTCTTGCAATCACTGGGGCTGAACCTCAGCAGACGATGGCATGTATGGAAGACATAACAGTACAAACAACATACAATAATCCTCAGGGAAAGCGTAACACAGATATACAATCAATCATGTGCTAACAAATATCAAGTGTACAAAATACATCATGACAACAACCAAATTCAACCCCAAGCGCTTCCCCGTCGGAGCTCGTCGTTAGTCCACCGTATGCTAGGCAGCAACATGCTGCACATCCCATCCACTTCGCCGGTCGAGGCGAGACGTGTATGTATGTCAGTGTAAGTGTACTCACGACCGAAACCGATCACCAGACCGGAAGACTCCGTGGAACGGAAGGCCAAGGGGGTGATGTTGTTGTCAGCCTGCCAACAGCGGCAGCAGGGCGGTACAGTCCGCCGGTGGGCTCCGCACCGGAGGTAGCATCCAGCAGGCAGACGAACTTGTCCGAGGGAGGCCGGTCAGCAGGGCGGGCGGTCCGCCGGTGGGCAGCCGGAGGAAACACAGTCGTCCTGGGGAGGCCGGGGAGCTCCGGTGGGTCCAGCACCGGAGGCTACGATAAAGTCCCTCTCAATGGGTCCGTCCACCGGTGGGCTCAGCACCGGAGGAAACAAGCGAGTCCCTCTCAGCAGCAGGAGATCGCTCAACGGGTCCCGCCATGGAGTTGAGGGCCTATGGACCAACGTCCAGTGGTCTCCTCAAAACAAGCTTAATGGACCGACAGCAAAACGCAGTACCGGAGGAAAACTTAATAGGGTCCTAGAAGTAATTAACCCCACAGTTCGTGGGCCAGGGTACACGTACCCGTAAGTCGGCACTAATCTGCAGGGAGAGCACGGCCTAACGTGACCTGTCTGTTTTCACTCTCCCTGGGACTGGCGAGCCTCTCGCTCGCTGAGGAGATAGAATTCTCCCATTCCACCCGATTTCGCGGGCATAAACCAATATACAAAACCCATTGGCAGATAAAATAATTCAAATAAAAGCAAACAAATAAAGACATTTGATTGGATCAGGAAAAATACACATGTACAAACACAAAGCATTGTGGTACATCGAGTATAGTGAAACAAAAAAAGAACGGTACTTTACAGGTGCTTACATATATATATAAAGATTTCTTGGCTACTTTTAAATCTGTAAACACTGCTTTAAACTTATCAATTTGCCTTCAAGAAAATAATTTAATTTAGGCCCCAGCCGTGGCGCAACTGGCTGGGGCACCTGCGCCACACGCCGGCGACCCGGGTTCGATTCCCGCCCCGTGGTCCTTTCCGGATCCCACCCCAGCTCTCTCTCCCACTCGCTTCCTGTCATTCTCTCTACTGTCCTGTCCAATTAAAGGCATAAAAAGCCCAAAAAAATAACCTTTAAAAAAAAAGAAAATAATTTAATTTAAATCAGGGAGGAGGGAAAGTGGTGAATTCACTCGGTTTTCCAAGGCTGAAAAGAAGCCTTGTAAAACACTTTTTAAAATTGGCCAATTATAATGCAAAACAGAAATGTAATGTCTGGCTGTAATGTGAACATGTGTCCTGCTGCATATTATTTTCTGGCTCGTTATCTCATTTGTTTTCTCTTTCTCTGTCCACATAGTTATTGATGTGCTACTGACTGTGCCACTCGGGTTTTTTGGAGATTTAGTGAGAGTACAAAAAATGTGCTGAGCTTACATACTTCATTATTTAACTTCAGGCCACCATGCTGCCCCATGGCCATTTCAGACAAAACATCAGACTACACTGATATTTATCTTTTTGTTTTAGGTCACGTGGGATTTCACATCAGTGGGTTATGTGAATTATGTTCCACCAATACAGAACTTCAGGAGGCCTACTCAGTGACAGCCTTGGTAAAGTTGACTAAATAATCTTTTGGTGATTTATATCACAATGAAAACAATGAGGGGATATCCAAAAATATATTCTGAGGAAAATGAATCTCTCATAAAGAAATACATATTCTAAACAGAAACACGTTTATTGACACCTCTAGAAAATCTTATAAACAAAATGTAACAAGTGTTTTTCCCATTTATACTCTACTTTGAGTTAATAGGAGTCTTTCAAAATACTAGTAATCTATGACTTTCCTTTCCACTAAGGTATACGAATTAAAGAAATGCATTTTTCAACATGGGAAAAACAAGAAAATATCTTGCCCCCATGCACTATGAGGAGGATGGTTAGAGATGTAATTCCATAAGAATCAATGTTGGAGAGCTACAGAAAAAAAGGGGAGCGTACCTATGTTCCCCGGGTCCTATGTTCCCCACTTTGTATGGGACCGGGGAACATAGGACCCTTTTTTTAAAAAAGGGTCCTATGTTCCCCACTGTTCCCAAAAAGGGTCCTATGTTCCCCTTTTAGTATGGGACTGGGGAACATAGAACCCTTTTTCAAAAAAAGGGCACTTTGCCCCCTGTGTTTCAAGGAAAATATTTATTTATTTACGATATATTCTTCATTCCACCCTCCTTACGGGGGTCCAGTTGAGTTGGCGATGGATCAAAACGAAAAACAATGGTTCCATGCTATGCTTGTGGGGCTACATGCGCACCAAGTTTCATGCACCCCGGTCTTTCAGTGGCCCGGAACTTCTTGACGGAAAATTGCGCATGTGAAAAAAAAACACAAATCTGACTAAACCTGACCTACCCGCCGCTTCGCTGTGTGGCGGTCATAGTAATAGAGTGGGGAACATAGGACCTTTTTTCAAAAAAAGGGTCCTATGTTCCCCTCTTTGTATGGGACCAGGGGAACATAGGACCCTTTTTTAAAGGAAACTTGGTGCGCATGTAGCCCCACAAGCATAGCATGGAACCATTGTTTTTCGTTTTGATCCATCGCCAACTCAACTGGACCCTCGTAAGGAGGGTGGAATGAAGAATATATCGTAAATAAATAAATATTTTCCTTGAAACACAGGGGGCATAGTGACTCCTATGTTAAATTCCCATAGAAGCAGGAAGATTTTTCATATGTTTTTATTTCTAAAGGCCAGTTATTTCATGGATCCAGGATACTATGCATCCTGATAAGTTTTCCTTTGCCTTTGGAATCAAAACAGCCCCACATCACCACATACCCTTCACCATACCTAGAGATTGGCATGGTGTTTTTTCCAGTTAGCCTAGGCCTATTAGTCTGTTTGATTTGCATTAAGCTCAATGAGTTATGTGGTGATGTGGGGCTATTTTGATTCCAAAGGCAAAGGGAAACTTGATCCATGAAATAACATATGTAAAATATTCCTGCTTCTATGGGAATTTAACATAGGAGTCAAATACTTATGCCTCTGTGTTTTAAGGAAAACATTTATCTATTTATGAATAATTGATGTCCTTAAAGGTTGGATTTGTACTCATTTTTTTAATTTAAGGCATTAAGATACTGTACATTTTTAAAAGGGTATTTCATATTCCTCTTTTTAGTCAACTTTAGCATGGGGTCAAATACTTATTCTCCCCACTGTATACATGTACTGTATGTGTGTGTGTGTGTGTGTGTGTGTGTGTGTGTGTGTGTGTGTGTGTGTGTGTGTGTGCCTGCATGTGTGTGCATGTATCTTTATGTGTTTATGCGTGCGTGTGCATAGTGTACAGTCGCTAAATGTACACATATTAATTTATTGTATGGTCCCTCAATTACACAAAACTTGGCATACATTCAGAGGGTGTCATAATATTCCGTGCAGTTTTGAACCTGTCAATCAAACATACCTGCAATTACAACGCCTCATTTTTGCTTTTTCATTTTTAACTAGGTGGCTCTATACATGAAATGAGTGGTTATGGGATGGGTTGATATGGTCCTTTAAGACCAACATACAAAAAAAGGTGGTCCAATATGTCCAACAAGTTTCGTGCACCCCGGTCCCGGGAATCCTTGACGGACAATTGCGCATGCAAAAAAAAATAAAAAATCTGACTAAACCTGTGCTGTAGGGCGGTCATAATAATTTTACCAACAAAAATTAAAAACCAACAGAAATAGCACAAACAATGCACAGTTAATCTATCAGCCTAATTGAATTTAATTTCCCCTTGGGGATCAATAAAGTATCTATCTATCTATCTATCTATCTATCTATCTATCTATCTACTGTATCTATCTATCTATCTAATACTCACTTACTCTGCCTCACAACAGGAGAGTCTTTCACCTACCACTCACAAAACATTTTACAATCAAAGAGGGATGCAGTGGGTGAGACTGGTAAAGTTCAGTTTCTCACAGCGGGGAACATAGAACCCTTTTTCAAAAAAAGGGTCCTATGTTCCCCGGGAGACCTGGGGAACATAGGACCCTTTTTCAGAAAAAGGGTCCTATGATCCCCTGTATGTATTGCAACCGGGGAACATAGGATCTTTTTGGGGAAAAATGGGGAACATAGGACCCTTTTTCTGAAAAAGGGTCCTATGTTCCCCGAGCGGGGAACATAAGACCTGGGGAACATAGGGATGACCCCGAAAAAAAGTATCACAAAGGGCAAGGGGAGTTGGGAGACTCAATTTCCCATGGTCATTAACAACACTTGGTTAGATTTTATTAGATACACATTTTTTGCAGTGTAGAACAGTTTTGTTCTGGAAATAGCTCTGTGTATTAAAAACTATAATGCGATTGTTTCTGTGAGACCTACTCGGTGTGTTTGAGAACAAGGTCACTCTCCTAAAAGCCGCTGGGGACTCCTTGCCTAGAATCTCTCACCTGAAACAATTTGAATGTGCTGCTGGTCACACAGGATGTATGAAAAGGGTCTTTGGCTTATGAATTTATATTTGGTTAAAATTGCAGCTAGTTTGAATTTGATGCTATTATTTGAATTGTGGAGACTAGCATAGGCACATAGGGTAGGCCTACTGCAGGTGCTGATGGCGAAGTTTAAAACTGTGATGACAATAAAATGATTTCTTATAAATATCTCTGGTTGTTGTTTCTGTTCCACGACATTTTGTATCATGTCATGTTTGGAGTGTGGGATAAAGAGAGGGATAATTTGAGTAATTTTGAAATGATTATGACCGCTGTACAGCAAATATTTTCTGTATCTTTGTTTTCCGCACTAATAATGGTTTATGTTACCCCTTCCGCCATGCAGGTAGCCTATTAAATATGGTTTGTCAATCTCTGAAAATCAAATGAAAATAATTATATATATATATATATATATACACAAAGATTTCTTGGCTACTTTTAAATCTGTAAACACTGCTTTAACCTAATCAATTTGCCTTCAAGAAAATGATTTAATTTAAATCAGGGAGGAGGGAAAGTGGTGAATTCACTCGGTTTTCCAAGGCTGAAAAGAAGCCATGTAAAACACTTTTTAAAATTGGCCAATGATAATGCAAAACAGAAATGTAATGTCTGGCTGTAATGTGAACATGTGTCCTGCTGCATATTATTTTCTGGCTCGTTATCTCATTTGTTTTCTCTTTCTCTGTCCACATAGTTATTTATGTGCTACTGACTGCGCCACTCGGGTTTTTTGGAAATTTAGTGAGAGTACAAAAAATGTGCTGAGCTCACATACTTCATTATTTAACTTCAGGCCACCATGCTGCTCCATGGCCATTTCAGACAAAATCAATCAATCAATTGTCAATTCAATTTCAATTTAATTTCACCAAAAGTGGCAAAATAAAACATTTCACATGTCTCATGCCACTTTACAGAAGATTGTGACTTGAATAGGCTATATCGAAAGGTATCTTCGTGGTTTTTATAACGCTCTTATTGATGCAGCCTGTTAGGCCTACAGACTGGTTTAAGTTTAGTGCATTCAGGTCATTATGTTATGTGATTTAACCTCATTCTGCCTATGAATTGTTTGGCAGATGGCCTTGGCTACTTGTGGTTGTTTTAAAATATGCATACATTGTCATCTAGAAAACTGATCCTGGTGCGTCGAGTTCCTTGGCTTTAACATTGGTTGCACTATATAAATAATATTTTAGTGAGTATGCATGCATTCACCCAATATACTGGTAGGCCTGCTTTTTCCATCAGTGGGTTTTGGAGTTCGCTGTGCAGTAGAGTTGTAGGTCTATAGGGGTGAGTGAGTTTTTAAAAGGAGACAGAGGTAGAATGGTTAGATAGACATCTTCAGAATTCTATAAACTACGTGGACTGTGGACTGTGAGTGATTTTAATATTGGTGGAGTGATGTGATAAGATCTTTGTGTTTTGGTTAATGCATTTTTCACAATCTTGAGTTTGTTTAGGGTCTGTTTTGTCAGTCCAGCAAAAAGTGTGTTACAACAGTCCAATCGATAGTCTGCTACTTGACACATTTCACTTTGTGAGATGCTTTGCCTTGCTTCTGCTGAAATCATGGATCGAAGACTGTGGTTGTAGCAAGTCTGAATGAATGAGAATAGCTTTCATCGAGTAGGCCACAACAAAATATCTACTTTGATAACTAGTAACACTTGCTCAAGTATAGAGATTATATCACAAACGTAATCAAATCATTGTGGTTGGCACAGAACGGGTGTAGTAACCTAATGGTTAGGTTCTCTGGGTTTAACCATTTGCCCCTGTAGATTCAGAAGGGCGTCATGACGCAGTAGGACTGCCCGATAAACGCACTGAGCGCAACAATCGACCTAACCTGCTCAGTGAAAGATTCACGCCGGCCAGGGGTGTACGAAGAACTTATTAAGGTAACATGGCAACTTACATAAGCTAATAATAATTTACATGCTGAACAGGTAAGTTTAATTTGAGCAGAATTTAAACAGATTGACCATCTGATGCTAACATGGTAGTGTGTTGGTGTCAATGGAGTAGCAGCCTAACGTTGAAGTTAATGCCATTTAATGGTTAACGTTAACGTTATTTGACTTTAACGTTTGCGTTTATTTCAAGATGATTACAGCTACATGGTATAAGTGTAACTTAATGTTGCTTGAGTCGGAAAGCTAGCGGTGATTATATCATCACTTTAATCACAATGTTACTTTAACTTGACATCGCTTTGCCAATCTTGTTTCATGTTAGCATGTTAGCTAATAGTGACATGTGGACCTAGAACTACATAACGTTAGCTGACGTTGTGCTAGGATAACAGGCACAGTAACATTAGTGTAGCCAAAGTAACTTACCAGTTACCAAGATGCGTCATATAAGGATTCAGCAGTGGAACGAAATGATCGTAGTTTCGAGTTTAGGTCTATGCTTTAGGTGTAACCAGAGCCATGGCTCTGGTGCAAGGTGTAATGCCCGTAACCAGCCATTCTGAAGTCACCAGCACGTTAGTCAGCTAGCTGGTCATTGACATAAGGAACACCAATGCGAACTTCTAATGTTACCCCAAGTCTATTTAAATTGAATCATACTATGGACTCCTTCACCGTGACAAACAGCAACGACGTGTTTCTAGAATAGGGGTCTCTAACCTTTTTTTCCTCCAAGAGCTTCTTTGACAAAATGAGCATGACCCAGAGCAACTAATGTTTGATAGGCTATTAAAGTGTAAATTTCAGGGTAAATTTTTCAGGAAGTTAATGCAATGTGCTTATTAAACATAAATATTAGAACCACCCACCATTGTTTTGTATGGGTTTTGATACCAAAATGCTGAATATTATAGAATATAATATGAAAAGTTGGCACTCCCCCTCCCTTCCACTAGATGGGGTATGACGTCACAAGAGGAACTCATAGGCTAGAGTTAACCGTGTTACGGTGCAATGAAGAAATATGGGTTATGAAAATAAATGTCCCCTAAATTTGTGCCCATGTCAAATCAAACGACAAAAGCCTAAGCCTTTTACCATCCATAAACAACAGATGAACCTTTGCAAAAAATGTATCCCCGCTGTTATTGGATTTGAACTAGCCCTTGCATTCTTGCAAGAAAAATGCATTCGCTGTAGGCTATGGGTCTAAAATTAGGCTACATTGCCCATAATATTTAAATTATGTCGCCATCAGCCCTTTTCATTCACACTAAGTGAAAAGTCTGTGTGAAAGGGAGGCACAGTATTCCTCCTTTCAAAAAAGCCACCGTGTAATCTATGGAATTAAAGGAGTCATAGAACGCATTTTTTGACCATTACAAATTGATCTTTGAGCCTAAATAATGTCATATGTAAATTTGTGGGGCTGAAAACGCCCCAGGAGCACTGCTAGATCGCCTAATACAAGGTCATAAATAAGCCTTGCAATGAAACAGTTTGTTTTTCCCGCCCACTCAGCAAGTTCATGAATATTCAAATGAGATGCGCGCTGATTGATCTATTGGCCGATATGTCCTGAAAGTTGATTGGCTCAATCCACCGGTCTGAAGCTAGAGCAAAGTGAAACTACGTTTACTGCTGGTAAATAAAGCCAAATTCTTTGATAAAGCTTTCAACAATGGATTTAAATAAGGAATACAGCCGTACATGTATAAACCGAGTCAGAAGAAGGTTCTGACGAAGATGAAGTGCAGCAGATTCCCCAACAGAATGAATGTGTTAGATTGGTAAGTTTTATCAGTACATTTCTTAGTATAGTAACTCTCCAAAGTTAGCTGTAATAACGCTAGCATTACAAGGTCTCTGCCATAGACCACATATCTAGATACGAGCATCGTAAGAGCAGTTTAACAACAATTATTAATCGAAGGTATGCAAATGAGAGGGGGTGTATCTAAAGGGGGATGGGCGCCTATTACGTGTTATCTGAGCTCTGTTCAGATTGGAGCATTTCAACACGGCTGTTTCTATTTCCCAATTTGCATATGAAAGCAGGCGGGGGACGCGGTAAAGTCTTTGGTGTTGTCCTTTGGACACTGCTCGCAGCCTAAATTCAACAGGAACAAGGTGAATGTGGTTTTGAATTTTAGGACTCCTTTAAATTAGACTCAAATGTCTTGTAAGTGCATATCATGTTTTGAAACTGTAGACATTATTTGTAACTGTAAAAATGATCTGTACAAGTAATTGTCGATATTACAAGTATACCCTACACTTACAAATCTGTTCTACGGGTACGGATCGGTTTTACAGCTACAGATCACCCTACAGTTAGAAATATTTTACGATTACAAAAATATTCTACAGTTACAAATCTTTTCTGCAGGCGCACAGACTTTTGTGCCACCTAAGGGATGAGAACTGTCTCATATGTTTTGTGTGTGTGTATCGGATTTGTAACTGTAAACCTGATTTGTGAAAAAAATAACACAAATAATTTTCAGTGTTACCTGTATGCCACAGGTACGAAATATTCCACAGTTACAGTCTTTCCGTTACGAATCTCTGCTGCTCGCACAAGTCATATTTTTACAAGTTACAAAATACTTTTGAGACTGTTCTCGCGTTCTAGTTCATTAGCCAATCACAGAGCCAGGAGGAGTGCCCACGTTGTGACTGGTTGGCTGGCTGGCTGGTTGTGGTGGGTGCAAGCAACCAGACCTTGCGCTGCTAGTTAGAGCCTCAAACTGCTCAGACAGAAGAAATACATATAGACAGATAATTATGATTGTCTATTTAAGGCCAGCACTGTATTTCCTTCCGACGCTGTACTTTCTGATCAGTCACGAAGAACCATCAGAAATAAACGTTGTAGCTGCTAGGCTAACTTAGCTGATGTTGACACCAGCTTCATTCAAATTCGCCAACATAGGCGAACGTTTTGTTGAACAGTTTTCCGTTCCGGATATTCTATCCACAGTGTAATTAATAACAGCAACGTGTCCCTGCGGAGTAAATGTTGCTGACCATCACTTTCCCATTGAGATTGGACCACGTAATTTATTTCTGAACGGATACGTAAACCGTGAACTGTTAGCTAACAGAGCTAAACTGAGATTGAATGTGATTTAGCTAACTAGCTGGTTTTGCCAACAAAGTAATTGTCCTTAAACATTGCCCCATGTATCAGTAGTACATGGGGCAATGTACCAGCCACAACGTCGGCGTTTCTCCTGCTCTGTGATTGGCTAATGAACTAGATTCGTAACGGCAGAGTAGATTCGTAATCGAAAGACTGTAACTGTGGAAGAGTTCGTAACTGTGGGATACATTAGCTAACACTGAAAATTGTTCGTGTTTTTTTTTTTTTTAAGTCACAGATCAGTTTTACAGTTACACACCCGATACACACACACACAAAACATATGAGACGGTTCTCATCCCTTGGGTGGCGCAAAAGTCTGTGCGCCTGCAGAAAAGATCTGTAATTGTAGAATACTTTTGTAATCGTAAAATATTGATTTGTAACTGTAACATATGTTTGTACTCGTAAAATATTTGTAACTGTAAGATCTGTAGCTGTAAAACCGATCCGTACCCGTAGAACAGATTTGTAAGTGTACAACTACATTTTACAGTTACAAATAATGTCTACAGTTTCAAAACATGATCTACACTTACAAGACTTATGAGTCTAATTTAATTGCATAGTAATCGCACTAGGCATGAGGTTGGCATCGGAAGAATATTTAGTTTCGACGTGACACTTTCAAAACAACAACAAAATCTGACAGCATCTTTGAAGTTTAGGAACTACTAGTTGCAGGCAGCAGTTGGATATGCTAACTGGCAGCTTCGTAGGCTTTAGGTAAGGTAAAATCAACGACTGAAATAGCCTACAGTGAAGTGTCGTTTTCTGAAAGCCAATTAAGGTAGTGCTAGCTGTTTTGGAGGCGGCTATTGAAGCTACGAACGGAGATGTTTTGCGATGTATGAGAGAACAATTTTCAATTTCAATTTAATTTCGCTTATAGAGCGCCAAAACATTACACATGTCTCATGGCGCTTTACAGAGTGTTAAACATTCAAAGAGAGCCCATGAGTAACAGGGGCAAGGAAAAACTCCCTAGAATTGGAGATACATATAGGAAGAAACCTCAGACCGATCCACGACTCAAGGGCCCAACCCATCTGCCTGGGGTCAGTTACAGTAAAGTCATTTGTAGTTTGAAAGTTACAATGACAATGAAAGTTCAAATAGTCCAGTGTAGGGAATAAATTGTCCATTAGTAATCCATTAGTTATTTCGGAAAGTGATGGGTCGCTAGGATGCGTGGGCCAAAGATTCAGGCAGGCAACCACAGCAGGCGATGGTAGGGAAGTCATAGGGATGGTGGAGGCAATGGCGATGGTAGGGCAGTCAGAGGGATGTGACTTCAGGTGTGGGACAGGCACAGAGATGGTTGATGGCTGGTAATGGTTTACCTCACAGGTGAGGTATAGGGGAAAGGGAAGAGAAGTAGAGTGTGTTAGTATTACTGTAAGTCATGATGGTTGGTATTAATAAGTATATCAATGGTGATATAAATGATTATACTATAGAGGGTTTACAAAACGCTTTTACACACCTCTTTTGTGGGGACAGGTGCGTCGGAATAGGTTACCCAGTTAAACCCGAAAAGAGAATCCCGCACATCGTCCACCACGCATGCAAACATCCACCCACCCACCACGCACGCAACATCCACCCACCCACAATGCCCCCCCCCAATGCCCCCCCCCCCCAGGCGAACCCACACACCACATCTGAACCGCGCGCTCAAGCAGCATGGCCGAGCACCCCGAACCAATCAGAATCCGCCCACAGGCGGCGCCACCCATCCCCAAATAACCCCCCACCACCATCCGCGAGCAGAGAGAACGGAGCCCGCGCCAGCCCCACCCCATCCACAACACCGCACGAACACACACCAACGGCCCGACCAGGACACACAATCCGATCCGACCCGCCGCCCAGGCCCCCCGGAAGCAGTGCCCCCAGAGCAAAAGTCCAGAATGCTTCATGTCTTTGGACATGGCATCCTGTCATCCTGTTAACAGGGTAGGGAGGCGTAGGGAGGCGATGTAATGTAATTAAAATCGTTAAAATCATTGAACAGTGTGGAGAGATAGACGACAAGGACCAGTGTATTGACTGAATGCATTTCTGTACACTTTTGAATTTGTTTTGGGACTTGTTAAACAACATCTGAGGCGCAAAACGACCAGCGAACAGCCTCGAGTTAGACTTGCTATTGCGTTTGGTGGTTTGCTAGCTACCCCGTCAGATTACAGGATAATCAGCGCGCCTGGACTAGCGATTGGTACTTGTGCAGTGTGTGCATCACAGCTCCGATTAGGGTGTGTTTTGGGTGGTGTACTGTGTTGGTTTTCGCCAAACATTGCACTTGGAGTTCAGTGCAAAAACACATCTGGAATATTCTGCTACCATGTGGAAAAAGCTTTTATGGTCAGATGAGACTAAGATCGAACTTTTTGGAGACTAAGATTTAAGTTTTTGGACTGAGCTCCAGGCGCTAACCAAACACAGTATACACACCCAAACACACCCAAAACACACCATACCTACTGTGAAGCATGGTGGGGGCAACATTATGTTTTGGGGATGTTTCTCTGCAGCAGGGACTGGGCAATTGGTCAGGATAGAAGGGAAAATGGATGCTGCCAAGTACACCCAAATTCTTGAGGAAAACCTGCGTCCCTCTCCTAGACAGCTGAGGATGGGGAGGTCATTCGCCTTCCAACACGACAATGATCCTAAACATACTGCCAAAAGAACAAAGCAGTGGCTTAAGGATAGGATGGTGAATATCCTTGAGTGGCAAAGTCAGAGCCCTGACTTAAATCCTATAGAAAATCTGTGGATTGACTTGAAGAGAGCAGTCCATCGCCAATCCCTACAGAATTTGACTAAATTTGAACATTTCTGCACGGAAAATTGGGCAAATATTCCCCTATCTAGGTGTGCAAAGCTATAATAGAGACATATCCAAACAGATTGATGGCTGTAATGAAAGCAAAAGGAAGCTTTACAAATTATTAAATCAGGGGTATGATGACTTTTCCAACCCTGTTATTCTAGTTTTTAATTTTTTATTAATTTTCAGAACTGTTGACTTCTTTTTCATTATGTTGATGTTGTACAGCTAAATTTGTAAATAACACTGGAAAAGATTTTTTTAAAAATGGGTTTTGATTTCAGGCTGTAAGACAAAAAAAGTAACTATTTCAAAAGGGTATGATGACTTTCTATAGGCACTGCACAGTAAGAATCTAGCGGAGTATGGGTTCCTCGTATGACATCACCCAGTTACGTTAAACATGCTACCTTTGCAGAAAACCCCTAAATGATACTTTTTTATCGGTTTTTAAGAAATAAATGTTTCAATATATGTATATTTAGCAGTTTATTTACACATTAGTTGTTTGTGGTGGCTAAGCTGAAATTTAACCTTTAAATTAGTAGTTGACCCCTCCACTCAAAACGCCGAATACGTTTTCATACGTTTTAACGCTCCTTTCAAATCTTTGAAGATTTTGAATTCGATTTTATAGGAATTTTATCAGGTTTACCAAGTGACTTTGTTATCAAATTCGCAAATATTTCCTTTCAACCTTATTTTGAGAGCTACTCACAAACAGGTGGGGAGGCTGGTAGCTATCGAGCTACCTGCTGGAGACCCCTGTTCTAGTGTTTAGCGTTAAGGTAGATTTCACCATCCAACCTGCTTCAAACCTAAATGTTAGCTACCCAGTGTGTTTAAGGCATACTGTATAAAATTGGTTTAACCTATGTAACGTTATGTTTTAACCAACTATGATGGCTAATAACTGCCGATGTCATGAAAGTGTTGGTTAGGTTTACCTGATAGGGCATATTGCCAGCAACCACTTTTAATGTATGGAAGCATGAGGTGGAAAAAGAATATATTGCTAAATGTAGTCTACTACTATGTGCCGTTTGCTACTTCCCTTGATTAATACGCTATAGTAAAACTCAAACAAAGTAATGGTGGACCTGTTTACAGCTCTTCGAGTTAGGCCAACAAGGGAATTTTTCGGTAGGTAGACAACCAGAGAATGTCTGATAAGGGCTTTGCAACGATAAATTATATAGCCTACATGGGGCGGGCGCTGCGTCTCCCCAACAAATCTGCCGTTGTAGCTACAGAAATGAATGACACCCACGTAAAAGGGCGGAAAAAAGCCACCATCCGATATTTAACAGGCTAAGGATTTTAGTAAATATTGATGTAATTGTAGGATACATATGTAACCCCATCTTGACGGGTGTGCGTTAAAAGGCACTCGTTACAGGCAATACAAACAGGCTAAATAAGCAGTGGCGCAAAACAGGATCCTTTTTTTTTTTTTCCCCAGGCTCTCAGCGGTGGTGTGGTGAGCTGGCTGAAACATCCCTGAATTACCAGTAGGCTAGGGTGACCAGACGTCCTGGTTTTCCTGGGACAGTCCCGATTTTGAGTGGCGTGTCCCGAGTCCCGACAAAAGCCCGTCGGGACGCTAATATGTCCCGGTTTTCACCAACCACTGTTGAAGTGTGGTTTTAATATAGCCCGATCATTACCTAAACCCATATAGAAACTAGCATAAAGCGTCCGACGTGTGTGTGTGTGTGTGTGTGTGTGTGTGTGTGTGTGTGTGTGTTCGTGTACCGGTCAATCACAGTCTGCACAATCTTTGCAGTCAACGTTACATTGTTTCATTGCCTCGTTTTAATGGCTAGCAGGTTACGCTACGACAATGCTGAAGAGAAAGTCATCATTCTCAATAACCTATTAGTCCGTGAGCCAGAGGGGTTGGTCGTTATCAAAAAGGAGGCAAACCATACCTATACTGAAAGCCTGGAATCTCAGCTTTTCAATGACGTATAATGGCCATCTGACAAGAGTAGCTGTTTAGAGTTATCACACATAATGTAAACTAAGGTTGAGAAAATAATATGGCTGAGTTTCATTTTCAAAAAATGTTTTCATGCATAGGCTAGATAACAGGTGAGGAATGTTTAGGAGTCAGACAGTGCAGGCCCTAATCTCTGACTGAAATTTGTGCACAGCAATATTTAAGAAATTTTCTCGGGGGTGACACCCCCGAACCCCCACTACCGTTTGGGCTTATAAGGACGGCTACGAAAAAAGGTTCACCTGTCGCATGTTGACGTTACATTTGATCACGCACAAAAGTGTCCCGGTTTTAGTTCAGAGAAATCTGGTCACCCTACAGTAGGCTAGCATTAAAACAAAATAGGAGATAAAGAATTAAATATTAGCGCGGTGCCTCCACTGTAAAATACTACACTCACCTAGAAGCTCGTGTATGATGTACTCTTACAGAAATCAAATATGAAGAGGGAAAACAAGTATTCACTAAACTAATGGTGGTTGCATAAAATAAATTGCCAAATACACCCAGCATTACAATAAACAACAAGACATTTATTTACTAATAGTAAAAGTGAATATATGAAATCTTCAAAAGGAAGCAAAGAGAAACACAATATCCCCTAACAGACTTCAGGCGCACGTTAACAGTAACACTCCACTCGATTGAACCGGTGTCCAGGGCAGGGAGGCAAGCTTCTCCAGCTAGCCAACGGCAGCAGGGTGGTCGGGGTCGGTCCGCCAGTGGGCCTAGCACCGGAGGGGAATTCAGTCGCCGGTTGGCGAAACGAAAGCGTCTGTCTTCCACATGACGGTCCGCCGGTGGGCTCAGCACCGGAGGAAAAAGTTGAGTCCCAGGGAGGCCGGGGAGTCCTAGCCACAGTTCGTGGGCCTGGGTACATGGCCGTACACCTAAGTCGCCACTCATGGCAAGGAGCACAGACGGAGGGCACCTCTCTTCCAGCCCCGGCCTCAGACTGCGCACCGGAGGCAAAGCGACAGTTCCTCTTCAAACGAGGACACATACTAGTGGTGGGCGATACTGTAAAATTTGGAATCGATCCGATACCAAGTACTTATAGGGTCAGTATTGCCGATACCGATACCGATACGATACTTTTTACTTATATTAAAAAATATATATATTTTACTTAATAGGCTATACAAATATATATTCATATATTGTGTAGGAGAAAACAGTAGCCTATGTCATTATGTATGAATGATCAATTCTTTAGGAAATATTTTTTTTATTAGGCTAATATATTGAAGTAGCCTACACAAAATTATTAGCACTTTATTTATTTATTTATCTCCTCAGCATAGGTCATATTTGGTCATTATTTGACCAGTGAAAATAACAAGAGTTTTTGAACGTTAATGTCACTAATGCTGATTATTCAATGATTCATTTGAATTTGAAAACGTAAAATACTTTCACAGCAAAGATTAGGGTCACTCTATATGTGATTAATTTAGATTTATTGATCACAGAGTATGTAATTCTGCAGTCTTTGATGAGAGTGTTGTTGATATGGTGAGGTGATTCTGGAGAGAGAGCAGGAACAGAACAAGATGGGAGAAAAGCAGAACGCTGAATAAACAGGATTTATGACTTCAGAGATTTGTATTGTCACTGCCACATCACGCTCCTAGGTTCCCGACGAGACGAGACGAGCCGTGACGTTCGAAAACCTTGCGACTGCGATTAAACATGTTGAATGCTCTGCGACGGCTTGCAACTACGTGCAACTTCTAATTCACACCACTGCAACTCGATATGAGTAAAATATTATTAGCCTACTCTTACTATAAACTACCTGGGTATTCTCTGCCTCTTTGAAATGACTATGCCAACTAACTGTGCTGTAAAATAGCTCCACACAGCGCTTCTCTGCCTCTCGGCGTCTCTCATTCAAAGTGCTGCTGCTCCTCTACGTGTGGGGTTAGTGAGTCACGTGACGGCACGACAACGAATCACAGCAGAGCGGCAGGAGGCTCGTTCAAAGATGTGAAAACAGCGTTTGCTCGGGATTGTAGTCGGAGACATGAGCAAAGAATAACGTAGAGGAGACATTTGAATTAAAATATCGATACTATTTCAATTGGATCGATCAATATCAATACCAGCTTGGGCATCGATAGTATCGATTATTTATATCGATCCGCCCACCCCTAACACATACCGTTCGTGGGCCGGGTAAAGCCTACCTAAGTCTCCACGAGCAGCACGGAGAGCAGCTCATACATTCTAGCTACCGTTCGTGGGCCGGGTAGGCAACAGGCCTACCTAAGTCGCCACTCATGGCAAGGGGAGCACAAACTGATGGGACCTCTCACTGTCGGCTCCGGCCTGGGACTGACGAGCCTCTCGCTCTGTCAGTGGGTTTACATGCACAGAAAAATTGGAGTAAAGCATACTCAAAGTATTCAGAATTCTAGAATTATCTAAGTTTACATGCCAATAAACACACAGAATTCCGATTTCGTGATGACGTTTTTTGTGCCTATATTTTTCATTCATTCACTTCGACTCAATCATGCTTTTTCTTCAGCAGGTAGGCTAGTTATTTAAACAGGTGCAGTCAAGCTTTGTAGCTCGCACGAAAAATACCACGGCAACTGCATGTTGCTCGAGCCGCTTTCAGTGTATTTCCCATAGACTGTAAAAAGGGTATATTCACACAATGTTTACAGACTTTTACGGCAGGGTTTTTTTTGTTGTGCTATCTTAATTCATAAGTCCCATGTGTAGCCTTGGCCTAATGTTGCGAAAGGCTGTCCCGAAAATTAGCCTCAGATCAGAGTCTCAGCCTAGCCTATGTCTGATACATTAAAAAACTGTTCGTTTAAGGCTGCTCATTGTCTGTACAGGGGGAAGTGTGTGTAGCATAGCCTACTCTCGCGAATTGATAGTAATTTTCATTCATTGTTGACATGGAGGCTCAGGCAGCTCCGGGACCTGATGAACATGCCGCTAAAAAGCACAAACGAGACGCACAAGTTGCAGCCGTGAGGAGGACAGGGAGCACGACAAGTGATTGGTCGTATAAAACGAAAGTTACTGATGTCTGGGTTAAGCTATACAAACAACAACACATTTGTTATGTTTTCCTAATGCAAAAAGAGTACCGCACCGCACGCACATCCAAAAAGATAATGGGTGCTGGACAGATGCAGGGCTGTCCTGCATGTCTGATGAAGGGCTATAGGGCCTGACACGTTACACGTCGTGGTGATTTATCATTAAAAAACACTGAGGAGCATTTTCTGGTGTGCGGTCAAATTCCGCACTTGTCAGTAGGCTAATGATCGAGGGAAGTAGCCTAAATTGTATTTTTTTTTTTAAAGATTTATTTTTGGGCTTTTTATGCCTTTATTTGGACAGGACAGTAGAGAGAATGACAGGAAGTGAGTGGGAGAGAGAGTCGGGGTGGGATCTGGAAAGGACCACGGGGCGGGAATCGAACCCAGGTCGCCAGCGTACGGTGCAGGTGCCCCAGCCAGTTGCGCCACTGCCGGGGCCGCCTAAATTGTATTTAAGGGCGTATTCACACCAGGAAGGTCCGTTAGTTCACTTATTTGGTCCGGACCAATTTTTTTTTCTTTTTTTCTTTTTTAGTGCGGTTCGCTTTCACACCGTGATTAATTGCAACCGGACCAGAATTTATAAACAAAAGCACATGTGCTAAGGTCGTTCAACCATTGGCTGGTAAACGTGTAGGTGGGGTGAAGAATAGGAAGCCAAAGTCAAAGTTGGCCCACGTAAATACTATGTTTGCGTACTGTACTCGTTATTATCCTAGCAATATAGTTTATACAGTTACAGCTTTGCAGAAGTGCTTGAGTGTCAAGACCGTTTGATGCAAGTTTAACAATAGGCTATCATGCTCGTAATTTTGCAACGACGAAGACGTGCAACAAAACAGCTGAGAAGAGCTCTCATGTGTGTCCAACATGCTAACAGCAGGCCTACGGAAGACGGAACGGGTAGGAGATGCAAAATCAAATTATTGTTGGCAAAAAAAGCGTTAGCCCACTGCTGCTTACAGCTGTTGTGCGTCACGGAGCTATCCTACATTTCCCATAATGCGCAAAAACTACGGGAGCTCGTCAAATCCAAAAAAGGTAGATTTCTGTAACTGGGTCGGATCGAGGTCGGTCTGCTTTCACACCTTAAACGAACCGCACCAGGGTTCGATAGGAACCGCTCCGAGACCACCTCCTCAGCTGGGTCTCGGTCCGCTTGTTTGGTCCGCACTAGAGTTCGAGTGATTGTATTCACACCAGTCAAAAAGGTCCGAACCAAGCAAGAAACGAACTTGAGTTTGTTTTAATCGAACTAAACAAGGCAGGTGTGAATACCCCCTAAATCGCCCTAATACCACTGAACAGTTTGCATCTCAACACGCTGCTGGTAATGCAAGGATAACCTCCACCATAGCCTACTCCCGGTGTGTAGGCCTACACTCTTCCGCTGCATGACGGAAATTAGAAATTAGATGTGAACAGGGGGCTTTATATGCTTGGATGTAGTAGCTATTACATTTACGGGATAATGGACGACACACCGTGCGGTTATTCAAAGTTAATGCACGTTCTAGACGGTGATAAGGCCCAACGCGAAGCGGAGGGACGTTCCGTCTAGAAAAGTGCATTAACTTTGAATAACTGCACGGCGTGAAGTCCATTATCCCGCTTATTCCACTGTTGCCACTTACGTTGTGTTAGTTTCCGGTGCAAATTTAAATGTTTTAATC
Source organism: Sardina pilchardus (assembly GCF_963854185.1). Classification (NCBI taxonomy): domain Eukaryota; kingdom Metazoa; phylum Chordata; class Actinopteri; order Clupeiformes; family Clupeidae; genus Sardina; species Sardina pilchardus. Next base: position 30,023,074 of record NC_085015.1, read on the forward strand.
GCTAGAACTGTATTGTTTGTAGAACTACTTTTCCCAGACACATTTCAACTAATTTCTCAAACTGCGGTTACTAGTTCTAAATGGATGGTTGCTATGGCCAAAAGCCAGTCGTTAGTTCTAATCTCCCGTTGTCAAGCTGGCACATCCCAAGATTCTGATGAACGTTAACTTTGAAAGATTGCTATTTTTCTTAGCCTACTGCCACCTAACTAGCTAAATGACACCTCTGCCATATGCTAAACGTTACTATGATCTGAACGTCTGTATTTTACAGCTTCTATGTAACGTGACAGTGCATTTAAACTTCACAACGAGTTTGGCGAATTAATATTCAAGTGTGATACGGTCAAAAACAATGGAACTACTTCATAGCCGTGCTTATATCTAAAGTTAATGCACACCCTTATAGAACGCAGGACAATGGGGAACTCAACCGAGCAGTGGAATAAGCACATAAATGATGTAGCCAACAGCGAGTGGGTATTGGACTAGCTAGCCTACCAAAACCAGTCCGCCTAGCAGGCTAGCTATGTTGTAGGCTACGTTGCTTTGGTAGGCCTACAAACCCAGCTGGTAAAATGTATGTTTTTTCCAGCACCTGTTTATTGTAATATAAACCCTTCCTTAACAACACACTTTAACACAGCCATTCAAAATTATAAGTGTGTAGACCGAAGCGAGATATCCACCTCTTGAGGTTAGTATTGCTGAAGGCTGCACTTTCTCACAAATGTAAGTGTCTGAGCAATAACTTCCGTAATCGCAGAAATAAGGTTCGTTTTTGTAAATTTATTATGGACACGTCAATTGGCCTACCATACGTTTGCGCAGACTTCTGTGTCTGTGTCTTCTTGGTTTTATGATTGACTATTTGTGGAATCAGTAAATCTGCAGTAGTAAAACGCCTGCTCGTGATGTGCTACGTTTATCACCAGTTGATCCCAGATCCGTAGCCTACACCGGCATAGTTTATTGGCGACTTGCCTAAAAAAGTTCCCCATTCTTTGTCTTCCTCCCATCAAGATAGGCCTAGTTTAAGATGTTCATGTCTTTTAGAGTATAGCAGAAACAACGTCTCCTCATCCGTCCAAAAATAACTATTAGCCTATATGTCTCTCCATGTCTGCGACGTTAAACAAACGGATTTCGCAAACTATTTTGTGTTGACTGTGGGGTCGCGCGGAAAGGAATACTTCAACTGAAATCGGAGTATGAGTTACATGGCAGAAATACTCAGATTTCAATTTTCGGATACTCCAGTACATTTTTTCGAGTAAAGCGAGTAATCTGAGTGAAATCCGAGTATTTATTAGCATGTAACCGCACTGTGTGAGGAGATGGAATGTTCGTACTTCCCGCGACTTCGCGGGCATTATACAATAACTGATAACCATTGGTTATCCACCAAATTCAAATAAAAACAAACCAAACAAATACATCCCATTGGTGTACAGGTAGAGAATGCCTTATCCAAAAATAACATATGACAAAGCACAAAGCATTATGGTACATCGAGTACAGTGAAACAAAAAAAGAACTGTACTTTACAAGTGCTTACACATATTTTACACAATAATTACACTGTGTTATACATGTTGCACAATAATGCATTTATTGACTTTTAATTAGGCTACCCAAAGTCGTAGCTCTGTCCGTGCTCAATGATTTTCTAATCAATTGTCAATAACCTTCGGGAACTATTTGAAGCTTACATGAACCACGTGACCTTAAAGATGATCTGAACTGAAATAATTAATGTTGATGGAATGTTGTTTATCACAATTACAAATAAATTGCACTAAAAAAATATATAGGGATTAGCCTAAGCACACTGAATAGGCTTTCTGTTGTAGCTATCACATTTTATTTTCTGTCATCGACAGTTATGGGGGTAAAATTAGTGATAATGCCGTTCAGAAATTCATGCTTACATTTGTTCACCATCTAAAAGACGCGCAAGTCAGCACTCGGCAGCAAGTCAGCACAGCTGGCAGCTCCGTTTAAAATGTCTCTGCGTAAGCTAATTCTCAGCTGTGATGAAATGTGTTCATAATCAACATTATATGTCATAAACGTAGCATGCCTATGAAAAGGCTTTGCAGGATTATCCGATGACCAACTTATTGCTTCAATTTGTGTTTTACGTGACGTGCCGATGCTGGGTTCATGCCGTTTTAAGCACGTTTCAAATGTTTAGTTGACTGTGTAATTTATCAGCTACAGCTGTATGATGACATTTCGTTCCGTGCATAAGGCTTAACACTAGAAGCGCCGCGCCGTTCTGACCCACTTATACCTAGAAGCGCCGCGCCCCGGTCATTTGACCGCTTTGACGACCTACTAGAAGCGCCGTGCTGTTGTGAACTACTTAAAGCGCGGCGAGGCGGTCAAATGACCGCTGAGTCCTTAGACTGGGAGGCTTTTACTTACACATAATGATCGCTAGATGGCGCTTCGTGCACGAATGAAATCGTTTGGTCATAAATTCAGTTTGCACTAAGCCATGTGTCATTCGTGTCAGACCGTGTTGTTGATAATCTGTGGTTGTTTGTTTCATTATGACATAGGCTACAGCACGTTTTGAGTTATCTGTTCATGTATTTGTGTTGATTTGTGTTGTTTGAGGTAAAAACTTTGGAAGAGTTCTTGAACAAACCTTAAGCAAACTTGACTTTCAACTAAAATGCTATAAAAGTGAATGTGGCTAGTTCTAATTCACTCCCCAAATTCACTTCTATTCATTTAATAGGTAGCCTATATGTTCGCGCCGCCGAAAATGATCGGACCTGGTCACCTGGAACAAAGAGCCTAACAGTCTGGTTTCAATTACACAGTAGCCAGGATTTCATGCCGCATTTTACAGGCTACCGTGGCTACTTTCTAAAACAACTTTCATTCATTTAGGGAGAAGCACCTTATAGGGTCTAGGCTAGCTACCTCGGAGGGAGGGAGATAGAGAGAGCTATGCTGAGCAGGCATAGGCGTGAGAAGTAGCATAATTTAAAATAATGAGTGAATGATATTCTCCGTTTTGCGAATGTGTAGGCTATGTTTGCGATGTCTGCTGAAAACAAGCTATAGGCCTATTGTTTCTACAATTTAAGCTAACTTCTATGTGAATTCGAGATTCATCATTGAGACACACATTTTCACATAAGGGATAAGCAAGGCTGTAGCTCACTGGTTAGAGCTTCGGCTTGAGGACCCAAGGGGTGTTGATTCGATTCCCAACCTATTCATAACGGAAGTCCTTTTGAACAAGGCATCAATAAAGTAGGCTAGGCTATATTCTATTCTTTTCTATTCACATAACTACACGCACGCTGGGGAATTCGAACATTCTGAAACGCACATATGCGATGAAACATTGCGCATTCTTCCACGAGTTGCCTAAACAGTCAGCCTACAGACTAGTAGGCCTATGCAGGGACAGATAGATGGGGTGGGGGTGGGGAGGCAGTTTTGTCCTCGTCCTCAATGCCTCGGTGATGTCTGTAGCCTAGCCTAGACGAGTGTATGGGGGAGGGGGGATGATCGGTTTCAAATAGGCTGCAATGGATAGTGTTATGTATAGACCCCGAAGCCATTTGCTTTGAGAACGGCTGGCTGATGAAGTTGTTGGCTGGCTAGCTGGCTCAGCCAAAACCTTAATGCAGCCGCCACAGTTTTCATGACTGATAATGGCTTTAGTTGCCACTTCATGTCTACAGATGTGTATATTGTATTAGATATCAACACACAATGTTATTCTATTGTTTTGGACAACGTTCTGCACGTTTCACTTCAATGTAGACTGCATGCGTTCATTGCGTTGTGATCGCGCAGCAATCTCTGGAAAGGAAACGGTGGAAGTCGCAGCAGTAGCCTAATAGCCTATCACGTTCAATGCTGTAAATCCATCTGTTCCAGAATATTTGGTTCATATCATCAATCTTTGGTTTTGGTGTTTGTGCAACCGGGCCCTGACGATTTAACAAAAGTCTGAGTAACGTAGGAATTAGGAAAGTATGTAGGCCTAAGGTGAGATCAAAATCAGGCTAGAAGTAGCCTAGTTCTACTTTGTTTCCTTCTTTTCCCCATGTCATTTTCATTGGTCGTCAACTCACTGTGAGTCCTGTGTATCGTAGCAACGAGCACTGATGTGGTGTGTCCAGTGGGAAAATCTCATGCAAGCCTAGTTTCTAGCTATCGTTTATTTTTTCGCGTGTCACTATGATATAATTATTTTTAGATGCAAAAAGTCTAACTGGCTTAGTCAAAGTTTGTCAGATGGCGGCAGAAAACGATTGGCTGGCGAAATTATTTTTCGTTAATGGTAGGCCTAAACATATTGTGATTCATCCGTTTATTTCAGATAGGTTGTTATTAAAAACCATTAACAAAAAATAATTGTTCATCGACGTTGAAAAACGGTCAGTAAATTCAAATAAGATTCTGTAGCCTATTTCGCTCCTGCCAAGATATGAACACGGGCCTCCGGCTTTGCAGACAGGAGTGTTAACGCTGCGCCACTTGACATTATGTGAAGATTGCGTTAGGATAGGTGTTTGACTTGACGTAACTCAGTCAGTCCAGCAAATATGTAAGAAAATGCTTATACATTAGTCTGAGCTTTAAAAGATAGCCTACAAATAGAAGATAAGATATACAACTATGAATGTACATACGGGCCCAACGTACATAAATAGGCTACGACGAAAATATGTTTTACACATGTAGGCCTGTCGCAACGTTTTCAAAACAAACTCGCATTTTACCACTGTAAATCGCCTCCATAGACTATGCCATGTAAATGAAAAATATTTATTAAAATAAAGCACATATATAATACATATTGCAGTTATATATAGCCTACGATATGTTTTATGGTAAAATATTATTCTCATGCCCGACTGACAGGAAATCCTTGCGACATCTGCTGTGAGAAAAGAGAATAGCAGCCTGGACAAAAATGGCCGAACGCGAGACAACATAGTGTTGTCACATAAGTGAGCGCAAAATAGCTCTAAACTAGCTTGTACCGGTGTGCTTTTGATCATGTAAAAATTCTGGGTGACAAAACACGCGTATTTAGGAAAAGTCGTGAACGTAGGGTCCTGGAATTTAATCGAGTGAAAAGATTTTTTTTTTTTGTAATCGCTGCGGTCAAATGACCGCAGCCCGGCAGTTCTAGGTATATCTAGGTCAAACCCACACGGCGCTTCTAGGAATACGCGTCAGCGGTCAAATGACCGGCGCTTGGCGCTTCTAGTGTTAACAACTAGGCTACTGTCATTCTACACGCCCTATGTCACGTTTTAATTTGTGAACTGGGCCAACAGAGTCCATTGTATTTATTGTTTTTGGTTTGTTTTGCTCATTTATTGTGGATATTTAAAAATGTCTTCCAATTTCAGTTCCATAATCTTTAGAAATACAAGTTATTGATCTTCGAAAAGGTGTACCTGCATTATCTTGTAAACTCTTATTTTGTTATGTCAAACACTCAAAAGTAGTCATTATTTGAGGTTTAATCTGGTGTTCGATATGATTTAATCTTCTCTGATGGGTGCGACAAAGGTATTACATTTCACTTGAAATGGCATTAAAAAGGTCTTAAAAAGTCTTAAATTTAGGTTTAACAATCCTGGGGGTACCCTGTACATTTGAGCTTCTGATGGACATGCATGTAGTGTCTGACTATCGCCAGATGGGGGACGATCAGTTTCAGGACCCAGCACCCCTCAAGTAGAGCTTAGATCGGGCCCAAAAAATCAAGCCCGGACCGGCCCGAGCCCGTGCACGTTGTGTCCGAGCCCGGCCCGGCCCGACATATTAACTGTAATTATGAGCCCGAGCCCGATTTAAACCCGACACTTTTTTAAATGCGTGAGCCTTATAACTGACGTTCTCAACTACAATTACGAGTTGTTTGAACTACATAAATCTGAATTAGGGCTATCTTTTTTTTTTTTTTTTTTTTTTTTTTAATATATATATATTTTTTTTGCCTTTATTTGTATAGGACAGTGAAGGGTGAGACAGGAAGTAAGTGGGAGAGAGAGATGGGGTGGGACTGGGAAATGACCACAGGCCGGACTCGAACCTGGGTCCCCGTGGGCACTCGGACCCGTATGTGGTATGAGCGTTGTAGCCTGCTGCGCCACAGCGCTCCCCGAATTAGGGCTATCTTAATGAATAATAAAACAAGGACTAAGCATGTAAACTTCGTTGTTTGTTTATTCTGAAATGGATCACAAATGCGTGCCAGTGGAGGAGACCGTGCGCATGACACGTGTTGCATTTTGTAACTTGCAACTTTGTACACATTTTGTTACTTAAGCCTACTTTGCTAAAAAATATATTTAATATTTCGGATAATGGCATAGTCTCCCCACCCAGTTAGGCTAATAAAGAAATTATATATTTTTAAAAAAAACACAAATGCTTGATCAAAGGCCCGACCCGGCCCGGCCCGAGGATAGTGGCGGGAAATATCGGCCCGACCCGGGTCGGGCTCGGGTTGGGCTCGGGCTCCGGCAGAGAATCTAACCTCTACCCCTAAGTCAGACGCATTGCCAATTACTCCTGTCACTTTGCACTGATAAAATACAACATGTTTGATTAAACAGAAATCACGACTAGAATAATTTTGTTGACAAGGCAGGGGGTAGAGAGAATAAAATACAGATAATCAATTTCGTCATCATATAGCAGTTTGATAGAGTACAATTAGCGTATTCTTGAAAATAGTTTTTTTTATCTTGAGTAGCATTACGTTCAACATGCAGTCCTATAAAAACCCTTAGCCCAATTATATACCCACGTATGCCTGCTTTAAACATAGGATGAAAGGGAAAACTTTTTTTAAGCATTCAATAAGGAATACTGAAGTATAATAATTAATGTGTAGTAAGCAGAATGCATGGATAATATATCTACCGATCAGAATGACACAGCTGTTTTGAGTTATGATTATGGGACTTGGCAGAAGCTTAAGGCTACAGTATATGTTTATTGTTAAGCATTCAGCTATTTTATTTGTGCCTCCACGTACTGACGGGAACCTTTGAAATCGCTTGCTAAGTTAGCTGCACTTACCCCAGGCCAGGAGGTTACCCAGATGCAAGGAGAAGTTTTGCCGTGTAGGCTAGTGCAGAGTTGGCCGATTTTTTTGTTGTGGATGCTGATGGATATTGCACAGATGGATGTTGCACGGGTGGATATTCCACGGATACCTCGTACTATGGACAGATATTTCTGCGATTTGAACTCGCAGAAATTGAACTTGAACTGCATTAACAATCTGCCCTGAGACGGTGAACATCAGCTAGCTTCAGGGTAAGTAGAAAGGGACATTGTGTAACAGACCTACTGTGGTTTAGTTAGCTGATTATAAAGGCATTATTATCCATCTGTGATATCGTCGGAGCCGTGACTTAACATGCAGTCTATGGTCGGAGTGCTAGCTTGTGGAATTTGACATAAGACGTGTTTCTAACGTGTTTAGAAGTGAGCCCTTTCACTAGGTTGGATCGTTTGTTGTCTAGCTTGATGCATCCAGCGTGTCCGTTTGTTTTGTTGAACGTTAATTTTACAGCTTTATTTGTGCGTGTGCGAATATACGTGGGTTTTTTTTGTATTTTGACGACAACGTTACATCCGGCCTTTTGCCTAGTAGATATGCTGGGGATAACGACTAGACCTCTGTCCTCTAGCGTGTGCGTTTCAGCGCCCTGTTTTTGCGGCAGATATTATCGGTGGTGTTACTCATGTTGGTCTACGTTTGCCCTACACGGTAGTCTGACTGGTGGAATGAACCAGGCTTCAGTCTTTCGGAATTAATCCTCATCAACGACCCTGTTGTGTCGAAAGTACAGCTCTCGAAATACTTTAGTTTGTTGACTTACATTTTTTTTTACTTCAGACTCGAAATCCTGGGGCTGTCGGAGGGCTAGCTAGTTTTAAGGCACTCGCTATTCGTTGAGGGTCGGTTCCTTGTCAAAGTAGACTGTGGAAAAAAAGTTTATCAACCCCAGCTGTTTTAGCCCTATACATTTCATTACTGCAGCCAGGGCCAATACAGTATGAACCCTGTAGTCCTGTTTCTTTAGCCATGTCAAGTTAGCCCAAATGGACTCTGGTTAGCCTTAGACTCACTATCTATGATGCTGCGCAGCTAGTGCTGCTAGTTATAGGGGCTAGTTAGCCACGAGTAGCTTATCATGCCAGTGACGTAGCTGGTTGGTGAAATCCAACATGGCGGCGCCCATGTAACAACAACACCACTTTCACCGTATCATTTTATCCTTTATAACAAATCCACCCATTTTAATCATTGTACCAATGAGAAGAAATAAGATACATCTGTTATATCTAGTGGTGGGCTGTTATCGGCGTTAACGTGCTGCGTTAACGTGCAACTCTTATCGGGCGATAAAAAAAATATCGGCGTTAATCTATTCTCAAAGTTGGGCTCGGAGCTGGCACGCAAGCTATGATCACTTTCACCTTGATATTGTAGCGCTTACGCCAAATGTTTAAGAGTGCGCCTGAAAAAAGTCTAGGTCACACTGGTGCACCTGACGCTGCTCGGCTGCTCTCTTTCACAAGTTGTCATTGTACACTATATGCGTGCAACTTCACCAAACAGTATAGAAGTAACCCCCCTCTCTTTGGCCCGCTTTCTCTTGCTCATTGCACATTTAATCCAAATAAAACGTTCACAATTGTGAAAGCAATGCATATAGAAGACGTTAGCTAAATTAATATGAATTCCGGTTAGCATCATTCCTGCAGAAAGTTGATTAAGACTCTTACATTCAAGATCTTGCACGAGTTGACTGATGATCTCAATACCAATGTTTTCCAACTCCAAAACTCGAAAGGAGAAAAAGTATTAGTCCACATTAAAACTTATAGTAAACACAAACTATGATAAACTAGCCAACTATGCTACGTTGTTTACATTTTGAGGCTTCAAGCAGACAGCTGAATTAAAGAGGCGGAGTTGTAATATGAATAGTAGGCTACAATCTGCATAAAGTGTGCTGTCATGAATATCAGAAATTTCAGTAGGCCTATGTAGAATAGGCCTATATAAATATTTTTGTAAAGAATATATTCTTTAATTGTGTTTAAAGCTTTTTCTAGGCTTTCTGTTGTTAAAAAATCATTATATGAAAGGACAGCGATAAACAGCTGACCTTTTAGTGTTAAAGGCGATGCAATGAAAAATGTGGGTGCACCTACATTTTGTACTGATGCACCTAAAATTAATCTAGATTAATTTAGATTAATTTCAAGATTACAGTGAGATTAATCTAGATGAAAAAAATAATCTATGCCCACCTCTAGTTATATCACATTTACTTCAAATTTCAGTTCAGTTCATCTTTAAACTCTGTATATATATGGCTCTGGTAAAATCGTGTTGCTAGTTGAAAGGCACAGTATACATAACTCGAAAATTAGGTTCATTTTGCTCAGACAAACAGAAGACAAATGGCAGCGAACACATGCCTTTGCAGAGGTGCGACAATTGGGCACGATTGTCCTGTAGTGTGTGGTGTTCCCTTGTGCGTTCGGAAATCAAGAAAGTGATAATAAAACACTGGCACATAATACAATCTGACCCCACCAGTCCAAAAGTGTTCCTCCCAATTTAGTCTATAAGAGACCATGCAACATCAGGGACTCTATAGTGAAGGCAGACCACCCCCCCCCCCCCCCCCCACCTGCAACACCACATTTTTTGAGACCCATCCCAAATGGATTTTATTCATGTGGACGTTGTGCACAAGATAACTTCACACATAAGTGCCAAACATTCACTCACCCAACAACTGGCCAAAAAATAGACATTAAGAGCAGAATCACATGCAACTCTACAAATGTAATCTACATGATAAAATGTCCATGTGGGCAAGCCTATGTGGGCAAGACCTGTCGGGCTCTTAAAACAAGGATAAGTGAGCATAGGAGCAATATTAGAAACAACAATGAAAAAAGTCCCTTAGCTGTCCACTTCAAAAAACATGGACATTCTCTTGCATCTCTAAGGTTCATTGGGATAGAACAAACCAAACCCCATCGAAGAGGAGGGGACACCGAGAACCAGCTATTAAAAAGAGAAAGTTTCTGGATCTATCATCTGCAAACATTGGCCCCAAAAGGACTCAATGAAGATTTGGATATCCGCCCCTTTTTGTAGTCCAGGGCCCCCTTTTGAACTATGTTCTATGGACTATGCGACACCATGTAACCCAGTGCTTTGTTATTTTGTGTGTTTTTTATACTGTTGCTTTGGCACACTTTTTTCACCATACAGGACTCTATACATTTGTTTTTCTGCAGGGGAAGTAAGAGTTAAAAGAAGCCACACCCCTGCAGACCAGGTGTAATTAAAAACCAATCAGTATGTTCCTGCAGTGAATCTGAAGAAGACCACACGGTCGAAACGTTTTTCTGTGCTAGAGAAAAGAGACAATAAAAGTAAAAAAGAAGGATTTCAAGTGTGCGAATTTTTTTCCATTTTTATTTTTCCCTTGTGCGTTCGATCATGTTGACGATTGGAGAGAGGAAAGGTGAAGATTCTCTTTGTGTGTGGTGTTGTCCCGATCAGACATTCTTGAAAAGATTGAAAAATCGTGTAGTGTGTGGCCAGCTTTAGTTTTAACCCTTAAGGGTGTACCGTCACACCGGTGTGACAGGAATGGTGGAAATTCTACATAGAATTTTAGAACCTTGAATTGTTGCGGAATGGAATCTTGTGTTAGAATGTTCAAAAACCCACATGACGCTAGCAGGCGAGATGCTAACGGTCTAATCTGATTCAATGATCTATGCTTGGCTGAAGCTAAAAGTTGTACGCCAGACTCACAGAATGGCTGGATGAATGGGAAAAAGGTCAAAATCGATTGTTTTGCACGAGGGAAGTTGGAAAATGAGCTTATTTCAGAAAATGGCGGAATATCCCTTTAAAGAGTTACCCCTAGTTTACTAGATTCTGTAAAAAAACCCGACAATTATTATGTATTATCGATGCATTATTCCTTAAAATGTGGACATTTCCTCATATTTTTTTTATAGAAGGCATTAATATCAATTTCTAAAATTGGTAAAGTTGCACGCATAGTCTATAATGAAAACTTGTGAAAGAAAGCAGCCAAGCAGCGTCAGGTGCACCAGTGTGACCTAGAATTTTTGGTAACACTTTACTTGATGGGTTCGTTCATAACACATTCATAACAGCTGTCATGAACTGCACATGAAGCATTCATGACTGTTTCATGAAATATGACTCAACATTCATACCAACCCTTTCATGAATGTGGAAGACAAAACGTCAAAAACTTGTCAAAATAATAGGGTTTTTTTTCAGGCACACTCTTAAACATTTTGGGCGTTCGCGCTAAAACATCAAGGTGAAAGTGATCATAGATTGTGTGGTATAGACCCAGCTCCCAACCCAGCCCAGCTCCCAACCCAACGCAATATTTTTTTATCGCCAGATAAGAGTCGCACGTTAACGCAGCACGTTAACGCCGATAACAGCCCACCACTAGTTTAAACTCTTTGATACTTTACGTTCCTGTGTCAATGGACCAGAGTGTAATCGCTCAAATGCATATCGTTTAGTCCTAACAGGAAGCAGGGGAGATAGATGTGCAGGTCCTGCCTGAGCTGCCAGGCGAAATCCAAATTCCGAATAAGATAGATAGAGATAGAGATAGATAGATAGAATAAAGCGCAGACTCCTCATACTTATAAGATTGAGCTTAGTATAGTGATATCCAGAATGGAAAATACTATCAATATTGAAATTGTAAGACATTGTTTTTTGAAAAAAGAAATGTCTGTGTGATACATTTCTATTCCTTATTTTTCTGCATTTATCAATGATCACTGATTGCAAAATGTTCCTTTTCTGTAAAAAAGAAAAAGCTTCAGTGCATGTTATACTTTAATTTATAGTACAACATGCACTGAAGCATTTTCTTTCTTCTCTTTTTTAATTGCTTGTATTCCCATCTCAAAGAAAGAAATGTCCTTTCAAATGTGGAAAAGCCCCCAACATGTCAATTGAATTCATGTGTCAAATAGTAAAAGAGATGTTTATAGTTGTATCTTTCTTATTTTGATAATTACTTTTACCATCAAAAAGCTTCATGACACCTCTTGAGACTACTGTTGCGAGAATAAGCCATTTGGTTAAATGTAACATCTTTCAATTCAGTAGCCTTCCCAAAAGAACTGCAGGTGGAATATACCATTTTGTACTGGATTCTCAAATGTAATTAGACATTGTTCTACTGCAGTGGCCTGACCTAGACTATATTCATTTATACAACCAGATATAAAGAGTATAGCCACTGTGAACTTAATATAGATTTTAGATGTCTCGAAGGGGGGTGTGTGAGGGTGGAACCCTGTTTGGCCTATTGAAGTCCAGTGTCAGTTTGAACAGCTGAGAGATTGAGTTATGTGCCATGTTAGTGTTTGCCATTGTTGTCAGAATTTTCATTAATATGTAGAAATGGGTAGAAATAGCTTGGTTTGAAATATTAATTGTATTCCTTTGTCATGTGTGTTTTGAAGTTGTGACCTTTTTGCTTGCTCATGGGGATTTAGTCATAAAATCTTACATTGCTTTTCAAAACATGGTGAACACAAGCCAAATTATGTCTAGATTTCCACACTATTCAATGTGTCCTTCACTGTGTATCCACACACATACCCTCCAGCTGTTGCTCTTGCACCCTTGAGGTGTCACCAAAACCCCACTTGGCTTACATATTGGATGTTACCGTGTAATTAGGCCTACTAAAGCAGGCATGTTGATCAGACAGACAGACGACATCTCTGCTTCCTCACCAAAGGCACTGACTTGAATTTTTTACTTTTTTACCACCTCCAGCACTTGCTTCAGTGATGTGTGCTCGTGCAAAAACAAGCATCCCGCCCCCACACAGTGTTGCCAGATTGGGTTGAATGATTTCCGCTCAATCACCCCACCGTCTTCAGCAAAAAAACGCCCAACAACCTTTTTTTCTCATAGAGAACCATTTAACCCAAAATGTTTTGCCCGCCTACAGCTTATTTGCACCCGCCCAATCTGGCAACACTGCCCCCATGCTCACATCTAAGCCTACGCACACGTCAAATTCACAGGAATAATTATCGACTTGTTCACATCGGCCCTATTCTGACATCTGACCAATACCGATTTGTTAAAGCAACACTAAAGAGTTTCTCGTACCTTAACACTTCAGGGTCTGAGGCCTTTCAAACACTCTGAGGCAGTTTGCCACCACTTTAGATTTTTAAGTTTTTTGTCTAACTGAAAACATCCATGCAAAAGTGACACATGGTTTTAATCTAGAAGTCCTAAGCAATAAGAAAATGAGAGTGAAGTGCATGTAAAGAAATCAGTTCTTATTTAAATAAAGTGCAAACACAACCTTACAAAATCCCATTTTCAAAGGTCTTCAAACTTTATAAAAAAGCACACTATAAATACATATTTTGTGATTTCACTAGTAATTGTAAAAACTTCCAAATAAGTTTGATTTCTTCACAGCCAAGTGATCTTTCAGGTGCATACAGATTGGATGGGTGGATCACACCTATAATTGTCCCCTCCCCACTGTCACTGGTAACTGTCAACGGGCTATCTGCCACAACAGAGGCAGCTCCATTTCCCCACATCTCTTGAAAAGAAGCCAAAACACAGGAAATCCAGATTAGATAAAAAATACTTTTCTTTGGCTAAATCTTTTAAAAGGAATGTGTCTAACATATCCTTACCTGTCCAGGACTCAGGGTCACTACATAAACAAAAGGTAGCCTATACATGGGCTATGAATTATCCACATTATTCAGATGCATTCAGTTACCAATGCTAAACTATTGCATGTTTGCTAATATAAGGCCAGTTCAAACCCAAGATTCACACCCAAGATTCACAACGAGACGAGCTAAACATCTATATCTAGAACTAAACCCTGTCAACGTATTGCAACATTCTTTCTAAAAGACGGTTTCCATAACAACGGCCAGATCAACTAGCAGACTGCTGGCGTGTAGTCACCATGTTTAGAATGTCAAACAGTCCAAAACATTACGTTCCTGTGTGTGCTGCACTGATTGAACAAATACCATAGATCTCCGCGTTTACCCTCTTTGGATTCAATGAGTTACGTTGCGCCATAAAAGCTGAGGTAACACGTTACCTTTTTTACCTCAAACTCAAAACGGAATGTAACAGATGAGACTATGGCAATGCAGTAGCCTAAGCCTACCTATGTTTACTTCGGTAGCTGATCAATAGTTATGGTTATGGTTATAGTTATAGTTATGGTTATGGTTATTTAGCAGCCACTATAATATAAAGCTAGTCTCCTTAGGCTTTCTCAGTAAATAAACAAAAGAGCCATGTGGCCAGTGAAATCGGGCGTGTTCTTACCATTCAAAAGCCAATGACACCTTAAAGGGATAGTTCGGATTTTAAGACACGAAGTTGTATGGGTTCCCTGTCAGCAACGTAGTGCATCAGCACTGACTTACCCCCGACAGCGTCCTGTGAGCCGAGATCCAGCCGGTTTTTGATCGTTTTTGATGCCGGACTATTTTCTTCAGCAAGTTTCTGGGGTCACGAAAGTAAAGTGTTTTTCTTCTCAAAACCATATGCGTTCAACAGAGTGATATATTTGCACCACAAAAACGTTGTCCAGCTGTCAGTAGCGCGCAGTGATAGGAATCGCGAAAAATAAGTAAGTGATAACGAGGTTTGAATTTTTCCTGGACAACGTTTTTGTGGTGCAAATATATCACTCTGTTGAACGCATATGGTTTTGAGAAGAAAAACACTTTACTTTCGTGACCCCAGAAACTTGCCGGACTACTTTCTTCAGCATCAAAAACGATCTAAAACCGGCTGGATCTCGGCTCACAGGACGCTGTCGGGGGTAAGTCAGTGCTGATGCACTACGTTGCTGACAGGGAACCCATACAACTTTGTGTCTTAAAATCCGAACTATCCCTTTAAATTGCCCGTGAGCTTTGCATCTGAATGGTGATAGGTGTGTCTCCGTCCACAGAAATTCTGCCTGAACTGCTGAAAATGGTTGGATTTCTTTTTATTCTCCACAAATCGCCATCAATAGTAATAATAATAACAAATATAGCCGCAAGCGGCGATGGCGGGCCTGAGCACCTGTGGTGCGGACCTGTGACATTTCGGAATCTAACAAAGCAACATGTGCATGTTGGTGTGCATGTGCATGAGCAACACATATGCTCACCAAATTTGGTACATTTTTCTGAATGTCACCCACAACAGACAATGCACTAGGTGGCGCTGTAGAGTCCCTAAGCCACACCAGAGGCGGCAGCAATGACACACAAGCCTACCAAATTTGGTTAATTTTCGTGAATGTTTGTGTCAACCACAACAGACAATATGCTAGGTGGCGCTATAGAGTCCCTAAGCCACACCCTAGGCCAGATCTCTGTCTCTGACTAGCTTTCAATCCCAACAGTTGTTGTTTTGATTCTATTGGTGACTGTTAGCATACAAAATGTAAAAACGAAATATAAAAAATGAAATGCTATGAAAAAGTTGAAAGTCAAGTTTGCTCAAGGTTTGTTCAAGAACTCTTCCAGAGTTTTTACCTCAAACAACACAAATCAACACAAATAAATCAAATGTGCTGTATGTCATAATGAAACAACCACAGACTATCAACAAGACGGTCTGACAAATTTATGACCAAACGATTTGATTCGTGCACGAAGCGCCATCTAGCTATCATTATGTGTAAGTAACAGCCTCCCAGTCTAAGGACTCAGCGGTCTTTTGACCGCCTCGCCGCGCTTTAAGTAGTTCACACCAGCACAGCGCTTCTAGTAGGTCATCAAAGCGGTCAAATGACCGGGACGCGGCGCTTCTAGGTATAAGTGGGTCAGAACGACACGGCGCTTCTAGTGTTAATCATTCTATACCTCTATCACTCTATCCCTTCATCATTCTGTACCTCCATCACTCTATCCCTCCATCACTATCCTGTCATCATTTTATGCCTCCATCCAGGGCTCCTTAGTTCCAGTGAAAGGAACTCTGAATGTTCCTGCATTAACCAAGAGATTTTGGACAATTCCATGCTCCCAACTTTGTGGGAACAGTTTGGGGATGGCCCCTTCCTGTTCCAACATGATCCCGTGCACTACTGCACAAAGCAAGGTCCATAAAGACATGGTTAACAGTTTGGTAAAAAACAGATAAAGAGTTTGGTGTGGATGAACTGGACTGACATGCAGAGTCCTGACCTCAACCCAATAGAACACCTTTGGAATTAATGAGAGTGGAGACTGAGAGCCAGTCCCCTTGTCCAACATCCGTGTGTGACCTCACAAATGCGCTTCTGAAAGAATGGTAAAAAATTCCCATAAACACACTTGCAGGTGACCCAATACTTTTGGCAATATAGTGTCATGTGGGCTAACTGTGCTGTACATAACAATACATATTTGCGGGTGTTTCTACTACAGTTTATTGCAATCAGTTTTGGTTTCATCATTCCCAAATATCAATGAATTTTGTTGTAGCATCCTAAATTACTTTCATACAAATATATTTCCATGCTGCATAGGTGTTTGCTGGGTTATTAACTTTTCCCCTACTTTGTTTATTCAATGTCTATTCATTTATTTCTTGCTCTAAAAATGTAGATTCAAGAGCTTTTCCTGATATGGTAGGTTAAGGAAATCATGGAATTTGACTGTGGGAAACCTGAAACGGATACAAATATTTCTCATTGTCTATTTTAACATTGGCTTCTTTTTTTTAACTGTACTCTTTAGAGCCAGCAGTCTCCATGATTAGCGGGAAGATGCTCAGACTGAGCAGTGGGCTGCAGCGCATTGTGCCAATTGCACGCATTCATGTTCATTCCAGTCATCGCACAGCCTCCCGTACTGCCCCTGTCATAAAGCATGCAGAACGTCAGCTGACCCCTCAGGAGCTGTATGCCCGTGAGGACAAGTATGGTGCCCACAATTACCATCCTCTACCTGTGGCTCTGGAAAGAGGAGAAGGTGAGAAGTATTACTTACCTTGGCTCTATCTTACCTCCGATATATCAATCATCTTTGTGTACAGCTTGTTGCAAAACTGTGAGTGTACCCACAATCCCACAATGTATCTTCCCATTTGTATCGCTACCCGCATAGGCTGCACTAAGTCAAACACTAAGGGCCCTATTTTAGTGATACAGTCTGAAGCACAATGTAAATATTTATGGTGTGTCTGTGTGTCGACGTACTCTCTTTTGAGAGCAGGGGACATTTTCTCCATGCCAGGTGTGTTTCATTCATTATTATTTGTTATTATTATTTTCAAATTATTAGAATATTTAATGCTCAAATTTGACTTGTTAATATTTACTATTGATCTATCTATACACACTGTAAAAACGGTCCGCATTGCCCATGCCACAATGAGTTTGTAGTGGACTTCAGTCACACTTGTGGGATATTGATCTGGACTAGTGTTGTCACGATACCAAAATTATGACTTCGATTCGATACCTGCCATAAATACCTCGCTAGTCGATACTGAACCGATACCACGGTGAAATTCTAAAATATCTGAAAAAAATATCAATAATGGTCTGGTTCGGTTGCACTTTAAAGGGATATTCCGCCATTTTTGGAAATACGCTCATTTTCCACCTCCCCTCGAGCAAAACAATCGATATTTACCTTGTTCCCGTTCATCCAGCCATTCTGTGAGTCTGGCGATACAACTTTTAGCTTCAGCCTAGCATAGATCATTGAATCGGATTAGACCATTAGCTTCTCGCCTGCTAGCTTCATGTTTAAAAGTGACTAAGATTTCTGGTAATTTTCCCATTTAAAACGTGTCTCCTCTCAAGTTAGAAAGTGCAATAAGACCAACTGAAAATTAAACCTGGCGTTTTTCTAGGCTGATTTGACATGGAACTACACTCTCATCTGGCGTAATAATCAAGGCAACTTGCAAACGTACCATAGGCGCAGTGATATCGTACGCAGCATCTGAAAATAGTCCCCATAGACAACAAGCAGTAGTAGTGCCAGTAGTTTGTAAGTTGCCTTGATTATTACGCCAGATGAGAGTGTAGTTCCATGTCAAATCAGCCTAGAAAAACGCCAGGTTTCATTTTCAGTTGGTCTTATTGCACTTTCTAACTTGAGAGGAGACACGTTTTAAATGGGAAAATTACCAGAAATCTTAGTCACTTTTAAACATGAAGCTAGCAGGCGAGGAGCTAATGGTCTAATCCGATTCAATGATCTATGCTAGGCTGAAGCTAAAAGTTGTATCGCCAGACTCACAGAATGGCTGGATGAACGGGAACAAGGTAAATATCGATTGTTTTGCTCGAGGGGAGGTGGAAAATGAGCGTATTTCCAAAAATGGCGGAATATCCCTTTAACCAGCTTGTTCCTGTCCGGGTTTTTTTTTTAGCAAATCACACTTGTGCGTTATTGCTATCGATTGTCAGATTTAGAGCTCTGGCCTAGAGTATAGGGACTCTATAGCGCCACCTAGCGTGTTGTCTGTTGTGGTTGACGCATACATTCAGGAAAATTGACCAAATTTGGTGGGCATGTGTGTTGCTCAAGCACATGCCCACCAACACGCACACGTTGCTTTGTTAGATTCCGAAATGTCACAGGTCTCCGCACCGCAGGTGCTCGGGCCCGCCATCGCCGCTTGCGGCTATATTTATAAACTATTATAATTCCTCTGCTATTGAAGTCAATGGCAGCCCATAGAACCGACTGGTCGAAAGTTGTGAAATTTGGCACACTTATTAGGGACAGTCTGATGATTCATGTGACCTTAAGTGCTTGCTTGCTCGCTTAGCCTTACTTGTCCGCTCGTTGCTTCAGTCTCTGAAACGAAATCCACCCCGGAAGGTTTAGACCACTTCTTGCCGAACACTTGCCGCGGTCTCTTAAATGGCTTGCCGATTTCGCGTGCAGGTTTGGCTTCTGGTCCTCGACTTCACCGTAGTGTTCTACTGTGTCGCCCTTAGTCAATTCCGAGGCCAGGTTCTTAATACTGATGTTTTATTGATACAAACAACGTAGAACTACACAAACAAGACAAACATACCAGGGTCAATCATAAGTTCATAAACATAGACGCAAACTTGAGCATAATTAAAATAATAAACAAACAAAGCGCAATATACCACTTGTGCCGGCTTGTTGACTAAAAGGCGATGGTAATCTTGGGTTGAGTATAAGACGATATGAAATGGTGTAACTCTTGTGAGCGGTTAAAACAATAAACTTCCTGGTGGTAACTTGTGTGCATGAGCGCATCAAACAGGTAGCTTTCCCTTGTAGCCCCACGAGCTCATTCATTAGAATCAAACAGTTGACAGGAAGTGACATATGTAGATGCACCATGGGAGATTGAGTCCAAACATATTGCAATATTAATAATTTAAATACATGCCATTACAATCTCAACAGTCATCATTATTAATGCAAATATGTGCATTTCAGCATTATATAAAATAAGAATATAAGGTAACACTTCGCTAATAAGGTGGTAATTGTATGGTAATTTCTATGTAATTTCATGGTAACAATCCCTTGTTACCACTTGTTACCACTTATTACCAATAATTTCTATGCAGTTTCTAGTGCAATTACTCTGCTGTTTCTAGGTAATAGCAATGCAAACAGCATTAATTAAGGTGGTAATTTCTATGGTATTTTGATATCATTTTAATGAATAATCCTTTGTAGCCACTTATTACAAGTTATTTCCATGCAGTTTCCAGTGCAATAACTCTGCAGTTTTTAGGTAATAGCGATGCAAACAGCTTTCATTTTAAGTATAATAAAATTATTTGAAACTTTACTTATTGTTTTTGTTTAATTACATGACAAACAAGGAGGTAATTTCCAGGAAAATACACAGCATCAGGGCCGTAAAATACATTATCACTTAGTTCCACCCAATTACTTAGTTATTAGCCTACTAAGAAAGAGACAAACCAAGTCATTGTCGTAGTAAGTTGGTAAAGAAGACATTAAACTAAACTGGAACAAGTGAAGTAATTTTATGGAAACTATATGGTATCAGAGCTGTAAAATGCACTATAGAGATTGAGAACGTGACGTAAAACGCAACGCATTTTGGGAATAGGTGGCCCAAAATTAAGTTGTTTTACTGACTTGCGGGAACAACGAAGTGCAGTTGTCGAAATGCCGTTTACCTGCTGTGTTATAAAATTCAATAGAGTAACATGAAGCTTATCTTTTATAGTTTTCCAGCGTGGAAAAATAATAGTATACGTCATGTTTCAGAGGTGACAAAAAGGCGAGGAATGGCTTGGATAGCAGCACTAAGGAAGCGCGAGATTATAACTGTTTTTCACACAATTTTTTCACGCTTAGTTTTCATTATTATCATGCCAAATCATAGACCCAGACCCACTGGTTTACATGGGCTGGCATCAGGCGAGCCAAACCTACCCATAATTCTTTGTGTTTTGATGACTTTGGTCACATGTCTTAGCGATCTCTATTGCCTCTACCTATTTAATTACCTAGCTGTGTTGATAAACCCATCAATTATCCTTATGACATTTTTAGTGTTGTTTTTGTTTAATTACCTGAAAAACAAGGAGGTAATTACCAGGAAAATACACAGCATCAGGGCCGTAAAATACATTATCACCTTTCCACTCAATTACTTAATTATTACCATCTCTGATCTGAAATAGGCTATTTTGTAGCCTACTGACATTCAACACACAAACACATGCTGAGTACGACCTTTATTACTTTGTTCTGCAAAAAAAGAAAGTTAACATTTAACATACAACATTTAAAGTAGCCTATAAGTCCGCCGAAAATTTAACTAAGCCATGGAAGAAGACTTTTCGTTGATCCTGCAGAGCTAGCATGAGCTACAGCCCAAAATCGCTAACAGTGGCATAAAGCCATAGGCTACGCTTTCAAAATGAAACCACTAACATTGCTCAAAACAGCGCAAAACCTCGTCAGCAGCTAACTCGAGGTGTCTACACATAAAACAAAGCACCAGTCAGTCTGTAAACTTTGGAATAGTCTGTACACACTTAGAAATCGTTCGAGACTGCAACTCTATGAACTGAAGCACAGAAATGTCACGCGAGTTCTCACACGGAAGCACGCACGGTAGCTATTGTTGGAAGAGACTACGGGTAGTCCAGTGCTCAAATTACAGTGAGATCAGAGCCCGTCTTTTCTCTGGTGAGATATGCTACAGACAGAAGAAAGAGGACAAGGAAGACAGAGTGGTTCGTGTCTGTTCCTTTCCCGGCAGCGGAACAAAAATTAAAAGTTTACAATCCAGCAAGTTTTCATCAACTGTCATTGCTATACGGTCGGTCTCCGGTGGCTTACTTTGAATGTGGACATTGACACCTCAATCGAAACGCTAAAGTGATGGATTAGGCCTACCGTGTCTGCTGTCATAATTTTGAGAAGGACGATTTCGTTATTCCGAGAGGAGCTTCCGACCCAAAGAAGTCAACGAAATATTAGCCTATATTATTTTCATCTGTAACAAACACGTCACCTCTGTACCTGTATGTTTTGGTAGGTTTAGGGTGCACTGCAAATAAAATATTTAGCCTACTGTTTCAGAATTTGATTATGTTTTATTATTGCAGAACATGTTAAATGTGTGAAAACAATGTTTTTTTGCAGAACAAAGTTAAGGTTGTGATCAACATGTGGTTGTGTGTTGAATGTCAGTACACGGTAGGCCTAACCTATATTTCAGATCAGAGATGGTAATAACTAAGTAACTGAGTGGAAATAAGTGATAGTGTATTTTACGGCCCTGATGCTGTGTATTTTCCTGGAAATTACCTCCGTGTTTTTCAGGTAATTAAACAAAAACAATAAGTAAATCATTTCAAGAACTAGATTCATTTTAAATCATTATTAAACTTAAAATGAAAGCTGTTTGCATCACTATTACTTAGAAACTGCAGAGTAATTGCACTGGAAATTGCATAGAAATGACTAGTAATAAGGGGCAACAAAATATTATCACCATGAAATTACATCAAAATGCCATACAGTTACCACCTTATTAGCGAGCCGTAATGTAAAGTGTTACCAAATATAATTTAATAAGATAATAAGCAGAAACTATCAGACTTGTATGGCTGCAGCTACAATATAAAATGATGATTTTTACATCATTGAAAACAGGAAGTCCAACATTGAAATCCGTATTTCTCCCATCTCATGGCAAACTGAGGGAATGATGCATGACCATTCAAAAACATGACTGGTTTTCTAAAGATACAAAGCTTAGGCTAATGCTAATCGGTGAAGTGTTCCTTTAACGAAAGGCCAAACTGCATGGAAGAAATATGCATTCAAAGCCATAGCGTTTCTGTTGCAATCAAAATCAACCAAGCGTGAAGCCGTGAACGTCACTGTTGTTCATCTGTACATCATCGTGTAAAGCCCGCCCTGACAATTTGATTGGTACGGAGAGATCTGTACAGCGCATAGTGCAAGCCCAACGGAGAAATGGAAAATCATGTAGAAAATCATGGGGATAAAGTTTGGCTGCATCTAGGCTACTAGATTGCTGGCACTCTGGGACAAAGCTCCCAAAAACAACGTGGCATTCAATGTGTTAAGTGTCCTAATAGTAACGTTGGGCTATAGGCCAGGCTATCCACCCTATTCCTTAAACCTGTCCGGTTTACAACTTCCGTTCATTCTGTTTACATTATAGCTTCGTGCTTGCTCAGTACGCTAACTAGAGTATGCTTCAACTTCGATTTCTTTTGAAATGTTAAAGAAATAGTTATGGTTACAGGCTATCCAGCATGGATATACTACATAATATGTAACTAAAGTTTATGCGTAATGATATGTTAAGCACTGTCAACCATCACATTAAAATCAATACAACACGGGCTCGCCGGAAATAGAAAACCATTTTCTGAATATGGAGGTGACATGGCGACGCCCATTGTAGGCTAAGGAATGTCGTGGATAATAATCTATCTAGGCTGGCCACAATTAAATGCCACTCTAAAGTGTGCAGTTTCAATGTATAGAGGAGTTTCTGCGCACTCTGAACATTTATTGGCGCTTTCCTTGTATATCCAGCCCTGAGTTTTGGCCTTTGCTAGCTTCACTTTGCGAACTCAGCTGGGTGATTTAGTGCCGTGTGCAAGTGCATTTGACCGGCATTAAATCCGCATGTCTCAGACTGACTGGCTAACCACCGGTCATGGCTGATCACGTGAAAATCGGCCAATTCCTGTCACCAGCTGATCAATCGGTGCATTTTGATGGGCAATTATTTTCACATTTTGGTGCCTAAAGGGTTGAGGTAAATTCAGTAATGGAATCACTTGGATCACTTTGTTTTATTCATTAGTTGTGGGTTTTAACTTTGGTTTGCAAATTAAATGGTTTATCTGGATTTCTTATGCCTATAAAAAAGTCAAATGTGATGATGAATGAAGAAGTAGACAGAATAAGCAGCTGTCTTAAGAATGTACCCTATGTTTTCCAGGTATTTACGTCTGGGATGTTGAAGGCCGCAGGTACTATGATTTTCTGAGTGCATACAGTGCCGTGAACCAGGGCCACTGCCATCCTAAAATCATTGCTGCACTCAATGCCCAGGCTTCCAAATTAACCCTGACATCCCGTGCTTTCTACAATGACATTCTGGGTGCCTATGAGGAATTCATTACTACCTTGTTTGGCTATGACAAGGTTCTGCCCATGAACACTGGTAAGGAGCACAGCAATTTTCTCATTGCAAATTGTACATACACTCAATTCTCTATCACAAAATCTATCTTTATCTATTAATTACCTCCGCCAAGGAGGTTATGTATTCATCAGGGTTTGTTTGTCTGTTTGTCTGTCTGTCTGTTAGCAAGATAACATAAAAGTTATCTAGGCTACTTGCATCCTTATCGTACAGCTTAAAAAGGTATTAAACATATAAGCTATCTATCAATATCCAATGTACAGTATTATGCATGGGCAGCATACTAATGAGGAAGGTGGGATATGTCTCATGTCATGTTAGATCACATCCTGAGGGTACACGTTTTGAGAAAATGTGTGGTTTATATAGGTCACAGGTGTCAAATGTGGCCCGCCACGTAATTTTATGTGGCCCGCAAGAGCATGAAATGTCTGATACAGTTTGTGTCCCGCGAGAGCTTCAAATGTCTGATACAGTTTTTGCGTATAGGCAATACAATGCACACATGTGAGACTGTCAGGGAGGCCACATCAACTCCACCGTGATCAGTGTAACTGGCTACATGGTTATGGTTATGGTTATTTAGCAGATGCCTTTGTCCAAAGCGACATACAAATAAATAATAATACAAATTAAATTAACAGTGAACAATTACAAAATAGGGAGGAATAGCAATATTATCAATAAAACAATCATTTTAAGCACTAACCTAATGAGAAATAAGACTAAATTAAAAAACAATTAAAAATTAAATTAAAATTTAATTCAGGCTACTATAGGGAGCCAGTGGAGAGTAACTAGGAGAGGGGTTACATGTGTCCTCTTTGGCTGATTGAAGACCAGTCGTGCTGCAGCATTCTGAATCAACTGTAGTGGTCTTAATAAACAAGCAGGTAGGCTAACAGGGAATTACAGTAGTCCAGTTTGGAGATAACCATTGCCTGTACAAGAAGCTGAGTGGAATCTTGTGTCAGATAAGGTCTGATCTTCCTAATGTTGTACAGGGTATACCGACATGACTTTGCAATTGAGGCAACATGCTCAGAGAAAGTAAGTTGGTCATCAATTATGACACCCAAGTTACGTGCCGATCTAGTTGGAGTCAGTGAGGATGAATCAAGCTGGATGTTGATCTGTTGGGGAATAGCTGTTTTTGCTGGAAACACCAAGAGCTCAGTTTTTGAAAGATTAAGCTGAAGGTGCTGATCCTTCATCCAGATTGAAATATCCTTCAGGCATGCAGAGATCCGATGGGAAACACTAGAGTCCTCAGGTGGGAAGGATAGGAAAAGTTGAGTGTCGTCCGCATAGCAATGATATTCAAATCCATGAGAGCGAATAATCCCACCTAAAGAAGTGGTGTAAATAGAGAAAAGGAGGGGCCCTAATACTGATCCTTGAGGGACTCCTGTAGTGAGGTCATGAGACTTTGATATCTGTCCCTGCCAAGACACGCTAAAAGAACGCCCTTTAAGGTAAGATTTGAACCAGTCAAGAGCTTTCCCAGAAATTCCCAGTTCATATAGTGTAGAAAGGAGAATGTCATGGTTAACCGTATCAAAGGCTGCAGATAAATCTAACAGAATTAACACTGATGACTGAGCAGAGGACTTAGCTACTCTCAATGCGTCAGTCACAGATAGAAGAGCAGTTTCAGTAGAATGACCACTCTTGAAACCAGACTGCATAGGGTCTAGTAGGTTATTCTGATAGAGGAAGTCAGATGTGATGGCAACTGTGATGTATTAAACTTTTGAGTTTTGGTGACTTGGTTGTGCCATAGACCAATGATCTCAGCCTAGCTAGGGAATGCTGGGAGATCTGTATTCAGTTCCTGTTTGAGTAGAGTAAAGAGCGAACGTACAGCAAGAGTGCCTTGTCTACTGTGTGTTATTTAGTGAAATACACCACAGAAAAATTGGCGACTAGGATAAAAATAGTTCGACGTTATGGCTTTATTAATAGGGACCATAGGGGAATTTGTCCCGAAGATGGAGTCTTGGTCGGCGTATGTGGAACGTTTGGAACAGTTCTTGGAGGCTAACGACATTGACCGCGGACAAGAAAGTAGCCACATTGCTAAGCGTAATGGGAGCCACAACTTATGGACTATTAAGAAATGTAGTTCAACCAGATATGCCGAATAAAAACCTACAAAGACATTGTGGACGTATTGACGGCTCATTTCGAACCTAAGCCGTTACTAAGGCCATCCTTAAAAATATTTTCGTTTGCCGTAACCTTATTGCCATCTTATTGAAATCTTTTTTTGATCAAACATTTTAACTTGAGGCGACACGGTCACCGTTAGACTAATGGGGAGAATGGATAGGATAATATATGGGCACAGTTCTTCCAGAACTTTGTGCCAAGTTAACGCGATGTTGAGGTGTTTTAATGCATTTTTTAGATGAATAATGGTGTCCGAACTAGTAGCATAGCAATAGTAGTAGCCTATTTTCTACAGCCGCAGCCATCATTACAGTCAAGCACGATGCACGAACCACTAACAGTGAATGAAACGAAGCGTAGCCTAGTCCTACACAATATGCGTTAGGAGACGGGGAGGCTGAGATATCATTCCAAAACTCCGGTAATTTAGGATAAAGGCCTAGCATAAAAAAATGTAGGCCTACAGGCTAAAGAGAAGGACTGCCATCAATTCCGACATAGCCTAGGCCTTCTCCCATTCCAACATAGGCACAGGTGTCCGTTCAAAACCAACAAATTGATTTACTGCTAAATCTCGGTCTCAATCACTCATCTCATTCTCCCTCATCGAACAACAACACAACATAAACGTAGGCTACTAAATGATTACTAAACGTCTTATCAATCGATAACCTACCTGAACCAAATATTCCCCCTCGGACACCTCCCCCCAATCAAAACACATCAGAACTCATTCTGTGACACCGGAGGGAGAGGGAGAGACACGCTCACGCACACGCAGGAGACACAGGGGAACCAACGGGACAGTCAAACATTGTCTAGTTACTTAATAACCGTCTCTGAGACAGTCCAACAAGGGGGCTAATAGACTTGGTGCTTCAGCATTATTGTATTGAGTTTGTATTGGTTGTTTGAAGAGGAAAAAATAAATCTAAAAATAAAATAAATGTCTACCGGTCTTAACGCAAGTCCGGCCCTAAATTGACAGAGTCGGTCGGGTTACGGCAAACGAAAATATTTTTAAGGATGGCCTAATTGCAGAAAGATTCCGTTTTAACCACTGCAACCAATAGGCTCACGAAAGCGTGACCATCTATGCAGCGGAGTTAAAGCAGTGTGCAGTACACTGTCAGTTCGGGGCAACGTTGGATGAGGCACTGCGGGATCGTTTTGTGAGTGGTATAAGGAATGAGGCATGCCAGCGACGATTGACGCTGTCGGAAGTGAACCTGATTTTTGCCCGGGCGAAGGTACTGACTCGATTAAATTCATTCTGGACTCTATCCGACCACATAAAGATGTGGGGATACTTCGGTTTGGCTTTAAGGACCCTCTACTCACTACCACGTAAGTGTAGTGTTGTTTGGAACAGTAGAAGAGGTATAAAAATAGCGTTTTGTAGCGGCGAAAGGACATGCCCGGGTCACTTCCAGGTTAACGAGTTTTGGCTAAAAACGGTGAACTCGAACTTTCTCAAAATACATCCGAATTACATGATTTTGGTGTCAACTCAACGTATGTACTCCCAATAGTCCGAAAAATTTATCTAAAGTGCATTTCACTCCGGATTATTCCTTTAAGGACGAATTGGGCACTCTCCGTGGCATCACAGCCAAAATTCTTGTAAACCCAGAAGTCAACCCAAAGTTTTGCAAGAGCCGCCCATTACCATTTGCAATGAAGTCCAGGGTGGATGCTGAACTAGACCGACTGGAGAAGGCAGGTATAATCTCACCCGTTAAACACAGCGAGTGGGCTGCACTGGTGGTACCTGTAGTGAAAAGAGACCAAACAATTCGCTTGTGTGGAGATTACAAGTTAACTGTAAACCAAGCTGCCACTACAGAGACCTACCCCCTGCCTCGGATTGAGGAGCTGATGGCTACGTTGAATGGAGGGAAGATATTCTCCAAGATTGACCTTGCCTCAGCGTATCAGCAGGTCCTTCTGGAGGTCAAAAGAAGCTACTGACCATCAATACACATCGAGGTCTATTCGTGTACAATAGGCTAGCCTTTGGGGTTAGCTCCGCCCCCTCCATTTTCCAACGCATTATGGAGAATCTCATGAAAGATCTGGATATGTTTATTTAGATGATTTGCTGATTACAGGAAAAACTGAACATGACCATTTGCAGAAGCTACAGAAGGTGTTACAGAGACTCCAGGGATGTGGCTTGAGAGTCAAGCCAAATGCCAAATCAAAGCACTGTACTAGCTCCACTCTATAGACTGTTAAAAGATCAGGTGGAATGGTAGTGGAAGAGACCCGAGCAAAATGCCTTTGAAAAGTGCAAAGAGTTGCTAACGAGTGACAAGGTTCTTGTGCACTATGATCCAGACTATGATCAGCCTATGGCATAGGGGCTGTCATTCAACATGAAATGCCGTCAGGAGAAAAGAGGCCCATTGCTTATGTTTCGCGGACGCTGAACCCTGCTGAGAAAAACAGCACTCACTGATATTTGGTGTTAAAAAGTTCCACCAGTATCTATGGGGAAGGAAATTCAAACTAGTGACTGATTATAAGCCTTTGCTGACTCTTTTTGGAGAGCACAAATGTTTACCCACTATGGCTGCAGCTCGAATTCAAATATGGGCAATCATACTGTCCGCTTATGATTATACCATTGAGTACTGCGCATCGGAAAAAACACTGCAATGCAGATGGACTTTCGAGAGTTCCCTTGCTGGAAACAAGCGATGCAGGGACAACAGCCATAACAGAGAGCAATCATGCGCTGCTAACGGAACATCTAGAGCAGGCACCACTGAATGCTGACCAAGTAGCATGCACTACACGTACAGACAACATGCTATCCAAGGTTCTGAAGTTCATCATGAATGGATGGCCTAATGATGTGGATAAAAGCCTGAAAGCTTTCCACACACGCAGAAATGAACTGTCTGTTGAGCTTGGATGTGTCCTTTGGGGCACCAAGGTAGTGCTACCTGAAAAACAGAGAAAAATAGTGTTAACCCTTTAGGCGCCAGAGGTTTTTTCCTAAAACGTTCAATTTTGACATATTAATTTCAAAAGGCTTTAACTTAAAAGTGATAAGAGATAGAGACTTTCTGTAAATTAGAGAAATATTAAGGATGACCCAAAGTTTATGTAGGGATTAAATGTATCCAACCAATTTGCATATTATGATGTCATAATGACGTCATATGGTGGCGGCCATCTGGATTTTTTTTAAATATTATTATAACAATATTAATATTATTATTAATAATATTTTTGCTGACAGACATGCACATCACCAGGACATGAAAACACAAAAAGAACAAACATTGTACCATACTGAATGTTCAGGGAAACAGTAAATCATCATAGGCTATTAATAGCAAGATGATGGGAATGATGATGATGCTGCCAATTTATGTAGCAGGCCTTTTGCCATAGAGATAATGAATCCCTGTTCATCCAGGTGACACTTCTTGTAGTGTTTCATGGTGTGGTACCTCCAATTGCAGGGCACAACACAAAGGCCCACCACACACTGCCCACACCTGTATTTTGTCTGACTATGGCCTTTAGATCTTTAGATTATTAGGGCCCGAGCACCGAGGTGCGGCCACTGAAGTGGCTGCATCGTAGGTGCAAGGCCCTATTGTTTTTGCTCAGATTATTCCTATTACAGTGTTTTCCCCTTACCGGAATGTTTTGCCCTTTTTCACCAACTTGGCATGCTCTAAAACTCTTGAAATTTGGCAGCTACCTGTGGAATTGATACCTCTACTGAGAGACAGACCTCTGGCCTAGGGTGTGGCTCAGGGACTCTATAGCGCCACCTAGTGCGTTGTGTGTTGTGGTTGACACATACATTCATTGAATTGGCCCAGATTTGGTGGACATGTGTGTTGTATTATTCTGAACAAGTTTTACATTTAAACTATATAGTAAATATTAAAGGAATATTTCGGTATTTTACACTTTAAGCCCGTTTTCTGTATTGCCTAGCATGAAAACGAGTGTTTGACACCGAAATCTCGACGATTGAGCCTGTGTGTGCATTTCGGCACCTTTAGAATGTTCTCTGTATGGCCTTAACATTGCTCCCTATGTGCATAAACTATTCTGTCCTTAAAACACCCCTAAACGTTCGTTTTTTTTAATGTGCAGCTCACCGAGTGGTTACTGGTCTTCAACGATCTTCTATAGCAAGTTTGACAGCGAAATGTAGCTTCAGTCATAGTTTATCAGGGATTTTCGAAATCCCGGAAGTAATTTTTCAGATAACTCACAACCGTGTTTGCCTAATATAACACAACATAATTTGAATTTCACTGCGAAACTTGCTATAGAAGATCATTGAAGACCAGTAACCACTCGGTGAGCTGCACATTTTTAAAAACGAACGTTTAGGGGTGTTTTAAGGACAGAATAGTTTATGCACATAGGGAGCAATGTTAACGCCATACAGAGAACATTCTAAAGGTGCCGAAATGCACAAACAGGCTCAATCGTCGATATTTCGGTGTCAAACACTCGTGTTCATGCTAGGCAATGCAGAAAACGGGCTTAAAGTGTAAAATACCGAAATATTCCTTTAAAAGAATTTGAATTATGTGAGATTTTCTGATTTTTGCACATCATGTATTTTGAAATACTTCTCCTAGACGGTTTATCGAAATTATGTCATTTCAGCAGTAAAATGATCTTGAGGGGTTGCCCAAGAGAAATTACGACCAGATTTTTGAATTTCAAAAGTATATCGAAATGGCGAAGATTTGAACCTAGGTGTCAAAAAGGAACAAAAAGTTGGTGTTATAGGCAGAAAACGGTGACTAATTTGGATCAAATTAAATGGAGTATTAGTTAGTGTGTTTGTAGTTACAGTCATATACAAGTTTTGATGTGGCATTAATTCTGTCACTCAATAGCGCATTAATGATCGTGGTTGACACATAGTTTTACCTAAAATATTATAAAGTGAGTTTACAAATATTAATACTTATATGAACCTATGCTGAAATTTTGAGGTTAACCACATTAACGGTAAGAGAGTTGTTTAGGTTTTCATATGACTATGGTCTCTCCTATCCGCTCCTTGCTGCCCACGCGTGTTACACACAGAACTACTTTCAAACACACACACTACACGTGCGCGAGCTTCACAGAGAACGGCATTCAAACACACACACATTACACACGCGCAAGCTTCCCAGAGAGACACGCACACACACATCGTCGCACTTTCTCCCTTTTGCCTCTGCCCTCCCTCTCTCTTTCTCTCCGTCTCCCTATCTTAGCCCCATGACCCCCCTCTTTCGCATGCCCCCCCACACACATACACACTCTCTCACTCCCTTCCCATCCCCCATGTCTCTGTATCCCAGCCCCTGTCTCTCCCTTCCTGATATGAGTAAAAAACATGAAAATAAATGGCCAAGAATGTCTAGTCAAGAATGACAGTGTGATGCAAAGTAAAAGATATAGAAAAGATCTTTTTCATAATGATTTTATTTGGGTTATATATTGTATGCATGTTATGCAGTGGTAGTAAGGAGGCCAACAGGTGATAACCCAATTTGAGGATGAGAGAAGGCACCACACTCCTGTAACTTATTTGCAGTGTGTGTGTGTGACAACACCTTGGTTAAGAGATCTGAAACTTTCCTTAATATTAGATAAAGATTAAAGAAGGGTTAAGAACACTCTGTCATGTTGTCTATTGTGATTGACACATACTGTACATTCACAAAAATGAACCAAATTTGGTGTGCTTGTTTGTTATTGCTATTGCTAGTCAGAGACAGAGCTCTGTCCTAGGGTGTGTCTTAGGGACTCTATAGCGCCACCTAGTGCGTTGTCTATTGTGGTTGACTCATACATTCACAAAAATGAACCAAAATTGGTGGGCATGTGTGTTATTGCTATAGCTATTCAGAGACAGAGCTCTGGCCAAGGGTGTGGCTTAGGGACTCTATAGCGCCACCTAGTGTGTTGTCTGTTGTGGTTGACATACACATTCACGAAAATGAACCAATTTAGGTGGTCTTGTGTGTTATTGCTGCCGCTAGTCGGAGACAGAGCTCTGGCCTAAGGTGAGGCTAAGGGACTCTATAGCGCCACCTAGCGAGTTTTCTGTTGTGGTTGACATATATATTCACAAAATCGAACCACATTTGGTGGGCATGTGTGTTATTGCTATCGCTAGTCAGGGATAGAGCTCTGGCCTAGGGTGTCGCTTAGGGACTCTATAGCCCCACCTAGCATGTTGTCTATTATGGTTGACACATACATTCACGACAATTAGGTACGCTTGTGTGTTATTGCTGCCACTAGTCAGAGACAGAACTCTGGCCTTGGGTGTGGCTTTGGGACTCTATAGCGCCACCTAGCTTGTTGTCTGTTGTGGTTGACACATACATTGATGAAAATTAACCAAATTTGGTGGGCATGTGTGTTGCTCATGCACATGCCTACAAACAAGTACGTGTTGCTTTGTTAGATTCCGCAAATGTCACGGGTCCGCACCGCAGATGCTCGGGCCCGCCATAGCCGCTTGCGGCTATATTTATTTTATTTTTTTTGTTGACAGACATTCACATCACAAGGACATGTACACACAAAAAGAACACACATTGTGCCATACTAAATGGTCAGGGAAATAGTAAATCAATAATGTAATAAATAATAAATGGAAAGATGATGGGAATGCAAATTTCTGTAACAGGCTTTTTATTGTAAATATAATGAATCCCTATTCATCCAGGTGACACTTCTTGTAGTGTTTCATGGTACTTCTCATTGCAAGGCAGAACATAAAAACCCACCCCACACTGCCTACACCTGTTGCCTATTTTGTCTGACGATTATGGAGAGGCACACGGTCACTGTCGAGGGAGCATATGGCTAGCGCGATAAAAAAAAAAAACACATTGCCCCGACCATAAGCTTTCATTCTCCACACAACATGTTTGATGAGGGTCTGCTAACTGTTTCACGATATGCAAGGCATAACATAAAAACCCACCCCACACTGCCTACACCTGTTGCCTATTTTGTCTGACGGCACCCTGGATCTGCCACGCGCACCTCCCGAGTGGCTTTCGTTCTCATTCTCATTGCGACTACCCACACTGCTGCTACGTTGCCCCACAGTTCTCCTATGGACACTTCGACCTCCATACCGACATACCCAATAGTGTACCCAATTGTGTAGTCTACACAAATAACACGTCTGATGAGGGTCTTCTAACTTCCCTATGAACACCTAGACCCATGAAATAATGTTCCTAACACTGACATTGGGCAAAGGATCCACGTTTGTGCTTGGTGTAGGACTTATCTCTCACGATGTCCAGCTGCAGCATTGCTAGGCAGAGACGCGTGTGAATAAACAAATCTCCGTCATCTTCTGAAGGCAGATATTTCCCTTCAGAATAACTGTCAGCGAACAGAAGACCCAACACTTCATTCCTGGTAAACTTTTTCCATGTGTTTAGACGATTATCTAATGCTAATACTCGCTTACATTCACAATACCGCTCTGATACAATGGCTCACACGCGAACTAGCTCAGCTGATATTTCACACTGATTTAAAGTGCTCTTGCTCGAATATTTTGTATAGAAGCATGACGTAATTCTGAGTCAGGGATGTAGTATGACATGTCTGCCAACTAGTGGCAGGGAGTTTGAACGAAATTTGACACCCTATTAGACCAACTCGGCCGTTTTATCCAGTACCGCATCTTGTCAAGTTAACTCGACGGTGGCGCTTAGAGGGTTAAGAGTTGCATTCTGGACACCAGGGTGTCGTAAAAATGAAAGCCCTCGAACGCAAATGTGTGGTGGCCTAAGATTGATGTGGACATAGAGCAGGTCTGCAAAGCCTGTGAGTCTTGCCAAATGGAACAATGGATGCCTCGACAGGTACCATTACATCCATGGGAGTTTCCTGGCCAGAGCTGGAGAAGACTACACATAGACTTTGCCGGTCCATTTCTAGGTCACACTTTCATGATAGTTGTGGATGCATACTCAAAGTGGCTGGAGGTGTTCAAAATGTCCAACATCACCTCACAAGCCACCATCACAAGACTACGGAGACTGTTTGCAGCATACGGTCTTCCTGAGCACATTGTCACGGACAACGGAACGCAATTCACGTCTGAAGACTTTCAAATCTTCATGCGGCAAAATGGAGGTATGTGCAGACATTTACAATTGAAATGAAGAAGCTTGGACAGACCACAATGGATTTAGAGGACAAGATCTCTGTATTCCTGATGCAATACCGCTGCACTCCAAATTGCACTACAGGCGAGTCGCCTGCAGACTTGTTTCTGAAAAGACATATGCGCACCCGCCTGGACCTGATCCGTCCTGACACAACGGTCACTGTTCACAAGAAACAGTACATGCAGAAGTTTTACCATGACCAGCGAGCAGTGAACAGATCTTTCAGTCAGGATGACCCTGTGTATTTGCAAAATACAGGGGGGGACACAGACACAAACATCACATACAGGAGACATGGTGATCAGTTGAGATCTCGTGTCACAACCGATGGACTGGATCTGAATACTGACTGTGCAACCACTGACACATCAGCCCAGCCCAGTGTGATCCAGGACGACCTGTCAGCCGATGCTGATCCTGTGCACATGGACAGTGAGGAGGTGCCAACCGCATCTCAAAGTCCACGTCGCTCAGCAAGAGAGCGAAAGCCACCTGAGCGCTATGACCCTTAACATGCAGATTAGTTTATTTTGGGGAAAATAGGTTCATTGGACTAAGGGTTGAATAGACTGTTTTTTTTTTTTTTAATTAACACTGTTCTAGCACAATGTAAAAAAAAAGAAAAAAATGATCACACTGATTGTAAAAAAAAAAAAAATGTTAAGATATGGACTTCTGTTACACTTTCTTGTTTGAGTAATGAGAAGCACTGAGTTATGTGAGTTAAGTATAAGTGTAGTAGAAGAGTACCTTCATTTAAAAAGGGGGGTGATGTAATGTATTAAACTTTTGAGTTTTGGTAACTTGGTTGTGCCGTAGACCAATGATCTCCTAGCTAGGGAATGCTGGGAGATCTGTATTCAGTTCCTGTTTGAGCAGAGTAAAGAGTGAACGTGCAGCAAGAGTGCCTTGTCTACTGTGTGTTATTTAGTGAAATACACCACAGCAACGCATAAAAAATGTGTGAAAAAAATAGACCAGTATTGTAAACTATTTTGCATGTTTGCTAAGTTACGCTAAGTTGCTATGTTTGCTAATAGGGATGGGTATTGATGGTAAGTTTTTAGCAATATCGATGGCATTATCGATTCTGCCTATCAATCCAATTCCTTAACAATTCTCTTATCGATTCCCCCAAAATGTAGGTGCACCCACATTTTTCATTGCATCGCCTTTAACACTAGAAGCGCCGCGCCGTTCTGACCCACTTATACCTAGAAGCGCCGCGCCCCGGTCATTTGACCGCTTTGATGACCTACTAGAAGCCTCGTGCTGTTGTGAACTACTTAAAGCGCGGCGAGGCGGTCAAATGACCGCTGAGTCCTTAGACTGGGAGGCTTTTACTTACACATAATGATCGCTAGATGGCGCTTCGTGAACGAATGAAATCGTTTGGTCATAAATTCAGTTTGCACTAAGCCATGTGTCATTCGTGTCAGACCGTGTTGTTGATAATCTGTGGTTGTTTGTTTCATTATGACATACAGCACGTTTGAGTTATCTGTTCATGTATTTGTGTTGATTTGTGTTGTTTGAGGTAAAAACGTTGGAAGAGTTCTTGAACAAACCTTAAGCAAACTTGACTTTCAACTAAAATGCTCTAAAAGTGAATGTGGCTAGTTCTAATTCACTCCCCAAATTCACTTCTATTAATTTAATAGGTTCGCGCCGCCGAAAATGATCGGACCTAGTCACCTGGAACAAAGAGCCTAACAGTCTGGTTTCAATTACACAGTAGCCAGGATTTCATGCCGCATTTTACAGGCTACCGTGGCTACTTTCTAAAACAACTTTCATTCATTTAGGGAGAAGCATCTTATAGGGTCTAGGCTAGCTACCTCGGAGGGAGGGAGATAGAGAGAGCTATGCTGAGCAGGCATAGGCGTGAGAAATAGCATAGGCCTAATTTAAAATAATGAGTGAATGATATTCTCCGTTTTGCGAATGTGTAGGCTATGTTTGCGATGTCTGCTGAAAAAAAGCTATAGGCCTGTTTCTACAATTTAAGCTAACTTCTATGTGAATTCGAGATTCAGCATTGACACACACATTTTCACATGACTAATAAGCAAGATTGTAGCTCAATGGTTAGAGCTTTGGCTTCAGGACCTAAGGGGTGTTGGTTCGATTCCCAACCTATTCATGACGGAAGTCCTTTTGAACAAGGCATCAATAAAGTAGGCTACATTCTATTATTTTCTATTCACATAACTACACGCACGCTGGCGAATTCGAACATTCTGAAACGTGCATATGCGATGAAACATTGCGCATTCTTCCACGAGTTGCCTAAACAGTCAGCCTACAGACTAGTAGACAGGGACAGATAGATGGGGTGGGGGTGGGGAGGCAGTTAATTGTCCTCAATGCCTCGGTGATGTCTGTAGCCTAGCCTAGACGAGTGTATGGGGGAGGGGGGATGATCGGTTTCAAATAGGCTGCAATGGATAGTGTTATGTATAGACCCCGAAGCCATTTGCTTTGAGAACGGCTGGCTGATGAAGTTGTTGGCTGGCTAGCTGGCTCAGCCAAAACCTTAATGCAGCCGCCACAGTTTTCATGACTGATAATGGCTTTAGTTGCCACTTCATGTCTACAGATGTGTATATTGTATTAGATATCAACACACAATGTTATTGTATTGTTTTGGACAACGTTCTGCACGTTTCACTTCAATGTAGACTGCATGCGTTCATTGCGTTGTGAACGCGCAGCAATCTCTGGAAAGGAAACGGTGGAAGTCGCAGCAGTAGCCTAATAGCCTATCACGCTCAATGCTGTAAATCCATCTGTTCCAGACTATTTGGTTCATATCATCAATCTTTGGTTTTGGTGTTTGTGCAACCGGGCCCTGACGATTTAACAAAAGTCTGAGTAACGTAAGAATTAGGAAAGTATGTAGGCCTAAGGTGAGATCAAAATCAGGCTAGAAGTAGTTCTACTTTGTTTCCTTCTTTTCCCCATGTCATTTTCATTGGTCGTCAACTCACTGTGAGTCCTGTGTATCGTAGCAACGAGCACAATACTGATGTGGTGTGTCCAGTGGGAAAATCTCATGCAGGCCTAGTTTCTAAGCTATCGTTTATTTTTTCGCGTGTCACTATGATATAATTATTTTTAGATGCAAAAAGTCTAACTGGCTTAGTCAAAGTTTGTCAGATGGCGGCAGAAAATGATTGGCTGGCGAAATGTTTTTTCGTTAATGGTAGGCCTAAACATATTGTGATTCATCCGTTTATTTCAGATAGGTTGTTATTAAAAACCATTAACAAAAAATAATTGTTCATCGACGTTGAAAAACGGTCAGTAAATTCGATCGAAGATTCTGTATTTCGCTCCTGCCAGGATGTGATCACGGGTCTCCGGCGTTGCAGACAGGAGTGTTAACGCTGCGCCACTTGACATTATACAAAGACTGCGTTAGGATAGGTGTTTGACTTGACGTAACTCAGTCTGTCCAGCAAATATGTAAGAAAATGCTTATACATTAGTCTGAGCTTTAAAAGATAGCTTACAAATAGAAGATAAGATATACAACTATCAATGTACGTAGGCATACGCGCCCTACGTACATAAATAGGCTACGACGAAAATATGTTTTACACATGTAGGCCTGTCGCAACGTTTTCAAAACAAACTCGCATTTTACCACTGTAAATCGCCTCCATAGACTATGCCATGTAAATGAAAAATAGTTATTAAAATAAAGCACATATATAATACATATTGCACATATATAAACGATATGTTTTATGGTAAAATATTATTCTCATGCCCGACTGACAGGAAATCCTTGCGACATCTGCTGTGAGAAAAGAGAATAGCAGCCTGGACAAAAATGGCAGAACGCGAGACAACATAGTGTTGTCACATAAGTGAGCGCAAAATAGCTCTAAACTAGCTTGTACCGGTGTGCTTTTGATCATGTAAAAATTCTGGGTGACAAAACACGCGTATTTAGGAAAAGTCGTGAACGTAGGGTCCTGGAATTTAATCGAGTGAAAATATTTTTTTTTTTTGTAATCGCTGCGGTCAAATGACCGCAGCCCGGCAGTTCTAGGTATATCTAGGTCAAACCCACACGGCGCTTCTAGGAATACGCGTCAGCGGTCAAATGACCGGCGCTTGGCGCTTCTAGTGTTAACGCCAAAAGGTCACCTTTTATCGCTCTCCTTTCATATCATGTGAATGATTTTTTTAACAACTAGAAAATGTAATTCCATGGAAGGAATTACCATTGCATGTAAATGCAAAAAGGTTGCTGACTGTGTAAAACATTGTATTAGGCCTATAGTTAAAAAGACAACTAGGCCACACAGAAGAATAGATAAATAACAATAACCCAATTACAATTCCACTGAAATTACTTGGAAAGTCACATTTAAAAAGTGATTTATGAAAATGCATCAAAATTGTGGATATAGGCTATTATGGAAAATAACTCTTCATTTATTAGAATTTAAAAGACTGAAATGAAGTTGCCAACTTCAAACGAGTTGCAAGAGCTGACACTTGAGTAGCCTACAGTGAAACAACTGGTAGGATAGCTTATAGCCTTCATATCTACACTAATGCAGGTTAAAAGTAGGCCATAGACTATAGCCTTAGACACCATTGGAATACGGAATACAATCTCAAACAACGCCAATCAACGATGATGTAGCAACAGGTAGGATATCTAGCAAATGTAATGTCAGCTTACAGTAGGATATTTTATGTAGGCTATATTACAGGATGAGCTAGTGTGTTCTTCGAAGTGTCTCCAGGTGTGTGATTGTCCTAACAGGAATGTACAATAAGCTGTTATACATGTATATTTATACAAGCATGTTGTACAAAGGTTTTTAATTTGTGAATGATACCGAAAGCTTTAAATGATTGCCTGGCTGGCAAGTCCCAATAGCTGAAACGACTAGCTTGCTAACAAACAAACAAACGTGAAAATGATAGCAATGATAGTAGGCTGTCGAACATATGACACTCTTGGAGCTTAATCCCATGCTTCACGGACAAATGTTTTAATATATTGCTGGTATTGCTACCCTTACACGATAACAGTACTACACTGGTTGCAGACAGCAGAATTTTCATCACGTTTAGTGAAATGGAGCCAGGCTTTGGATCTCTTCCTCCTCTCCATGATGGTGGCTGCTTCGTGGTTGACTTGCATAGACCTAAAAGAAATGGACAAACAGACTCTGTTGTTCTCAATGGGAGGGGACTGAAACAAAATTACGTTTACTTTCCATCGTACTGCGCAGACTCGTACTCACTTTGTGACGTTAGCCATCCTGTACATTGCTGTAACTCGTCTGATAGATGGGGTTTTCCTAACAAGTGTCAATCCATTTTTAACGTTCGTTTTTAATATTATTATTATGTTTGCTTGCCTTTAGGTAATGCTTTACCCTACCAAACAATAGGCTACCGTAGGCTACACGCTTTTTCACTGATCTTGCGAATGACTTTCCATCATGGTTTTCGTGCAGACTGGATTGAGCTTCTTATCCAAACATTACAGGAAATCTCCCGTTGAACGATAGCTTCCCTCCAACCGACATGCTAACTATACTTCTTTACGGGAAACCAACGTTATATACGAGGAAGACGTGA
Organism: Sardina pilchardus; assembly: GCF_963854185.1. NCBI lineage: Eukaryota > Metazoa > Chordata > Actinopteri > Clupeiformes > Clupeidae > Sardina > Sardina pilchardus. The sequence goes on from NC_085015.1 coordinate 30,062,842, forward strand.
ATTAGTTTTGCCTTCGATACCCTACATAGAATATACAGAAGCTATAAGGGCGACACAGGGCACGTTACATGAAGTTATGGGATCGCAAAAAAATCTGCAATCTATGGCCGTCCAAGGGAGTTAGCAGAGGGTTGGTAACCAGCTCAATTTGTGTTTCTACTTCCGGGAATATTCCTGCCCCCTTATTGACTGGTAGTAAGAGTCGTCGCAGAGGGCGTGACGTAAATGTACCGTGACACAAAATTTCAGGAAAACCGGAAAATGTCCGACGTCATGCAGGCTGAGGGAATCGTTAATGGAATCGTTAAGGGAATCGATAACAAAAAAGCCGTACGATGTCGATGGAATTGACAAGTTAAAACTGGTTTGAAGATGGAACCGGTTTTCGATGCCCAACCCTATTTGCTAAGTTACGCGCTCGGTTTAGCTTGTTTGTTTGAAGTGCGTGTGTATACTTCTGTGAGAGGGGGATCGATGTACAGATGGTACGGGTTGAGAATGCTCCTTTCTTTCCCGCACATCGGGAATCCCGAAGGTTCGGGACTTTGTAATTAAAACTGCAACCGCAAGGGGGCAACATAAGACCGCCCTAATAACATGAAGGTTCGGCTCACACCGGAAAACACGGAAAAACCCTAAGACACCGCGCTGGTGACAAGCGCAGAAAAGAGACATGATCGGCATGTCAGATTGCAGTTGCAGAGTTATCGAATGTTTTACAGCCTACCCCACAGCGCTCTCACGCGACGTAGCCTATAACTTTGTCAGTCCAGCAGAGATGCCAGAGCAACGTTTTGGTCAATGGAGAGGGAGAGAAATGCTCTGCATATCCGTCTCATTTAATCCGTCTCATTTAATCATTAAAATGAAGGTGATGACTGGCGAAATTGATCAAACGACGTTTCAATAAACCATTGTTGAAATTAATGAAAATGGTTTTAGAAAATCGCCTATAGGCCTATCAGAAGGAAATAGCCTTCAATTCAACCTGAAAGACTCGATAGGCAACCTTGGATTAATTCATTAATTCATTACGGTTACAAGATGGCATTTCCGTGTCCGAATCTTCCGTGAATCTTGTCAAGGCGAAGACGAAAGAGATGGACAAGATGTACATTTAGGCTACATTTATATGCTATAGAAATACTTAGAAATGTATAGGCTATTTTAAAACGGAGGCATGTTCATTTTAACCGGCGACGCTGGGTACATGTAGCCTACCCACAGGGCCGGAGTGGGTCCACTTTTCAGCCCGGGAGTTTCAGGCCCAAGACCGGCCCACTTTTTCCATGGTAGTGGAAATTGAATAAATGAAGCAACAGTTCGGCTCTTACTATCCTGTAGTTTTTTTATTATTATTATTAATACCATGGTTCAACAGATCATGTAAAGGTTAAATAATAATCCACTTAAGATGAGAAGTTAACAAAAATATTTCACTATTCCACAAGGATACAGTAGGTTGGTAAATTTACAAAAGCAGAAAATAAATAAAGTATTTGAAACATATCCCACTCTTCAATAAAGAGGCATACTGAAATACTGTTTACAGTTCAACTCACAGTACAGTATTCAGTTACATTGTGAATAGCATCAACAGCATCTACAGCATCAGTAACCCCCTCAGCAGTGCACTGGTTTCAGCCACTTTATCTATAACTGTGTCGTTGCTTATAGACATGAGGATTTCCTTCTCTGTGCACATTAACATGAAAGCCTCCAATTTGTCCTGACTCAATGAGCTTCGTAGCCTATTCTTCACAAATGTTAAGGTTGAGAAGCCTCTCTCACATGCAACCTGTGTGATGGACAAAGTCAACAGAAACTTGTATGCTAACCCAATCACATGATATGCATCTGTGAGGAGGTTGTACTGTGAGAGTATTAAATGGACACAAATGGCACAGTTTTTGCAGGAGGAACAGGTCCTGCCTTTCAAGCTCCATCTCTGGTTCTTCCATATGTAGTCCGCCACTATCCTCCTGACCTTCCTGTGAGACCTCACTACATGCCCTGACAGTATAATCTCCAAGAGAGGAGTTTTTCAGTCTCTCCCACTGGTATGCCAGGCTAGACAGCTCAGTTTGTAATGTGCCAACAGTAGCTCTGTCATCAAACTTAAGCAGACATTTGCTGATTTCCTGGAGTGCTGAGTTAGGGAGCCTATTTATCTTTATTTGAGGAAAGTTTTTAGGGTCAAGACAAGCAAAATCTGAGGCAAGTTTTGCATTTGCTGAAAACCTCCTATCTACGCTACCTGCCACAGTGTCCAGAATAACATTATGGACATTCACCTCAAAGGCAGCATCAGATGAGGCTACTGGTTCATCATCTAAAATCTCTCCTGGCATTCTTTTCTTTTTTCGGACACGCTTCTCTGGAAGTGTAGTCTGCACAACTAGCTCATAGTTGTCCACATCTTCCAGCTTTTCATTGGCCCAACTCACAAACTTATCAGCTGCCACTTTCACTCCCTCAAAGTAGTGCTGTGCGATGCTACGGTATATATCGTTATACGACAGAAAAATGTCTATCGTACGATACAGTCCTCTACCGTTTATATCGTAATTTTAACTTGTGTGGCTGTGACTGCTCAGACAATTTAACTGCAGGTGCGTTGCCGCTTCTCGCAGCGGGCAGCGTAAACTTAATTTACTGACTCGGGATGGGTGGCCAGGCAAATGAACGCAGGCAGCTAATAGTAAACAAATTAATCTTTTTTGACTTTGGCATAACTAGTGTTGCACGGTGCACCGATACAACAAAAGTATTGCAATACCCTGAAATGAAAAATGTCACAACACCTATTGTTAGCCTACTTTACAATACGTTTAAGAATGACTGTGTTCTTCTGAAGAAGCGGTGCGCGCAAGGCAGGTCTCCCCTAAAAGCTAACCTGTGGCTGTGCGTCTTTCCCCCCCTGACATACACTGGTATGTGCAGCAGTGCTATTAACAGCGAGACATTGCTGTTAGTTTAAGTGATGCTATTGTAACACACAAGTATAGGCTAATATCAAGTTAATTTGCTCACTTGCATCTCTCAAATGTGTGTTGCTAACCAATCTAGGCTATGGCATTTAGATCATTTAGATCACTTACTATTGGGTTTAACATCATTACTTTCTCTCACGTATTTCTTAATTATACTATATAATCTACTGTACACAACCACAACTGTTAAAAAAAAAAAAAAATGTTTAGAAATTATAAGAAAAATTTGCATTCATGTGTGGATGTAAATATATAATTTTAAGTAGAAATTCTATATCGGGATACATATCGTTATCGTGGTATAGAATTGCCTATATCGGGAAATAACTTTTTGTCCATATCGCACAGCACTACCTCAAAGTCCCTGACATATGTTTTAAGGCTATCCTTCGTCCCCTCAACCAGGCGCTGAGCTGACAAAATATCCATTCCGTGTGTCTGTAGGTACTTGGAGAGGGGGGATGTATGTTGGAAAATGCGAAGGAAAGTTTGAGCAATGAGGATAGTCTCATATTTCAGAAAATTTTCAATGAATCCCCTTGCTTTGACCCTCACTGTTGACTTCATGCTTACATCTTCCTCAACAGAGGCTAGGGTCAGCAGCAGGTCAACAAACAATGCATCCTGGGGATTACCAAAACATCCAAAGACCTTAGTAAGAGCCTGATCCTTAGCCCACCACCTGGTTTCCCCTATTGGGCTCAGTCTCATGTGATGTCTGTCCTCACTTGTCTCTTCCCAAATCTGCATACGTTTATAAGACTCCCTGAGGAAAACTGCCACATCATTAAGTAGTGAGAAGAGAGATGCACTCTCTATAACACTACCTGTTGTGTCTGCCAGTACCAGATTTAAAACATGTGCATAACACCAGACATGAATTTGTGTTGGAGACTGTTCAGAGAGGAATGCGGAGAACCCTTTATACGGTCCCTGCATATTTGCTGCACCATCAGTGGAGTTGCCCACACACATGCCAATGTCAATGCCAAGTTTGTCTAATGTGTTCTTTAGTAGCTCTGTCATATATTTACCTGTGGATTTTTCACAGTTCACCACAGCAACCAACCGCTCATGAATTACATCTGTGACATATCTGACAACGATAGCACACTGGTCCTTTGATGTAATATCTTGGGTTGTATCGATCTGAACCGAGAACAGTCCTGCCTCTCTAACCTCATCTGCAATTGTGCCCTTTATGACCTGGCTGAGAGCATCTACAACTTTCTCAACAATGTCCTTTGATAGCAGAGTCACAAGAGATCCTCTACCTTTTGCACCAGCGTCATGATGTTTCTTGCTTTGCTCAATACACCTGCTAATGTGCTGTTGAAGGCACAGATCATAACGACTCAAAAGTATTACCAACTCTAGAAAGTTGCCATGATTGACTGCAGTATCTTCCAGTGTATAAGCAGCCTCTGCTTTATCCCCTCTGTAACTAAGTCCACATTTGCCTATTATTATTTGCCTCTGGGATCTCTTGCTGGGCTGTTGTCTGACTGGATGCTGTCTCCTCTCTATATCCACTGGATGCTGTCTCCTCTACATCTCCTCTCGCATTTGACTAACCTGTATTGCTTAACATTAAGAAAGGCAGAAAGGCATATAGCAGGGGTGTCAGACTCAGAATAAGCAGTGGGTCAGATTTGTTGGAATGAGAACTCATGGGGGCCATCATGTCATGGTCATTATCATTTTTCTGCATGGGCATTATATTATATGGTGGTTTAGCCTACTCCTTTACTGCGCCCACATCTGAGCAAATAATGCATATTGGTTCATCATGGACTGTCATATAGGCTACTGTTCTTTCTTACATTAAACAACTGTAATTAATATTGTTTACTCTGTTATCCTCTCTACCTGTCCCTGTAGTCATGGCCTCTTCATCCCAAATTTCGGGCTCATCATTTTCAGCAGGAGACTGCTGCTCAGAAGCTACAAAGAAAAAATTATTTCACTGCATAGCCTACAGAGATAAAGTTTGAGTTTTTATCAATATAGCATAATATTGGCATAATATTGGCAAAGACATAACATATAAAGGCTAATATTTCAATGCAATTTTATATTTTGCTAACGAATGGGTTAACAACACTTCATCGATATTAACCACGTTACAACGTTAGCCGAACAGTTACGTTGCAAGCCTATGTCTCTCTTTACCAGTTGCAACTTGTTTGTCCTCTCGCTCTCGAAAATAAATCTGTTAGCTTGGCACATTTGGCAGCATCTTCCTCCAATGCCTTTCTTTTCTTCAACCTGGCTTTTTCAGCCCCTCCTGGCCTCTTCCTCCCATCCATTCTCCCCGACGCGTATCGTTGAGGTAGGGCCGGCCCAGCTATCGGTCGGTATAGCCTATCTGACAAAAACTTTTTTTTTTCCAAGACGGGCTATGGACCCAACCAACTTTATTTGGGAGGGGAGAACTCCCTCGCATGGTACAACCCCTGCAGAGGTTGCGGTGTCAGAATGCAGAACGTGTTTAGTCTACTTTAAGAGAAGATGGACTAACGTCAAAAATGTAAAAAAAATTAAAAAAATAAAAAAAAATCGACCGCCGACCGGCCCAAAAGTGGAGCGGCCCATCGGGAAATCTCCCGACTCTCCCGATTACCCACCCTGGGCCTGCCTACCCAGCAGTCGTTAACACAGATTTTGTCCCCACCACTTTTGATAACTGAAAATAAAATGTATTTAACAGAAATCTCTTTAATACATGCCTATGCTTGTCCCTTTACTTATAACCGTAGGCCATGCATGGAGAAGATTGCGCATTTTCTAACATTGTAAAAATGGATGGTCAGATATGTGATAGGGCAGTGAGGGTGATTCATTGTAACCATCAACTAGTAGGCCTAGCTCCGCGAAATAAGTTTCTCGGTATGCATGTTCATGTTGATTCAGAGATAGACATAGACTACCTTAGGCTACTGTGCGTCAAGCTATGAGCATTTTATCATGTGGTGAATTAATGACTAACATCAGTTTAACATGTCAGAACTTTTGATCGGCGTTTCAAGTGCATGCCGCGGCGTGGATAAGTAAACTCGACTGACTGAATCCCTTATATTTGTTGGCAAGTGTTAAAGTGTAGGCTAAGCGACAAGATTAAAAGACCCGAGCTGTGGCGCAACTGGTTGAGGCATCTGTACCGCACGCTGGCGACCGGAGTTCGAAACCCACTCCAGGAACCTTTCCGGAACCCATTAAGACAAAAAGGCATTCTTTTATTAAAAAAATGAAAGATTTTCTCAGTTTTACGATTTTTTTTTATCTTTGCGATGTCTGCTGAAAAGAAAAGTTAATATGTGAATTCGTGGTTCAGCGCGCACACACACACATTTTGACATTTACATAATTGTCGAGAGAGAGGGGGGAGGGAGGCAGGCAGTCGTCCTCAATGCTGCATATAGGTAGGCTATAATGTCTAGTGAACTGGTTAGACGAGTGTGGGGGAGGGGGAATGATCGCACAAGACAATTGCTCTTCATGAGACGGATAGTCTCACAGACGGCTGTCGATTTTTAAATGTAGCCTACTACATCACTTGCGAAATCGGACGTGGCACATAGCCTAATTATTAGGCTACTGGATTATAGTAAGTCCATAGACTTTGTTCATCCAATATTATATGCTTTTAAAATGAAATGTGCTGCGGGGAAGCATTGGGGAAGTCAGTGTAGGTTGTCCTGTAACAATTTGCCTCTTATTATAATCAAGAGTATACTGCCACTACGCACATAATAGCCTATAAGGTTACGGGCGGATGCGAGCAACCCCATGCAAAAGAAGGCCTTAAGTTAACGGACAGAAGGCCTGTTTACATGTCAAACATGCATTAAATCTAAGAAACGAAAAACACAAATATCACACTGTATTGTGTCGTAAACAGTTAATGAGTTCGTGGCCACTAGTGCCCAACTGCATCGCGCATTGAGCTGAAGGAGGACCGACACTTATTAACACAAAGCTTTGTAAAGCACTAACAACCGCCCCTCAAAGTTCATTGTCCATAAGTCCAAACAATAAGTATAAAAATCCGACAATCCAAAACGATAACGAGATCTCCCAGAAACGAAAAACAAGTTTGTTCAGTATAGCCCAGTCCTTCCAACAATCTCAGCTTTTGCGTTTGTTAGATAAAAGGCATTCTGTCCTGCTGTGTTCCAATAAGAAAAAATCATCCCCAAGGTAGGCTAAGGGACACGGTAATGCAGCATGCAGGAATGTATGTATGTGTGTGTGTGTATATATATATATATATACATATATACATATATACATATATATACATATATAACGCACAAAACGTTGTTAAGCCAGCTCCATACAATAGCTGCCGCGCGCTCTCCCCGGCCTCCATTTTAAACTAAGGGCAAACCCATTCATTCGTTTTGGGCACAAATGAATGGATTGGGAGCGTCGCCTGGCTGTGTCTGTCAGCAGACTGCAATAGGCCTACAGTCGGTCTCGAGGGGTTAAATGGCGCAAGTTACTTGAATTTTAATCTGAAGAAGACCACACGGTCGAAACGTCATTCCTTTGTGCTAAAGAAAAGAAAAGAAAATAAAGAAAGAAGGATTTCAAGTGTGCGAACCTTTTTCCATTTTTTATGATTTACTCTTGTTCTGCACCTTGACCGGGGATGTGCACAAACTTTTTTACTACACTTGAATTTTAAACCAGCTCTTCTCTTACCAGTAGCCTATATCCTATAGCCATACTTTAATAATCAGATGTTATGCTCATTTTTTGTAGGCTACACCTCACCGGCAAGCACGCACGCAAATTCTGGTTTTGCACATCTACAATATAGGCTAATTGGCCAGGCTATAGGCTATATAATAGGCTTAGGACTGTATTTTGCCTTTGTGCAACTTTAGTTGTGCTCAATCTAAATTATTGTCAGTAAGGATAGGTCATATTACCAAATGGCAAACCTCGAACATTATTTAGGATATAGAGCCGTGTCCATTACGCACTACAGTTATTTTTTAGGCGATTGTTTTATTTGAGTGTTTTTGTCTACCATGGCAAACATAGTTGAAACGTTCGCTCTAAACGTATGTATTTCCAATTGGCTTTCACAATCAGCTCCAGCTGTGCCGATGATCACCATGAAAACGTGCAATGTCTATGCAGAACTGCTTTTACTTCCCCGAGTCGCCAACGCAACATGCACAACAATATACCGATATTTAGCAAACACATGTATTTCCAGCTCTCAAAACCGATGAGGTCCAGATCTCAGTGGCCTCATAGCTGCCTACAGCCATGCATAGTAAGCCTAATGATAGCCTAATAGTTATGACATTAATAGCCTACTAATGACCTCATGTCAGAATGGCACGTTGTTTGAAAAAAAAAGTTAAATACCGCCGAGTGGGGATATGTCGGAATGAACAGCGGATACCAGCTGGGTTGTAAAACATTCGAAAACTCTGCAACTGCAGTCTGACATGCCGAGCGTCTGTTCAATACGGAAGAAGACTTTAACTTATATTACTTAGCCTATATATTTCTTATAACGAAACGTGAAGAAAAAATACGAGGACTGACCATCTCGTTTCTCCGCGTTTCCCCCAATACCATGGCGACAAAGATAAATACATATGATTTGACATTTAAGCTGATTGTTGTCAAATTTGATGATTAAATGAGATTAAGGAGTCGACTATTGACGGATATGCGGCCTTCATCATTAAATGCAGCTGAAATGCGGGTTGAAACTTTGTTTGGGTACATTGCCTTAGCCTCGAAAAAAATCGGCTTGACAGCCTGCGGGATCTCCCGCGGGAGAAGGTGCATTCTCAACCCGTACCCACTGTAAGCTACTTTGATTTCAAATTGGTAGTTGTAAACTACATTATTACCTCCGCCAAGGAGGTTATGTTTTCATTAGAGACCGGCCAGCGTTTGTCTGTCTGTCTGTCTGTCTGTCTGTCTGTCTGTCTGTCTGTCTGTTAGCAAGATAACTCAACTCAAAAAGTAATGGATTGATTTCGATTAAATTTTCAGAAATTACCCAAAGAAGGGACGATTAAATTTTGGGAGTGATCCGTAACACCGTCGGGATTCTGGAGCTGTTTGTGTTTCTCTTAGTGGTGTAATAGCATGGCATGGTATGGCCACGTGGTGGCGATCTGAATAGTTTAGGTACAAATGTATGACAACCTACAGGTGGAGGTCTGCGCTCTGAGTGCTTTTCTAGTTTAAAAAGCATTTATACTTGTGTGTAGTCCTATTATCAAAAATTCCAACTCCAAATCTTGCGAATTATCCTTGTGAATCGAGCAAGTGATTGTTTGGCCAAAAGCAAAAGTTATCTTGCATTATGCATAATTACAGTAATAGACGAATTACCTGAGCATGATAGCCCCATTAGGCGCGTTTCCACTATCGGAACTGGAGCTTGATTTATGGGACGTTAAGAACTTTTGTTCAAAAGTCAAAGTCAAAGTACTTTATTGGCCATTTGTGCATAAACTATCAGTCCAGACGCATTGGAATTCTTGTGCAGGCCCTTCAAGTCAAGTATTTAAAAGCAGACATGACAAATATTTAAAAACAGACATGACAAAGAATAACACATACAAGACATCCAACAGCCATTGACGCCAGATTGTATTATACTATTCTGTGTACCTAGTCTCAAAAATAAATAATATTGCAGAGTCCCATTTGTTATTGCACAGTTGTCCCACTAATAGCATTGCACCTGATCCCCATATTGCACATTGTCCCATTAGTCTTTCACAAAATATTGCACGTTTTGTCCCTTTGTTAAAATTGCACATAATCTCCACATTAAATTACTCTAGTATTGCACATTGTCCCCTTGTTTTAGTATTGCCCATAGTCCCATATACAATACAGCGTAAGATATTGCACATTGCCCATATTTCCCCATTGTAATATTGCACATTTCCCCTATTGCACATTCAGGTAGTAACATCCAAGTGGCGTGTGTGTTAGTAGTATTGTGTCTTTTGTGTCAGTATTTCTGTTTTGACAGCAGTCTGACTGTAGCAGGAAAGAAGCTGTTAAAGAGTCTGGCTGTCTTAGTTGAGATGCTGTCCGCTCTGCTCTGACGCAGGTTTTGTTTGTGTCTGAAAAGAGAGTGGGCTGGGTGAAGGGAGTCTTTGATGATTCTCTCTGCCCTCTTCTGACAGCGCTGTACATGCTTTCCATAGAGGGAAGTTTTGTTCTAATAATCCTCTCTGCAGATTTTATAACACGTTGTAAAGTCCGTCTCTCAGCCTGTGTGGTGTTGCCATACCAGACAGTAATACCTGTGGAGAGGATGCTCTCAACTAATCCTGTATGCTTGTGTAAGGGGGCGGTGGCTCAGGCCAGCTTTCTTTAACATACGTATAAAATAGAGCCTTTGCTGGGCTTTTCTCACTGTGGCTGTAGTGTTTTGGTCCAGCTCAGGTTGGAAGTGACTTGCAGTCCCAGAAATGTGTGACTGTCGTCCCGTACTACCTCAGTCCCATTGATGCTGAGGGGCTGTAAGGGAGGCGGGCGTTTCCTAAAATCCATTATTACTTCCCTCAGGGTGCTTGCTCAAGTCTTGAAAGTCTTAAAACGTATGGAATTTTAAAGTGCCTTTTTCCAGACCTTGAAAAGTTTGGAAATTTGTAGTAAAGTCTTGGAAAAGTCTTAAACTATAGCTCATGAAGAACTGATGCAAGCACTCAGACTGAACCTCCATAATTATGTGACTTTTGCGATTTCATTTATTTTTCATATGCAATCAAAATCCATAATTTCATGGCAGTGTTTTCTAAAACATTGCAAGGATTTTTGCAATGCTTTTCATTTTAAATCTCATCTAGGATGATCTCTAGATATCAATCTCTCAAGGATTTTGAGGGGGGTTTTAATCAACGGTTTTCAATCAAAATCCTTGATTTTGTGGTGATATTTTCTGAAAATTATTGTACGTACTCTAGTGTTCAAGATTCAAGATTGTCTTCATTCATTCAATTCAATTCAATTTTATTTGTACAGCGCGCATAACAAAAGCAATGTCTCAAGGCGCCTTCAGCAAAGAGCACCTAAGAGCACCAGGGGCAAGGAGTTGGTTAGTGATAGGAAGAAACCTTGGGCAGTTCCACAAGGGGCTGACTCAACTGCTTGGGGTCATGCAGTAAAAGTCAAATCAATAGCTACGGTAGGCTACAAGATATAATATATATAATATAATTTTCACAAAGGCAATGTGATATGCAACATAATAGTCCAAAATACACAATGGTGATTAGTTCCAAAATATTAGACTATAACATTAGGTTGGCTAAGTGATGACAACCGACGAGGTGACCGGTTCGACGGAAATAATGGCGAGGTGGAGGTGCACGTCGCTGGGTTCTTCCGCCGAGTCATTATTTCCGTCACTTCGAAGGTCGTTATCCCTCTTATCTGTGTGTCTAGTTAAGTTATCATTTCTTATTCATTACTTTCTTTGAAATGCAGAAAATAACCCATTATAGCTACCGTTAAGGAGGAAGTAAACAGCCTGAGTAGTTCCTTCCAGTTTCAACTGCTACTATCATTGTTGTATGACTGTAATCTCAGCAGACACCCGCCCTCCCATTCTCACCACCTGTGGTCTCTCTATCAAGAAGTCCAGGATCCAATTGCAGGTGGGGATTGGGAGACCCAGGGGCCGGATTCACAAAGCCTTAAAAGACAAAAATACTTCCTAAGTGGTGCTTTTTTCTTATCTTTTGTCTTAAGAGCAAATTTAAGAAGATTTGATATTCATGAATAAAGTTCTTATGTTTTTCCTTAACATTCTTCTTAAGATGCGTCCTAAGAAAACACTTAGGAACAAATGGCATTCTTGAAAACAAAGATCTTAAATGTATTCTTAATTTTCCTCGCAACTTTAAGACAACCCTGCACCTGTCTTAAAAACGTCACAGTGTAAAGTTGGGCCTCTTATAGTCATAAATATAAACACATTTACCAGCTTTAGACAGCTCGTTTGAAATATCAGCCTTTATTATGTGTACTCACGATATATGAGCCGAACATTTATTGCTAATTTTAATTTGCTGCTATTGTTTTCGGTAGCTCAGTCCTCTGTCTGAAAACTCGCATAGCCTGAAGGGTTCCTGCCAGCACTCGGCGCACGTCGACGTCAGAGTAGAACACGTTTCATTTCTTAAATATCTAAAGTCCATGGAAATGGCAGTATTTTCTAGTAAAAACGGCAAATTCCAAGAAAGTAAGCCTACCGTTTCAAAGTTAAGATAACCGGGAGTGCCTGAAGGTATGACTTTTCCTCTTAGCAACGGTTGCCACTTGTAGACAAAACTTTACCGTTTGATCGCGTTTAGTGTAGGAGTGGTGCAGGGCATTCGTATCTAAGTTCTTAAGTGGGAAAACAAAGAAGTTCCTAAGATATATGACAATTCTTAAGAAAATATTGGTGAATTGCATTTAAGAACAATCTTAAGGACTTCTTATTTATTTTCTTAGGAATCAACTTAAGATTTATCTTTTAAGATTGTTTTTGTGAATCCGGGCCCAGGTCTGTCAGCTTTCTGATCAGCTTGCCTGGGCGGATGGTGTTGAAGGCAGGGCCGAACGGAGTACCTGCCCTGGGCCTATGTCTCTCCATGTCTGCGACATTAAACAAACGGATTTCGCGAAATGTTTTGTGTTGTGACTTTTATTTTAAAACATTTGTTGCTAGGGTATATCCATGGTGGCCACTATCAGGAATACAGTATAATCATGTTGGTTGCTATGGAAACTGTCATAACGCTTAATTTTAATGGATGCTATGTTGATTGCTAGGTACGTGGAGGTTTCATATAGCTGACTGGAGGCATAGTTGATGATAACTGACAGTTGGAATGGTTGAACAGTTAAATAGTTGAGTAAATTCAATGGTTAAATGATTTAATAGTCTATTATTGCAGTGAGGACTTTTATTCAACAGTTGTGGACAGAGGGAACAGTTTAACGGGATATGTAGTCTTCAGAGAGAGATTTTATGCTGACAGTTGGAAATGGCCTGGCCACCTGGCGTAGGATTCTAATTGCCCTATTATGATGTCGTAATCACAATGTTAAGTGTATGGGGGAAATTTTAATAGTTTTTAATTCAGTTTGAAAAGTATAAAAGTTACACAAAGTTACAAAGTTGAAAAATCATAGCATGTCCTAAGACCTACGTAACAAACTTTGAATGAAGTTTCTACGTTAAGCGGTTGAATTGCGTGCCTTAGAAGAAGCACTTTGGAAGAACAGTACAGTGCATTTTCATGCACTGTAATAATAAGAGAAATACTTAAAATAGCTCATTCCTCAGTGTTGTGTGCATGTATCTGTAAATGTGTAGTTGTGGTGAAAATGTGTATTCTATACCTTCTCCCCAAAGTACGTATACATTTTAGTTATTACATTGCTCTATATGTTTTGGGTATAATTTGTTCCATGTTTCAGAACAGTTCTTAGTTATAGGTGTAATTTTTCCATTTCCATAACTTGTTGTATTGTGTTGTTCCATAAATTTATATCTGGTTTTGTTGATTGTTTCCATAACCTTGTCAGTTGCTTCTGCGCAGTTACTCTCATCATATTAAATAGTTTGTAATGTTTTGCTTTCATCTTTTATTTTATGCCTAAAGTTTCTTTTATGTCCATAATATATTTGGTAACACTTTATATTAGCACACACATATTCACCAGTAATTAGCTGCTTACTAACATGTATATTAGTGGCATACTAGCCATTCGTTAGTCATTATAAGTCACTAATTAATACCGTATTCAGCAAGACCTTATTCTACCCTTACTAGACCCTTAATTAAGAATTTCCCCTATGTAAGCTCCTAATTACCCCTTATTCATAGTTATGAAATAAGTTGTTGCATATGAATTATGACTTAAATATACATGGCTCAGTATGGGGCTTGTAAGGTGGTAGTACAACAAGAACAGTTATTCACCCCTAATAATACTTATCAAAGATGGTCTATTCAAACTGAACTAGACACTAAACCACATGTGCTAATAGTGTACAAACAACTAATAATTAAGTCTTTGTAATGCCAAATATGTTCCCTATTCTAAAGTTGGATCTTTGTTCACTATTAATTCACAAATAATTTGGCACTATTAACCCCCATGTATGTATACTGCCTCATACTAAAGGAGAAATCTGGTGTGATTCAATCCTTAGCTCTGCTGTTTGAGGTCAGTAGGGAAGAATAAGATGCTGTCCGTAAGGAAAAGAACAGAGAATTTGATACAACATACAGTAGACCAAATAGCAAACCCACAACTTATTCACACCGGAAGTCTTATTTATGTGACCCTTCACACTTAAAAAAATAGTTTTGAGTTTGAGACTTTTGAGTACTCAGGAGCCAAGAAAGTTAGCATACAAATATATCCAGGTTCGCCTTTCTCGCTATCTCGTATTCATTATATATTTTGTATTTGTGCTAACTTAGCTGTCTGCTTCTTGTGTAGCCTACTATGTGCTGTAATACAGTTAATAAGTGTGAATAGGAGGCAACTTTAGTTTAGGGAACACATGGGGGTTAATAAGTGCCAAATTAATTGTGAATTAAATGTGAAAAAAGACACAACTTTAGAATAGGGAACATATTTGGCATTGCAAAGACTTAATTATTAGTTATTTGTACACTATTAGCACTGGTGGTTTAGTGTCTAGTTCCATTTGAATAGACCATCTTTGATAAGTACTATTCGGTGCGAATAACTGTTCTTGTGGTACTACCACCTTACAAGCCCCATACTGAGCCATGCATATTTAGGTCATAATTCATATGCAGCAACTTATTTAATAACTATGAATAAGGGGTAATTAGGAGCTTACATAGGGGAAATTCTTAATTAAGGGTCTAGTAAGGGTAGAATAAGGTCTTGCTGAATAAGGTATTAATTAGTGACTTATAATGACTAACAAATGGCTAGTATGCTACTAATATACATGTTAGTAAGCAGCTAATTACTGGTGAATATGTGTGTGCTAATATAAAGTGTTACCATATATTTAATATTTATTGGGTAAGTGAAAAATATGTGTCTGGTTTGCTTTATCTTCACCACATCACCACATTTATCTACATCAACCAGAAATGGTGTACAAACACCAAATCTCTATCGTCCGGCTGCTCTCCTGATCTGGAGCATCTTTCTGTAAAGTGTATCCCCTTCTACTCGCCAAGGGAAATCTCCTCCATCATCCTGTGTGCAGTCTACATCCCTCTGAGCGCGGCGGCAGCTTCAGCCTCACAACAACTAGCTGACCACGTACACTCCGTGGAAAACTCCAACCCTGACTCGGTTGTTCTGGTGCTTGGTGACTTCAACCACGTCTCCATGCAGAAAGCTCTCCCAAGATACAAGCCTCAGATCCACATCCCCACCAGGCTGGACAAAACATTGGACCAGTGCTACTCCTCCATACCGGAGGCGTATCAGGCTTTAGTCAGAGCCCCAATCGGTGAGTCTGACCACAACACCATATTTCTTGTTCCTAAGTACAGACAGCGACTTAAGACATCCAAACCAAAGACCAAGACGGTCAAGAGGAGCTCTCCTGGGGCTATAGACATGCTACAAGACTGTTTTCATATCACTGACTGGATGGTGTTTACAGCTGAGTTGGACAATATAGACTCTTTCACTGACTGCATAATGTCATACATCTGTTTCTGTGAGTCCGTGTGCATCCCCACTAAGACTGTTACCATCTACAGTAACAACAAGCCTTGGTTCAACAAGGAAGTTAAGCGCCTGTGCAAGGAGAAAAATGACGCTTTTAAAAGTGGGACAAAGAGCAATACAAACTTCTCAAATACAAACTCCGGAAGGCAATAGACGTAGCTAAATCCAACTACAGAGTCAAACTTGAAAGCAAACTTCAAGATCACAACATAAAGGGTGTTTGGCAGGGCCTACAGGCGATCACCGACTACAAGACTAAACAACATATTCTTGACTGTGACCCCTCCGTGCCAGAGCGGCTTGATGACTTTTTTTGCCGCTTTGAGAACAGTGCCCAGGCGAGCACTCTCCCTCACCCTCGGGGGGTGGGGCATTCCCCCCCTTCCATTACGGAGCATGATGTTCGTAGACTGCTGCGGCAACAGAACACCAACAAAGCTGCCGGGCCTGATGGCGTGACACCAGCTACACTTAAGAACTGTGCAGACGAGCTTGCTCCTATTCTCACTTTCATCTTCAACTGGTCCCTTAACAGTACAATGGTACCTGCATGTTTTAAATCAGCTCTGATCATCCCAGTGCCCAAGAAAACTAACATTACCTGTCTCAATGATTATAGGCCTGTTGCACTCACTTCTGTTGTAATGAAAATCTTTGAACGTCTAGTCTGTAGGTACCTGTTACAAATCACGCTAGACCCTCACCAATTTGCCTACAGGGCAAATAGGGGAGTGGACGATGCAGTTTCACTCTGCACACATTTCATTCTACAACATCTTGATTCTAAGTCCACCTATGCCCGTGTACTGTTTATTGATTTTAGTTCAGCTTTCAATACCATCCTGCCTGTCACATTGTACAATTCTCTCCTGTCCATGGGAGCAAATCCCTCACTCTGTCAGTGGTTACTGAACTTTCTGTCTTGCAGGACACAGTGTGTTAAGATCCAGAACAATGTGTCTTCACCCAGGGTTCTGAACACTGGTGCCCCACAAGGGTGTGTCTTATCACCCCTGCTATTCTCTCTGCACACAAACAATTGTATATCAACTTCTGCATCTGTTAAACTGCTTAAGTTTGCGGACGACACCACTGTTATAGGCCTCATATGTGATGGGGAGGAGTCTTCCTATCGGGATGAGGTAGAAAAGTTGGTGCAGTGGTGTGCAGACAATAATCTCATCCTCAATACAACAAAAACCAAAGAACTCATAGTTGACTTCAGGAAAAAGACAGACCAGCACCTTCCCATCTCCATTA
The DNA here is from genome assembly GCF_963854185.1 of Sardina pilchardus. Taxonomy (NCBI): domain Eukaryota; kingdom Metazoa; phylum Chordata; class Actinopteri; order Clupeiformes; family Clupeidae; genus Sardina; species Sardina pilchardus. Next base: position 30,079,821 of record NC_085015.1, read on the forward strand.
ATGGCCAGGTAGTGGAGTGGGTACCCTCCTTCCGTTTTTTAGGCACCACTATCCATCAGTCCCTATCATGGAACCCGAACACCAGTCTCATAATTTCCAAAGCCCATCAGAGATTGCACTTCCTCCGTCAGCTGAGGAAGTTGTGGGTCAGTCAAGCAGGCATGATCCACTTCTATCGGGCTACCATTGAGAGTGTACTCTCCTTCGCCATCTTGGTCTGGTATGGTAGTGCCACCAGCCAGGACAAACAACGGCTTGAGAGGGTAGTGCGCAGGGCCTCAAAAATCATTGGCTGTAGTCTGCCTACCATAGCCTCACATTACATCACCAGAATTTCCAGGAAAGCCAAAAACATCATCTCTGACCTCTCCCACCCAGCACACCATCTATTCACACCCCTACCATCAGGGAGAAGGTTCAGGAGCATCACATGCAAAACATCACGCTTCAGGGATGGTACCTATCCACAAGCTATTCGCCACCTGAACATGCACTAAGCACTTATGGGTTACATACCAGGCTACCTCTCTTTGCACTTGTACAACTGTACTGAACTGCTGCTTTCTGTGATCCTTGCACTTTTTGCACTTTTTCTTGTAATTTAAGTGTTGCTACCCCTGTGCTATTGTGTTGTCATTATGTGTCTTATATGTGAGCATACCAAAACACATTCCTATCAATTGTATTTCATACTGTTGAAATGGCTATAATGAACTTGAACTTGAACTTGATCCTCTCAAGCAATTTGTTCCTGCTCCTGAATGAATTATTTGGCTTAGATCTGGTGTAATGAAGTATCTCCTGACTTATTTTCCATGCAAACTCTTTACAATATTTTAACTGTTTTATTTGAAGTTTTCCCGCATAGAATTTGTATGTATGAGGAGCTCTTTTTTCCATTTTTGTTTTACTCTATATTTGTGATTTGTGATTTTTTGCATTACTTTATAAGCATCTGATAGTTTTACGCTGCTTTTGTTTCTATTTTCTAATAAAAAGTTTTTGTTTAATATAGCTCCTCACTAGGCTGGGTTAACCCTGCCTGAACTTCCGGTGAATTTGAATTTCGCCCGGCAGCGATCTGTTTACTGCCAGAACCTTTGACTCCAATCAGAAACGGCCATACTCTAGTCCTGGCACGCTATTGGCCGGTGCAGTAGAAACAAAGCGCAGACTCCCCAGACTAATGTTCAATCTTAAAAGATTGAGCTTAGTATGGTGAAAACCAGTTGTAAATATATATATATAAAAAAAAACATTGCAAACTGTATCTAACTACTAGGTCTTCAAATGTTTATAATATATTTTTTTTTCTTCAAATAATTGTTATTAATTACTCAATTTTTCAGTGGGCATTGATATAAGAGTCTCTGTATAAATCCTGCCCCAAATTTAAGTGATTGTGATTAGCTCCAGACATTTCGTAGGAGACGACTGCAGGATAACTGAGTTGTTTTATTTGAGACGACTGCAGAATAACTGAGTTGTTTTATTTGTTTGTAATGGGTGATTTATTGGTTTGTTTGAGGCTTCAAGGATCTTTATTATCTTTGTTTTTATTCCCCAGGTGTTGAGGGTGGAGAGACGGCCTGCAAGCTTGCTCGCAAATGGGCTTACAGTGTGAAGGGTATTCCAAAATACAAAGCCAAGATCATTTTTGCAAGTATGCTGTATTTTACCTCTTTTTGTGATGGATAGCCATATTAATACACACCGGCCCAGTCAGTGATTACACTCTTGTGCTTGTACTTTTCTCCCCTTGTTTCCTCTTAGGTGGAAACTTCTGGGGTCGGACTATGGCAGCAATATCAAGTTCATCTGACCCGAGCAGTTATGATGGATTTGGTCCATTCATGCCTGGGTTTGAGCTCATTCCCTACAATGATATCCCGGAATTAGAGGTAGGTTCTGTTCCTGATAAAGTAAACATCAAGGGATTTGGTTATAGAATGGCAGGTAGTCTGAAACCACAGACAGTTCTAAGAGAGGGAAACAGATTTTAGAATTTAATTTGGCAGGTAACAACACTTGCACATAAGAATGATCTGTAATGTGTGAACAATTATTCATGATGTTGTAAAATAAGTCAAAACGACACCTTTTGTTTTTTCATTGATGTGCCTGTGGGTGCGCAATGTTCATTCGACAACTTGAAATCATTTTTGCTTGGGTGTGTAAGATAACCTAGAAATCTAGACGCCCCTAGAGGCAGCAAATGTAATTTGGCTGGCGGGGCAGTCTAGGTACGATCCATAGAGCGAGGGAGCTGTGAAATGGAAGAATGACCGGACCAATCACAGTGTGTATAGAGTCAGTGGGCGGGCTTAACATACTGGTGACTGACATGCGACCAGAAGTTGCGACGGTAACGCATCCTGCTATTTGAAAAGAAGAAGATGATTCGTTCAGCGCTGTCCTATTGCGTGGAGAGGGAAGGTTACGCATCCTGCTACTTGAAAACAAGTAGATGATTCGTTTAGCGTTATCCTATTGCGGAGAGGGAATTTGAAAGACAACTGTTTATCCCACCCATCCGATTGCCCTGCCTACGGTGAGTTCCCAGACCCTACATCTTGATGAAGGTCTGGCTCGTCAGGCTATGTGTAAGATAGAAACAAGACTGATGTTGCACTTGATGCCACAATCCGCCTGGTGTAAGATGGGGATCTTTTGTTTTTTGTTTTTTTGCAGTGCACAGGTCAGCAAAAATAGTCATTATTGACTCTGACTCCTGTTTGTCCATCCTTACTGTGTCTGGTGTGAAGCAAACAACATAGTTTCTGCAGTATATACCAGGGCTGTAGTACTCGAGTCCGGTCTTGGACTCGAGTCCGGACTCGAGTCCGTTTTTTTATGGTCTCGGACTTGTCTCGGACTCGCTGGTATTTGACTTGGACTTATCTCGGTCTCGGCCACTGGTCTTGCCAAATATGGTTCTTGGTCTCGACCGAGTCCAGGCGTCTTTATTATGTTATAATATTCAAGGGAAGTAGGAGTACACCAGGGCTCGACATTAACGGTTGCCCAGTAACCTTCTGAAGTAGCCAAACATGCGTGTGCGCAAGGCACCACCTCCCCTAGAAGCTAGCCTGTGGCTGTGCGTCTTTTTTTCTCTCACACACACGCATGTGTGGCATCACCTTGAATCATTCTATTTTCTTTAGATTAGATTATGTTTTATTCAGGGGAATGGTTATCCTTACAAAATCCTGGGTGTTGACACTTTTTCACAGTTTTTGCTTTTAGATCAGCAAATAATAACCCAAAATGTATACTTTCATGCATACAAATAGTTTTTTTCTGTCCTGGACTCGGTCTTGACTCGGACTCGAGTCTTTTGGACTCGGTCTGTCCTGGACTTGAACCTCTTTGGACTCGGTCTTGACTTGGTCTCGACCGGTCCTGGTCTTGGACTTGTCTTGGACTCGACAAAGGTGGTCTTGACTACAGCCCTGGTATATACAGTGGGTACCACTTTCATTTGGCCGGTTTCACGTGTGAATCACACGTATTTTTTTATTTTTCCCCATGAAACTGCAATGACCCAAACAACCGCCAGGTGGCACTTGTGAGCAGGGTTAGGAGCATCGGCATTTAGAACTGTAATCAAACAATCCAAAAGTGAATTAAGAGTCATTGCACGAGAAAACCAGGCAAAACCAACAGGAGGTAGGAAGATGGGGGTCGGCCAAATCGGCTCATACTTTGTATATGTGATAAGTATGTGGAACTATGAACAGCCATATACTTAAAACCCTCGAACTCTTTTTTGTTGTGGAGTTCTGGGGCCCCTCTCAGAGAACCTCAAAAATCCAACAATTCATGGCTGAAAATGACTGAAATTGCCATTTCTACCCTGATTATCCTGATAAAGATATGAACATGAGCTTTATGTTTCCATAGAGCTTAGGTAGAATAGTTTTAAAGACCAAAAGGTGCATTAGGGGGTTATCTGCACCACTGAAAGCAGAATTTTCATCCCTCTAAAATTGGTCATTTTTAGGAGGCATTATCTCACATTCGCAGTGGCTTTGGTGGATGGTTTTACTGTTGCTGGACAGAGGAACATCTTCTGATTCAAAAACAATTGTCGTCTAATTGGGCCACACATAATGTGCGCCGTGCCCCGAAGCAAGCTGAAAATGTTTTCTTCTTTTAATATGGCCTACCGATACGCTGCTCCAAACGACTCAGTCTCACTATAAAACATGTTATTGTTTATGAAGGTGTCTTTGTTATCTTATGAAGAGGCATCTGGCTGTTTTGTTTAGGTTTGTTTTGCACTTCGGATCGGGAGTCAAGCGAGCTAACAACCCAGCTAAAAGCCAAGGCTACTAGCCTTCATGCCAGCAGCACTCTTGAGGCGTCGGGGAGTGAGATTTGCTAACGTTCGACACGCAGAGCTAACTAACTGGCATACGTTACACTGGCAACAAAACGTTATTCTTTATTCTCCTGATGTAGTTGCGTTTCCATAGCCTAGAAATCTAGACGCACCCTAGCGGCCAAAAATATTTTTGCCTAGCGGGATGGTCTAGGGTCGCACCGTTGAGGACAAGCCTGCGCCCGGCTCGAGTTCAGCCTAGCCAATCAGAACGCTCTATCTGTGTACGGAGTCCTTGAGCCCGCCTTATTAGCTCACCTTCGGCTTCCGATAAGACGCCAGGGGGCTGGACCATGCGTCCTCGTTCGACGAGTTGGGTTTGAGACCGTATCGCACAACCAGGGCTGCCAAGTCATTTCTCACGCAAAATATTTCCCCATTCAGTGCACTATACAGTGCCTATAGAAAGTCATCATACCCTTTTGAAATAGTTACTTTTTTTGTCTTACAGCCTGAAATCAAAACCCATTTTAAAAACAATCTTTTTCAGTTTTATTCACAAATGTAGCTGTACAACATCAAAATAATGAAAAGAAAGTCAACAGTTCTGAAAATTAATAAAAAATTAAAAACTAGAATAACAGGGTTGGAAAAGTCATCATACCCCTGACTTAATACTTTGTATTCGCCTTAACACGGCAAATATCCTAAACATACTGCCAAAAGAACAAAGTAGTGGCTTAAGGATAGGATGGTGACTAGCCTTGAGTGGCAAAGTCAGAGCCCTGACTTAAATCCTAAAGAAAATCTGTGGATTGACTTGAAGAGAGCAGTCTATCGCCATTCCCTACAGAATTTGACTGAATTTTAACAATTCTGCACGGAAGATTGGGCAAATATTCCCCAATCTAGGTGTGGAAAGCTATAATAGACATATCCAAACAGATTGAGGGCTGTAATGAAAGCAAACGGAAGCTATACAAAGTATTAAGTCAGGGGTATGATGACTTTTCCAACCCTGTTATTCTAGTTTTTATTTTTTTTATTAATTTTCAGAACTGTTGACTTTCTTTTCATTATTTTGATGTTGTACAGCTACATTTGTGAATAAAACTGAAAAAGATTGTTTTTAAAATGAGTTTTGATTTCAGGCTGTAAGACAAAAAAAGTAACTATTTCAAAAGGGTATGATGACTTTCTATAGGCACTGTATATATATTTTTTCATGATGATAAACTTTGGTCATTGCCTTGCCGTAGTTCGAGCTCTGATTGACTGACAGCAATAACCAATCCATCAGTCCTTTGTGCCTAAATCTCACCAACCATAGAAGGCATCACGCAATATAAACAAATCAGAAGCAACGTAAGGCGGGTCTTGGCGCCTCTAACTTGTCTTTTCAAAAACAACAGCGCCGACTCCGACAATTAGATTTTAAACGTTCTACCTGCTAGTTTTTGTTCACTGTTGATTCGCTGTTTCTCCTTGATTTTCCAAGTTAACGTTAAGGCTGCTAACTGTGCTAAGTCTATCATTGTCCTATACCTGTTGCAGAGCTGTGTAACATTTATTTGCCTCTTTCTTGATAAGTTCACACTTTGAGTGTGACAGTCAAAAAAAATGTCGCCAAACACAAAAGATGGATGAGGCTAACGAAGCGCGCTCGTTTGAATCGGCTTGGGAAGAGTTAGACTTGGGCTTTTCTTTGAAGTTTGAGCAGAAAGAAGCACTTAAGTCATTCGTTTTAAAGAAGGTTGTATTTGCCGTTTTGCCGACCGGCTACGATTGGTCACAAATGCTGGCCTATTACGTGCAGAGGCAGTTTGAAAGACAACTGTTCATCCCACCCACAGGCTTCAACTCTGTGAATGGTCCGACCCCAGACTATACATTTCTGTGTAGTTTGGCTTGCCAGGCTAGCGTTTCCATTCAACTCATGCGAATTAGTGATGCACGTCCGCGCATTAGTCACTGTTTCCAACACCTGTTGACGGGGACATTGGAAGTATTTTCTGACGGGGTATGGATGATGTACCAGCGGGTGGGACCAGGGCTTTCCCCCCTGTACATTTTGACATTTGGACTGTTTAACACACAATTTTTATGTATTTTTCAGTGGGACAGAAAAACAGAACAGGGAAAGCAGTGCCCTTCTTCTGTCTGACTCGTGTGACACGAACATGGCCTGCCTGCAATAGACTATCACTTCACTGTTTGACACAAGCCCACATGGATAAATGTTGCACGTTAACAATGGATAGAAGCTTTCGGGTTAGCAAAACCATAGCTTTTGGTGAACGGAGATGCAGATCATCGCCCTAATTAATTTGTTAAATGTTTTCACAACAGTCTAATTTCGAGTAGCCTAGGTGAGACCCATATATATCACTGGGCTATTAATGCTTGATAGGCCTACGTAATATCTATTTTGTAAGGATATGTAAAAGACTTAGGACTAGGCCAATGACAGAACTGTACGCTCAAATTCAAAATAAACTTTTGTAGCCTACCTCGATAGCCTAAACTAACTTTTGCAATGGTAATTGTGTTGCATATGCCTCTCATGAGAATCGAACCCCGTTCACCCTCTTGTTGTCCCGCAACGCTGACCACTGAGCTACTTAAACTTCCTCTGGTTACGATGAGTTTGTAGACAGTTATAACTCTGACTGAGGACATTGACAAAATTTCTCTTAGTTAACAAACTGGCAGTTATATGCATTTCTAAAACGAATAGTTCCGGTCCTTGATTGTGATTGGCCGCTTTGCGTTGTGCCTACCAAAGCCCCTTAGCTGTTCGATTATACAGTATAACCCACGGCCTCTCAGGGCTTATTGCTTAATCACTGAACAAAGATTATAAAAATAAAGCACAACATTTGTTCGTATCATTCTGTAGTTTACTGTAGTCACACTGCTGCAATGCTACAGCGGACTATGCTGTAAAAAAAAACAAAACAAAACAAAAAAATTATCTATCTATCTATCTATCTAATACATTTTACGCAGCTGCATGAATCACATAAAGCGCAAGTGAAATTTCCACTTCTAAAAACCCGCTGTATCTTCTGATTCCTGTATCTCAACCCTGGCACCATCTGTTACTTGGATTTGAAACAATTAACAGTCACCAGTATTACTAAAATGTGCAAGATTAAGATCCCCCCCCCCACCCCCAATCCAGGTAGTGAGGCATGCAAGGAATCTGTCTTCATGTATTTTCGTTTGTTTTGCCTACCTGTTGATTTAAAAGCTGTAGAGGCATTGGTCAAATTGTGTTTGTTTGTGGTCACAGAAAGCCCTTCAGGACCAGAACGTGGCAGCCTTTATGGTGGAACCCATCCAAGGAGAGGCTGGTGTGGTGGTTCCAGACCCTGGTTATTTGACCAAAGTCCGCGAGTTATGCACACAACATAATGTGAGTATTTAATGTTTCTCATAACAATTGTGAGCGGTATTTCTTCATAATTACAATACAGTTTAGGTGAAGTCAGTTTTACAGTGAAGTCGGTGTTTGCATGTTGCAGCCTGTTTTGATTTGCATTGAGCTCAATGAGCATCAAACAGGCTAATAGGCTAACTGGAAAAAGCACCATGCCAATCTCTAGCTATGGTGAAGGGTATGTGATGATGTGGGGCTATTTTAATTCCAAAGGCCAAGGGAACTTTATCAGGATGCATAATATCCTGGATCCATGAAATAGCTAGCCTTTAAAAATAGCTTAGGCAGTTACCTTACCTTTCTCTGGTGTACAAGGACAGTTTGAGACAGTTTCCCTTGGGAATCAATTAAGTGTTTGTCTGTCTGTCTGTCTATGTCTGTCTGTATGTTCCCATATAATAGTGTTAATTAAGATAATCTTTTTTCAGGTGCTGTTCATTGCTGATGAAGTGCAAACTGGGTTGGCCCGCACTGGCAGGCGGTTGGCAGTTGATCATGAGTCTGTCCGTCCTGACTTGGTGGTTCTTGGAAAAGCCCTGTCAGGTGGTGTCTATCCTGTGAGTACTTGTGCATACATTGTTGTTATTCACTGATTCTTCGAAAATTGGATAAAACAGGTTTTTATTCTGAAAATAAAGTAAGTTAAATTACAAAATCTGAAGGTATATCATTATAGACCAATGTCTTGGCAGGTCAGCAATGTACCAGTGCAATCTGAAAATTACAATGTATTTTGTTTGAGCGTTTTGCGTTCACACATCAACATGTTGCCTAAAAAATGCATTATAAACACAAAGATCATAGTTCATCTATGTCAAACAGTTGTTGATAACATCATGGATAGTAAACCAGAAATATAAAGCCGGGCAAACTGTAATGACAAAGATGTAGCCTTATCGATGACACCAGAAGGAATAATAGCAGCAAATGGCTGGTTGCACACTGCAGGCGCCTAGTTGCTCAGTCCTTGACATTTAAGTAAACGGATCTAATTAATCATAATGGACATACTATGTATTATCTTTTTTTCCCTCCATTTTTGTCATGAAATTTACGGTGAAATAAAGATGAAGTAAATTCAAACGTGTCTAAAGATGAATTAATGTTATCATTATTTTAGTATGCAAACAAATAACAGGCCATTAATGATGACAACCATTTGATTGTTTTTGATGAAAAAGGTTTTTGTGATGGTGTCAGTTTCTGTTCTTAGTGTTGAGTATGTGTGTTTTTGCGTTAGGTATCAGCTGTGCTCTGTGATGATGAGGTGATGTTGACCATCAAACCTGGAGAGCATGGTTCCACTTATGGAGGAAATCCTTTGGCCTGCAGAGTTGCCATTGCTGCTTTAGAAGTGAGTTATCACCGGTCATTTAACATCTAATTTTACAGATATGACCATCACTATCACTGGTAACCTGTCATTTCAGGAATTCAATAAACTTCATAACGGCCTGTCTAACCAAGTGATATTAGGGGTCCAAGAAGCACAAAGATAAATGACCTGAAGTTAAAAATCTTTTAGGGGTAATTTACACACTGCAAAATGTTTTATCTAACCAAGTGTTATACATTAAGATCAAAAAATATATTTGGTATTGTTTTTAGTATGAAAAGACTTACCTAGTGCTCAATTTGACTTAATTTAAAGGGATATTCCGCCAACGGATTAGACCAGTAGCATCTTGCCTGCTAGCATCATGTTTAAAAGTGACTAAGATTTCCGGTAATTTGCCCATTTAAAACGGGTCTCTTCTCAAGTTAGAAAGTGCAATAAGACCAACTGAAAATGAAACCTGGCGTTTTTCTAGGCTGATTTGACATGGAACTACACTCTCATCTGGCGTAATAATCAAGGCAACTTGCAAACTACTGGCACTACTATTGCTTGTTGTCTATGGGGATTGGGGACTATGTTCAGATGCTGCGTTATATCACTGCGCTCATGGTACGTAGCTTGCTTGTTAATGTCGGATGGCTGCCGGTTGTCGTTTTTCCGGTATTCCCGTTTCTCGCCGCTTTTCGGTCCCATTGAAATGAATGGGGAAATGATTTTTTTTGGTATTTTTTTTGCAGCCTTTTTTTTAAGCATTGTTGACATAGTAGAAGTCATTAGCTAAGTTATCAACCTGGGGCCCGTTGCACAAAAGCAGAATTAAGACATCCGGGATAAGTTACTGAGCTGGGGCGTATTTCACGAAACCAGACTAAGTAGATCCAAGATAAGTGACGACACACGCGGTTGACCAAGCCTGGTAAAAGTAAACATGCTAAATACGTTTCACTAATGCTGAGTGAATGTACGTATGCACCCACGTGTGAGAGCTTCCTTGTCTCGGCACGCAACGTCATTAAGAAAGCGCTTCGCCACCGCAAAGATGCACACAGTATGACTATATATATCTTAATTTATGTTAAAAGCCAAATTAGTTGAAAACACCTTCGAAAAATGTCCCATCCACTTCCAATCAACTACTAGAGTAGGCTATTCATCAAACGTCCGTAAAAAAAGAAGCAAACAACAAGTATGTTATTAATTATAAGGCCACCATAATTTAAATGACATCCATATGGTATTAGGCAGACATTCTGCTGTGTTTTGCGAGTAAATGCAAGTAGCAAATAATATGGAATAGAGCTCTTTGAAAAAATCGCATGGAGGTCTGATTTGAATGACAGCTAGCAGAACCAATGACAGCTAGCAGAACCAATCAGATAATGTAATTACCATTAGAATTAACTTAGCTTGACTGTTAGCCTGGTCGGGAGCAGGCTAGCTTCCAAGTATAAATTCCCATGGTAACTTATATGTGATCTCTTCTGTGAAACCAAGTCAAGGCTGTGTTCATCCAGGATAACCCAGTAAGCCTGTCTAAATCCCCTATCTTGGTTTTGTGAAATACCCCCCAGAGCTCAATGAATCCAAAACAAGAGCATACCGGCTTAATTGGTTGCACAAAGACTAGGGGTGGCACGGTTCACAAAATCTACGGTTTGGTTCGTATCATGGTTTAGGGTCACGGTTTTCGGTTCGGTACGGTTCTTGTTATTTTTTCTTTTAATCTTTAACACTCCAGAAACATATTTCAGCATACCGGTATATAGCTTAATCATCCACAATTAGATCACAAACTGAATTTGACTTCACATAAAGCACATTATTGTCTAAGCACAAAATGTAGGTCCAGTGTCCACCCATATTTTTCATTGCATTGCCTTTTTATTGCTCTCCTTTCATATAGTGTGAATGATTTTTTAAGAAGATGTGAAGCTTGTCTTTATTTGAAACATACACACATTATGTAATTATAAATACATTCTATATATTGACATTTCTGATATTCATAACAGAAAACTTTATGCAGATTATAGCCTACTATTCATATTACAACTCCACCTCTTGAATTCAGCTGTCTGGTTGAAGCCTCAAAATATTGTAAACAAAGTAGCAGGCTAAGCTTATCATACTCTACTGGTTGGACTGTTCAGTTTCCCCACATGTTTAAGTTTCAAGGTAAGCTAATACTTTTTCTCCTTGGGAGTTGAAAACATTGGTATTGAGATGGTCAGTCAACTTGAATGAGTTTTAATCAAATGTCTGCAGCATAGCCTACTAATGATGCTAACCGGATTTCACAGTATTTTAGCAGTAATTTAGCTAGTCGTCTTCTATGCGTCATTGCGTTCACGATTGTGAATGTTTTATTTGGATTAAATGTGCATGTCGAGGGCAGGTGTCCATTGAGCACGCACTAGAGCGGGCCAAGGAGAATGAGTTTACTTCTACTGTTTGGTAAAGTTGCACGCATAGTCTACAAAAGTTGCGGAAGAACTTATAATAAATAAATAAATAAAAAAGAACAACGAAACGTAATATGTGGCGGCGGCCGGTGCTGAATCGGTGGTGCACCGCCACAAATTAGTCTATGTGTGAGAAACACTGTCTTAACTCCTCTGTCATCATAGGTAACCTCAAATCCAAAATGTTCCCACACACCAGACCTACAGTATAGGCTGGCGCATCCTGTAAGTCCGTCTTTGTCTTTCGCAGTTTGCCATTTCTAAACTCGCGCGCAGCACTCAAAACTCCATACTCCTACTCTTGCGCGAAAGGGAAACACATCGTCACATCTGGGAATTAATTGCACATGCCACAACTAGCCGGAACCGTAGAACCGTACGACGAACACACACTCCGAACCGTGACATGCCATCCGCACGGTTCGGAGCATTTATCACGTGTGAGAGCTTCCTTGTCTCGGCACGCAACGTCATTAAGAAAGCGCTTCGCCACCGCAAAGATGCACACAGTATGACTATATATATCTTAATTTATCTTAAAAGCCGAATTAGTTGAAAACACCTTCGAAAAATGTCCCATCCACTTCCAATCAACTACTAGAGTAGGCTATTCATCAAACGTCCGTAAAAAAAGAAGCAAACAACAAGTATGTTATTAATTATAAGGCCACCATAATTTAAATGACATCCATATGGTATTAGGCAGACATTCTGCTGTGTTTTGCGAGTAGATGCAAGTAGCAAATAATATATGGAATACAGCTCTTTAAAACAAATCACATGGAGGTCTGATTTGAATGACAGCTAGCTGAACCAATCAGATAATGTAATTACCATTAGAATCAACTTAGCTTGGCTCTTAGCCTGGTCTGGAGCAGGTTAGCTCCACAGAATAAATCGCCTTGGTAACTTATACCATAACATGTCCTGCTGCCCCCTATCCCGCTTTTGTGCTACTGGATCACGGATAAATTGAGCCAGGATAACCAAGATATCCCGGCTTAATCCCTTATCCTAGTTTTGTGCAATAGGACCCTGGTTAGCATTGTTAGCATGGTAAGCATAGTTAGCATTTTTAGCATACTGTAAAACTTCAAACAATAGCCGAGTCCCAAATAGACGCATGTCTCTTTTAAACGCCCGGTGTGGCTACAGATTTGGGTTAAAGGCCGGTCTCCAACCGAAGCCTGGTCTGTTTTTTTAGTTTGGGGTTGTATTTATTCTTCTTATACCCATCAGATCTTCTGTTTAAGCCAGCATGGTGCAGATTGTGCACACTAAATGTATAATTGCATGACTGCGGAGGTGAAAGCCAGAGTTCCAAATTCGTAACTTTTTTCGACATTGGCCTATGTCCTGCATTATTTAATTAATGCCATTTTGTTAAATTTGCGCACTAGACAGCATAGTTTATCACAAACTTTCTTTGTTTAGTTTCACTTTCTCTCGTTTCTCCGCGTTTCTCTCAATACCATGGCGGAAAAGAAAAAGACTTGATTTAAATGATATTTAAGCTGACAGTTGTCAAATTTGTCTAACAAAATTCGGGAGAAGCAGCGGCAAGATATTTCTCGGTTGATCCAAAGAGGGTGCGTAAAGGCTGAGCTGTAACGTCTGTCTCCAAAGAGGGAGAGCCCTGCGCATCTGGTCGGGAGCTGCGCAAGCAAGGCAGGCAAGTGGAGGAGAGCGACGAGGAGGAGGAATTCGCAAATCAACTTGTAGCCTAGTTGAGGATCACGGTGATGGCGATTAATAGGATAATTTTGAATCACACGATTGCAGTTGTTTTACAGGGTAGCATTCATTATTTATTGTTGATGTGTTATCAGGGGCAACAAGTTCACAGGCTCGATGGTAACTTGAATTGTTCAGCCCGCTGTCACATCAGTTCGTTATTTTAAGCTGCCAATAATTTAAGACATAGCCTATTATAGTAGGCTAATTCTAATATGATCTGATTTGTGAAACACATTCGAATTATAGGCTAAATAAAGTAGCCTACCGTAATAGAATGTGGTAACCTCCTGTTGTCATGCTTTCCGTCTGCTGCCTTATGCTATTGGGTAGATATTTCTAATCCTACAATAAACCTACACTCAACTAACAACACTAAATTAAACGCCTGTCTCATATAGACGCCTGTCGGTGCATTTTGGAGATTTGGCAAAATAAAAGCCCGGGCTATTGTTTGGAGTTTTACGGTATGCAACTTATTATTCCCGTTCACCCACTTTTTTAAGACGCCTCTTCTCCTAGAGCGTTTTTAGAGCTCCAACACTAAAAATTCAGGCCTGATCCAGTGTAGCTTGCTTGTTCATACTGGGTGGCTTGTAACACCCACAAACGTAATAACTTCCCACAAATGTAATAAACCACAAACGTAATAAAAATATGCACTTTTAAAATGCTGCACTCTCCCTAATGTACCACATACAGTGGGGAGCATATGTATTTGATACCATGCTAAAACAGGAATATAAAATCAGAATTTGACAACTGGTCTTAATGCCTTAATTGAAAAAATGAGTAAAAATCAAACCGCCAAGGACACCAATTTTCTTTGTGATTGAAGAATGTACGGTAAATAAATAAATGTTTTCCTTAAATGCTAAGGGAAGGAAGTATTTTACCCCCTATGTAACCCTATGGGGATTTAACACATAGGGTTAACATAGGGGCAGGCAGAGTTTTATTTTTAAAGGCTAGCTATTTCATGGATCCAGGATATTATGCATCCCAATAAAGTTCCCTTGGCCTTTGGAATTAAAATAGCCCCACATCATCACATACCCTTCACCATAGCTAGAGATTGGCATTTGACATTTCCAGTAGGCCTATTAGCCTGTTTGATTTGCATTGAGCTCAATGAGCATCAAACAGCATCAAACACCACCCTGTTGGTGCAACCGCCCCGACGTTAAACGTTAGCTAACATTATGTTGGATTGTCGTTAGCTAAATATACTGTAGTGCTTACATTAATGTTAGGTTTGATTGTCTTTAATTACTGATAACGTCACCTAGAGCTAACCGGTTACTGTAACGATATAAGCAAATCAAGAAAGGAGTAGGCTACGGCAGGAGTCAAGACGATAACGTTGGGATTTATCACAGCTGTGGGATGGTATCGACGTTAGATTGCTTCTTCTAGTCACTAGTATTAGATAGGGATGTTGACCGGTGACTGTTTGACCGATAGTTGACCGTATCCACGTTAACCGACCAAAGTTGTCGCTAGTCGGTTAAAAAAAATAAAAATAAAAAATAAATTAGGCTAAAGAGAGTGGACTAAACGCTACTACAGCTAGCCATCTCATTCCAAGAAGATATTTTTTGCGTGAAGTTAACAAACTATCCTTCACACTCAATTTTTCATAACTCGCCTGCTTGTAGGCTAGGCTACGTAATAAACCAATAAAAACATTTGGCACGAGGTCACAGCGGTGGCCGTTGCGTCTTTTGCAATCTGGAAGTGCGCTGTTTTATCTATTGGTTTTATCGTGTTGCAGTTTAGCCAACTTTCCGCATAAGATGGGCTTAGATTTGGAAAGACATTACATCTACATCTCAGGAAGGGTCATCAATGGTAACAGATAAGGTAATGATCATTTTCGTTATTATTGTTAGCACTTCCTCAAACTAAGCTGCATCTCTTCGGAGCTGTCAATTTGATAAGCGAGCCGCGGCCATTTCAGCTTCAAATGAGCTTCTAACGCTAGACAAACGCCTTTATTTGCAACGCGATCACCTTGTACCCAAACCATTTTCGGAGCGAAGGAACCATTTGTCCTCCACTTACAAGCTCCTTGGTTTGCAGGACTCATGTTTGGCGCTGTAGGGGATTTAAAAAAGTGACGTGAGTGAAAGGGCGGCGCCGGGGCTGTGTGTATGAGCGGGGGACAGAGAGATGAGAGTTGGGAAATTGCGTGGCTGTTATTTCAAATAGCATAATTTATTTTAAACGAATCGGTTAACCGGTTTCAACCGGCTAATGAGCCTCGGTGGTCGGTCAAGAAAATGTGTAGTTTTCGCCATCCCTAGTATTAGAATGGTTTGACAGCTGTACAGCTTAATGAGCACTGACGTAACAATCCATCTTTGCCGCCAAAGTGCCTCAACGTTAACTCTATGGGAGATTTGAACTCTTATCGTAAATATCTCAAAATAGATGAAGTTAACTGATGCCTTTATTTGATTGCTTGTTAGATCAGCCCATGACCTTCTGCGTCCTGGCAGTCGGCTACTTTTGAAAGAAGAGGCAAACTTTGTCGATCCATCCCTAACAAACGTTAACTTTTTGGACTCGCCCACTCTGTCAGAGACGTGAATCGTGTTTTGGCCTACAAACCTTTTAAAATATCGAAAACGGATCATTGATCAGGGAAAGAAATATGGATCAGGAAAATACAATTTTCCTCGGCCCTCCCCCCAGGCCAAAAAATTCACCTAGGCCCTCCCCTAAGCCTGAATGATTTCTCTTAGGCCCTCCCCCCCTGACGACTGCCCCCCCCAGTAAATATTGTACAGTCCCTTAGTTGCCTGATGCCTTTAGTCTTTTCCACATGGTGAGGTATACAGTTTAATTAACAATGGTATCGGATCAGTATCGGCTATTACACAGAGCCCAGGCATCGGTATCGGTATCAAACCCTAACCCTAACCCTAATCGGTATCAAAGTCGGATCGGTGCATAGGACTTTTACTTTCTGAAGCTGGACTTTTTTTTTCTCTGGTGACTTGCTCTTGGATTTTACTGTTTAGTAAAAAATACTCACAGCTCTCTCCATGCTTCTGCTCATATGTTTTGTGCAAATGTATTTCCAATATAAAGGACAGGGTTTGCCACAAATTGTGGACTATGCATCGTCTCAGAGATAGTGTTGTTTTTGGCGGCCTTTTTTGGTTTTAGTTTTAGTCTAGTCTTTGTGTCAAGCTGTCATTTTAGTTTGTATCAGTTTTAGTCACGTTCATATTCTTTTAGTCTAGTCAAGTTTTAGTCGACTAAAAGTATGAGCATTTTAGTCTTATTTTCGTCTAGTATTAGTAGACGAAAACTAATGACTTTTAGTCTTGTTTTAGTCAATGAAAATTGGATTTTAGCATCTTTTTATTAATGCAATTCTATTTAAAGGGGTTGTTCCTCCATAGACTGGGTAAGACTGTTTTTAGTGGCAGGCACTATAGCACCAGCGAACTCTGAAACTATAGGACTGGATGAAATGTGCAGATAACGGTCTCCACTGATAAATATCACACTGGCTAACCTGGAAATGAGGTCCTACAGTGGGTACGGGTTGAGAATGCACCTTCTCCCGCGGGACTCACGAAGAGATCCCGCAGGCTGTCAAGCCGATTTTTTTCGAAGCTAAGGCAATGTACCCAAACAACCACCAGGTGGCAGAAAGTTTCATCCCGCATTTCAGCTGCATTTAATGATGAAGACCACATATCCGTCAATAGTCGACTCCTTAATCTCATTTAATCATTAAAATGAAGGTGATGACTGGCGAAATTAATCAAACGAAGTTTCAATAAACCATTGTTGAAATTGACAGTTGAAATGGTTATAGAAAATCGCCTACAGCCTAACGCCGACACAGCTGATTCTTTGATTGATTCTAAGCTGTTTTGATGTAGGGGATGGGTAAACTGGCGCGCTACAAACATGCTACCAATCAAATGTAATATTAGTAGGACTAGCCTACTTAGACACTTTAGTCATAGGCAACGTTGCCATGTTAATTTGGGCTAGAAGTGCTTGCTTGTGGTGGCGCTCCTGTCCGCTGCTTCTCCCGAATTGTGTTTGACAAATTTGTTATTGGGGGAAACAGTCTTCTTCCGTATTGAACAGACGCTCGGCATGTCAGATTGCAGTTGCAGAGTATTCGAATGTTTTACAACCCAGCTGGTATCCGCTGTTCATTCCGACATATCCCCACTCGGCGGTAGGCCTAGGCTATTTAACTTTTTTTTTTTTTCAAACAACGTGCCATTCCGACATGAGGTCATTAATAGGCTATTAATGTTAAATTTTTCATGGAGATCATCTGCGCCGCGCCGCGCAGCGCAGCTATAGCTGATTGTGAAAGCCGATTGGAAATACATAAGTTTAGAGCGAACCTTTCAACTATGTTTGCCATGGTAGACAAAAACACTCAAATAAAACAATAGCCTAAAAAAAAACTGCATGCGTAATGGACACGGCTCTAAATAATGGACACGGCCCTAAATACTTTTCGAGGTTCGCCATTTGGTAATATGACCTATCCTTACTGACAATAATTTAGATTGAGCACAACTAAAGTTGCACGAAGGCAAAATACAGTCCTAATTCTATATAGCCTGGCCAATATTGTAGATGTGCAAAAGCAGCATTTGCGTGCGTGCTTGCCGGTGAGGTGTAGCCTACAAAAATGAGCATAACATCTGATTATTAAAGTATGGCTATAGGATATAGGCTAGAGAAGAGTTGGTTTAAAATTCAAGTGTAGTAAAAAAGTTTGTGCACATCCCCGGTCAAGGTGCAGAACAAGAGTAAATCATAAAAAAATGGAAAAAGGTTCGCACACTTGAAATCCTTCTTTTTTTTTATTTGATTTGATTTTCTTTAGCACAAAGGAATGACGTTTCGACCGTGTGGTCTTCTTCAGATTAAAATTCAAGTACGTGCGCTTTTTAACCACTCGAGACCGACTGCAGTCTGTTGACACAGCCAGACGACTCTCCCAACCCATTCATTCGTTTTGGGCGATATAACCCATTCATTCGTTTTGGGCGATATAACCCATTCATTCGTTTTGTGCGTATATAGATTCCTGCATGCTGCATTACCGTGACCCTTAGCCTACCTTGTGGATGATTTTTCTCATTGGGATACAGCAGGACAGGATGCCTTCTATCTAACAAACGCAAAAGCTGAGATTGTTGGAAAGACTAGGCTACTCAACAAACTTGTTTTTCGTTTCTGGGAGATCTCGTTATCGTTTTGGATTGTCGGATTTTTATACTTATTGTTTGGACTTATGGACAATGAACTTTGAGGGGTGGTTGTTAGTGCTTTACAAAGCTTTGTGTTAATAAGTGTCGGTCCTCCTATCCTTCAGCTCACTGCGCGATGCAGTTGCGCATAGTGGCCACGAAGTCATTAACTGTTTACGACACAATACATGATATTTGTGTTTTTCGTTTCTTAGATTTAATGCATGTTTGACATGTAAACAGGCCTTCAGTCCGTTAACTTAAGGCCTTCTTTTGCATGTGGTTGCTCGCATCCGCCCGTAACCTAGGCTATTATGTGCGTAGTGGCTGTATAGGCCTACTCTTGATTATAATAAGAGGCAAATTGTTACAGGACAACTTAAACTGACTTCCCCAATGCTTCCCCGCAGCACATTACATTTTAATATAGGCTAATATTGGATGAACAAAGTCTATGGACTTGCTATATTAAATCCAGTATAGCCTAATATTATTAGGCTATGTGCCACGTCCGATTTCGTAAGTGATGTAGTAGGCTACGTCTAAAAATCGACAGCCGTCTTTGAGACTACCCATTTCATGAAGAGCAATTGTCTTGTGCGATCACTCCCCCTCCCCCACACTTGTC
This sequence comes from Sardina pilchardus, assembly GCF_963854185.1. Classification (NCBI taxonomy): domain Eukaryota; kingdom Metazoa; phylum Chordata; class Actinopteri; order Clupeiformes; family Clupeidae; genus Sardina; species Sardina pilchardus. The sequence goes on from NC_085015.1 coordinate 30,098,993, forward strand.
TAACCAGTTCACTAGACATTATAGCCTACCTATATACGGCATTGAGGACGATTGCCTCCCTCCCCCCTCTCTCTCGACAGACACTTCCTGACACTAGGGCTCGGGATCATGACATCAAAACTTCGCGGGCACAGCCACAGTGGCAGCTTCACTCCTTAGTTTACTATGGATTACTATGGATTTACTCCCGCCTTTTAGTGTGTTCATGTTACTTAGTTTTTGCCTTCTTGGTCGTATGTTGCTGTGTAGTGGGGTGTAACAGTGCTACTATATTTCTGCTTCTTGTCTTGTGCATCTGAATGAATGGATATTACGTTCAGTGCGCTACCAAATGGCGGCGATATTCCTAGAATGCAAGGCGTGTGCCCGAGCCCTATTATGTAAATGTAAAAAGGTGTGTGTGTGTGTGTGTGCTGAATCACGAATTCACATATTAACTTTTCTTTTCAGCAGACATCGCAATCATAAAAAAATCGCAAAACTTTCATTTTTTTAAATAAAATAAAGCCTTTTGTCTTAGGGTTTCGGAGAGATTGGTGGAGTAAGTTTTGAACCCCGGTCGCTGACGTGTGACATAGATGCCTCAACCAGTTACGCCACAGTTCGAATGTCATTAACTTCGCGCTTAGCCAAGAAATATAAAGGATTCAGTCAGTCGAGTTCATTTATTCGCGGCACGCGCTTGAAACGCCGATCAAAAGTTCTGACATGTTAAACTGACGTTAGTCATTAATTCACCACATGATAAAATGCTGTTATACGCACAGTAGCCCACGGTAGTCTATGTCTATCTCTGAATCAACATGAACATGCATAACGAGATCCATATAGGCTAGTTCTAAGTTGCTAGAAACTTCTTTTGCGGAGCTAGTCCTATAGTCGATGGTTACAATGAATCACCCTCACTGCCCTATCGCATATCTGACCATCCATTGTTACAATGTTACAAAATGCGCGATCTTCTCCATGCATGTAGCCTACGGTTATAAGTAAAGTGACATGATAGGCATGTATTAAAGATATTTCTGTTAAATACATTTTATTTTCAGTTGTCAAAAGTGATGGGGACAAAATCTGTGATAACGAGTGCTGGGTAAGCTACCCAGCGTCGCCGGTTAAAATGAACATGCCTCCGTTTTAAAATAGCCTATAGTACGGTGTACGTTTTAGGACATCCTCAGACTCAGGTGTCAGACTCAGAAAAACAACCGTCATCTTCAGACAAAACTGTCTCAGCGTCAGAAAAAAACTTGTCATCCTCAGACAAAACTATGTCAGCATCAGAAAAACCTTATCATCCTCAGACAAAACTGTGTCAGAGTCAGGAAAACCTCTGTCAGAGTCAGACAAAAAAGTCTCGGGTGAAAAGTTCTCAGAGTCAGGTCTCGGAAAAAAAGAGTCAGACAAAAAAGTCTCGGGTGAAAAGTTCTCAGAGTCAGGTCTCGGAAAAAAAGAGTCAGACAAAAAAGTCTCGGGTGAAAAGTTGTCAGGTCTCGGAAAAAAAGAGTCAGACAAAAAAGTCTCGGGTGAAAAGTTCTCAGAGTCAGGTCTCAGAAAAAATGCTGTCGGAAAAAAAGAGTCAGACAAAAAAGTCTCGGGTGAAAAGTTGTCAGAGTCAGGTCTCGGAAAAAAAGAGTCACTTTTCCGACAGCATTTTTTCTGAGACCTGACTCCGACAATTTTTCACCCGAGACTTTTTTGTCTGACTCTTTTTTTCCGACAGCATTTTTTCTGAGACCTGACTCTGAGAACTTTTCACCCGAGACTTTTTTGTCTGACTCTTTTTTTCCGACAGCATTTTTTCTGAGACCTGACTCTGACAACTTTTCACCCGAGACATTTTTGTCTGACTCTGACAGAGGTTTTCCTGACTCTGACACAGTTTTGTCTGAGGATGATAAGGTTTTTCTGACGCTGACATAGTTTTGTCTGAGGATGACAAGTTTTTTCTGACGCTGAGACAGTTTTGTCTGAAGATGACGGTTGTTTTTCTGAGTCTGACACCTGAGTCTGAGGATGATAAGGTTTTTCTGACGCTGACATAGTTTTGTCTGAGGATGACAAGTTTTTTCTGACGCTGAGACAGTTTTGTCTGAAGATGACGGTTGTTTTTCTGAGTCTGACACCTGAGTCTGAGGATGTCCTAAAATGTACACCGTACTATAGGCCTACACATTTCTAAGTATTCCTAGCATAAATGTAGCCTAAATGTCCATCTTGTCCATCTCTTTCGTCTTCGCCTTGACAATAATAGCCTATTCACGGAAATGCGGTCTTGTAACCGTAATGAATTAATGAATTAATCTAAGGTTGCCTATCGAGTCTTTCAGGTTGAATTGAAGGCTTCTAAAACCATTTTCATTAATTTCAACAATGGTTTATTGAAACGTCGCTTGATTAAAATTTCGCCAGTCATCACCTTCATTTTAATGATTAAATGAGACGGATATGCGGAGCATTTCTCTCCCTCTCCATTGACCAAAACGTTGCTCTGGCATCTCTGCTGGACTGACTGAGTTAAGCTACGTCGAGTGAGAGAGCCAGCTGTGAGGTAGGCTGTAAAACATTCGAAAACTCTGAAACTGCAATCTGACATGCCGAGCGTGATGTCTCTTTTCTCCGCTTGTCACCAGCGCGGTGTCTTCGGGTTTTTCCGTGTATTCCGGTATGAGCCGAACCTTCATTTTATTAGGGCGGTCTCACTGTAAAACCTAATAAGTTACCCTTACTTAAAAAAATTGTGGAAACCGATTACCTGGAAAAAATTAAGTAAAGGAACTTATCTGTTTAAGTTGCACTAAGTTACTTGTTCACTTAAAAGAGACTAGCACATAGTGAGTAGGCAATACTCAGTTCACTTCAATTGTGAAAATAAAAAAACTAAGTTAAGAGTACTATGAATACTGAAGTAAAGTGAACTTAGCTCAAATAATGGCACTTACCAAAATAAACTAAGTTCTCATAACTCAAGTACACGAGTAGAAAGCAATCAGCAATACTACATTTTTCAGAGTACAGTGAACTCACATGACCTGCAATTGTAAGTCGTGTGAACTTGGATAAAATGAGGAAACCGATTACCTGGAAATGCTTAAGTTTATTGAACTTGTGAGCAGTGAGTATTGAACAGCAAGCACACAAATGGAAAAACTCCACAACTGTTGAGTCAAGACGTTACATTAAGACTCATGGAAAACCATCACAATTAAGAGTAAAACATACCCCAATATGCAGCCACAAAAATACTTAAAAAAAAAAAAAAAAAATTTGACTAAGATTATTGACTAAGTTTTTTTCACAACTTTAAACATACTACAATAACGCTTATCAGACCAATCCAAAAACACAATGATCTCACTCAGATGTTTACTATATTCTCAAATAAGAAAAGATTAAACAAAAAAATTCCCTGCCTAGAAAAGGATGAAAAATGGCATGTTTTTTTCACATAACCTTTTTCTGATTAGATATGAAGATATCGAAACCAACATACTGTAACATGGTTTATCAGACCAATTCAAAGACACAATGGTGTCACAAGTGTTTATATTCTAAAGAAAAAAAGAAGGGGAAAAAAGAAAACCTAGACATTTTCCTGCCTGGAATAGGATGAAAAAAATCTTGTGAAATTACCAAAAGATCATAAAATTATTAACTAAATCAAAACATGGCAAATGTTTTTTTCACGACTTCACTAAACATGACTTTTATCAGTGAAATGGTTGACGTGACAACTTCTTATCTCATGCCCAGTGCTTATGAGCTCATGAGAGCATTTTTCAAGGTTTGCATTTTTGGACTAAGTTTGTTTTGCCCAATATCCAAAAGGATCTTCTGAATGAACTCAAATGAATACTTCATTGATGTGGGGTAGTCAAGGTGCAATGCATAAATAAGTCCAAACAAAAGACAAAACGCCTCTGGATATGAAGACAAGTCATCCAACACTAGGTCGCCCTCAAGAATTACCGCAACGCTGGCAGGGTGCAAGTGCAGAGTAGCAGCATCTGGCTTTGGATCGTCCTCTGGGATGACGGTAAGTATGCCCACTGGGACCTGGGCGAAGTCCTCTCCGGTGTCCGAGTCCTGCGTAGAATTCAACACAGTACTGTTTTAGTTGAGGACAGAATCAATGAATAAGTGAAGACATGCATGAGATGATGAGTAAGCATGTGTGTTCAAGTCAGAGAGAGAGCGAAAGAGATATAGAAATCCATCAGTAAGTAAATGTGAGTAGATGTTGGCTGAAAGTAGAACTGAAACTGAACAAAAATAGCATGTTAAAAAGGAGTGAGCAAGGTGGAAATAAGGTCTATTATACACTGCTCAAAAAAAATAAAGGGAACACTGGTTCATAGGAGTATAGCATCAAGTCAGTCACACTTGTGGGATATTGATCTGGCCAGTTATGTAACAGAGGTGGTTGTGAATCAGGTTCACCTACTTTGATGGTAACGGAATTTTCTACAGGTGTACTAGAGGGCCAACTGTGAGACGACCCCCAAAACAGGAATGGCTTTACAGGTGGTGGCAACTGGTAATTTTTCCATTTTCATCCTTCTTGACTGACTTTTCACTAATTTTGCATTTAGATAGGGTCAGTGTTACTACTGGTAGCATAAGCCAGTATCTGGAGCCAACAGAGGTTGCACAGGTAGTCCAACTCTTCCAGAATGGCACACAAACTTTCCATTGCCAGAAAGATTGCTGTGTCTCCCACTGCAGTCTCAAGAGCATGGAATAAATTCCAGGAGACCGGCAGTTGCTCTAGGAGAGCAGGGCAGGGTGGTAGAAGGTCCTTAACCCAATAGCAGGACCAATATAATGACCTTCTACCACCCTGCCCTGCTCTCCTAGAGCAACTGCCTGTCTCCTACTGTAGAATCTCTTCCATGCTCTTGAGACTGCAGTGGGAGACACAGCAATCTTTCTGCCATTCTGGAGGAGTTGGACTACCTGTGCAACCTTTGTAGGCTCCAGATACTGGCTTATGCTACCAGTAGTAATACTGACCCTATCCAAATGCAAAACTAGTGAAAAATCAGTCAAGAAGGATGAAAATGGTAAAATGACCAATTGTCACAACCTGTAAAGCCATTCCTGTTTTGGGGGTCAGTTGGCCCTCTAGTACACCTGTAGAAGATTTCGTTCACATCAAAGCAGATGAACCTGATTCACAACCACCTCTGTTACATATCTTGCCAGATCAATATCCCACAAGTGTGACTGACTTAATGCTATACTCCTATGAACCAGTGTTCCCTTTATTTTTTTGAGTAGTGTATATTTGCACATTTACAAAATATTGGAAGCATTCCATAGTCAATGCTCTATCAAACTATTTCTAATTCTTCTTTATAAATGAGGTATATCCGTTCTAAGGTTGTGTTTGTGAAGAATATGTTAAAAAAATACTTACAAAACATATCCTGCAGAAGTCACTGTCATCATCTCCTAGAAACACTGGGAGACATCTCAGCACACCGGTCCGTGTCGCAGTGATGTTCTAGACAACAATTCCAGAGAGAAATTAGTACATTTCTTTACAGATCATAATAGCTTTAAATGCATTATCACAAAAAGGACAAATTGAATTCAAAAAGAACATTTGCAAAGCCTTTCAGAGAAGCTGAGCAGTAGAACATTTTGTCAATTGATTGTATTGATACCGTCTACAGGATGAGAAATTATCAACACCTTAGTATCAATCTGGTGGAGAAAGCCTTCAAGGGATTGTCCCACTTTTCCTCTTTTAGCCTTCAGCATTCGAATCAGGCTGGGCGTGTGACGGTCCAGTGTTTCATAGAACTGTTGACGAAGGTTCTTGCTGGCAACTCTTGAGAACTCATCATAAATCTGAAAACATACACAAAAACAACTTTAAGCAACAACATTTTAAGGGGATGACTAAGGTTGGTATAAACTGCACTTTCAATTATTTATGCACAGTCTCTTACTTGAGATTCCGTGAATAGCGCTGGCCAGCGCGCCACCATTCTCGACACAGGTGGTTGCTCTTCCACAATTTCCTTTCGTCTAAGTGCAAAGGTCTGATACATCTTCTTTCTAATGCCAATCACATCAGGCAAGCTTTTCTTGGCTTCCATTTCAAGTTCACGCCTTACTGCCTCAAGAGAGACTTCATCCTCACCATCAGGGAAATTGGGCAAAAAGTTAGTCTCATTCCTTTTAGCTTTTTTGATGTTGCGGCTTGGCGGATCATCTTCTGGGAAATCCCTCCTCCTTCTGCAGCCATTCACAGTGACATCAGCCATTCCAGATCTCCTTAATTTGGTGCGGTAGTTTCCCATCTTAAACTTCAAACTATTTTTCCATCCGCAATACCCCCTATGGGATCCAGGCTCCCCCAAACAGGGGTGTTTCTTGACGAGACCAGCTGCAACTTCATCAAAGTGATAATCTCGGGGGTATGCCATATACTTATACATGGCCTCTGCAAGTTTTTCTAGGATTGCATGTTTCATGTCCCGAGACATTTGTAACAGAGTGCCATCTCTCATGTAGACAAGGTCACCTTGTCTCAGCCTGTAATTGATGTCCACAGAGAATTCTGGGATCTCAAATTCAGAAGGCCAAGGATCATGTCTGTGGAGGGTATCTTTGTTTCTTGAGCTCAGGATTTCTGTGCTGCATGTGCTCAACGAAGATGATTGGTTGCCGGCTGGAGAATGGACCAGAGAACTAATGACCTTGATTGTAGACCGTTCTGGTAAATCTGACATATCAGTCAGGTTGCACAGGGCATTACCAAAGAGAGGATCTTCATATTGCAAAGTGAAATCATACGGTAGGCCCAATTTCAGCTTCAGATCAGAGAGAAATGTTTCAACGTTGCTTGGTTTTCCATCTAAGGTAACCTTTCTAATATCTTCATTAGTCACAATTACTCTAATATGCCATTTGTCTTCCATAATCCTATAAAACAGAATATTTACATTGTTACATATTTACATTACAAAAATAATGAGGGTGGCAATACAATATTTAACTGTCAGTTGAGCACTGCTACAACTCTTCAAAGCATGAATGACAAGATCAATTTAAACTGATTACAGGAAACACTAGGCCTATCCATAATTAGCAGAAGATGTGACGTTTTGGTGACACAAACCACTTTCCTCTCAATTTATATGCTGACAATGGAAGAACATCATTGAAGTCAGCCATCAGTGCTGCAGTTAGCCCGATGCTGCCCTGAGTTAATTCATATGAACGAAAATGCTCATGATACCAAGCAATCATTGGCTTGCAAATGAAGACTACATCTGTGTTAATGATGAGCAACTGCTTAATCTGTCTGAATTCAGGAAGCCCTGCACACGATCCCACAGAAACCACCATATCAGCTGCATATTTAATCCCATCAACAATTATTGATGCTGCCAAGAGAACGGCTTTCTGTGCACCGTATCTTTGCTGCACAAAGTCTTGAATGTTCCCTGGGAATGAACTGAGCAATGTACTTTTCACGCTATGCACCTGAAGTTCTGGCTTAAAGAATGAAGCTGAATCTAAGTGGCATGCTACCATCTTCTGATGTCTTCTAGCCAAGGTGAGGGCAACATTTTTGAAGTTCTGTGTCTCATGGATGACCTTTTTGAAAAAACTATGCTTTCCCTCAAATCGCATAGTCCACATATCAATCAACGGCCCAAACACCTTGACCAGTTGAGCATAGTGCTCTATATAGTGGTGCTTCGGACGAAGCCTGCAATTGGGAAAAGCAGCCAAAAGTTGATGTCTATGCTCTGACACTTTATTTTCTAGAAGGTACAAAGTCTCCTCAGTAAATTTGGGAGACACAGCCATTTCCAAAATGTCTTTTAGTAGCATTAAGACTTCCCAGGTTTCGTTCCCCTCTGGCACAAGATGTCCAATCATTAGAGGGAGCAATCGAATCAGACACCAATTTTCGTGTCCATTCCCTCCTATGGTCACTTTTGAAGCAAAGGTCTTTGGGATCTGATGGGGTTTATTGACTTTGTCTGAGAAGGAATATGGAAATTCCTTTATTGCATGATTTAACACTTCAAGGGTAATGTATTTCTCCTTTATCAGGTCTTTGATACACAGAGCCAATTCAAAAGGTACAACTCCTTCCAAAAAATCATGCAATATATCAGGCGGATATCCGTGGACAACATGAAAATGACGGAGATTCATTGTAAGAATACACTCTCTTTTAACTCCATATTCCCGTGCCTTGGAGGGGTCCTGCATCACATCCTGAACATGCTTATCATGATCCTCCTTGTTTCTCAAAGAGAAATAACCTGAGCGGACCTCAAAATCTTGAATCTCCTCCTTCTTAGCCATGCAAAACCTACACACCCTGTTACCAGAAAAGCTCTCCTGAAAACCAGCAAGTGAATGGGCAGCCAGGTTGTCAGCAGTGACATACAAAACCGTTCCCTTTACACTCGTACCTAGCTTCTCAATATATACTCCCTGCTCCTCCAATGATACCAGGTCTTTTATTAGTGGCTGCAGAACCTCATGGTATCCCTTTTCCTTAATTACAGTAACCTTGCATAACACAGCTAACTGTATAGCATGAAGACATGAGCGGTACTTTGGAGCAAGATTAGCTAGAGTCCAGTATATAGCACACAACTTGTGCTTTTTCCTTGCTGTCCCAAGTGGGTTCGCGACCTCAAAATCATCAATATACAAGCCAAGGGCAATTCTAAATTCCTCATCAGTTAGTATGGCATTGTTGTGAAAAGCAGAACCATCCCTGTGGTCACAATAATCATGTGCTTGAGAGCCACTTGTAGAAAGAAACTTGTCTAAAATGTCATCTTTTCGCAGCAACGCCTGGAGCATTTGAAGTAATGGAATGTAAACTGATGTTTGACTATGTTTACTGCCATATTCTACAGGTTCAACTACTAGAAATTCTTTGGCAAAGAAAGATTCTCTCCTTCTAGACGTTGAAAGAGACCCTCCTGTAGATGTGTGCTTCAGAAATGCATTTGTCTCTGTAACAGCCCTAATTATCTCCCTGACAACACTACTGTCAACATCAGGGTAATGCTGTTTGAGAATCCCTTCAATGGCAGTATACACTAAAGGTTCAGAAAGCACAAACAGTTGACATATCTCCTGGACCACTTCTTGCACTGCACGCTCGGATATATTCAAAATTGCCTGCATTTTAAGGAACAATGATGCTAAATTGTGCTCTAATTGGGTATCCAAGTCCTGAGCATCAATGTCTGCCATTTCCTCATCCTCATCCTCAGCAGTGAGGTCATCTAAAGGTGCAACAGGAGCACTCTCATCAGAACAAGAGACCTGAGAGACTATATCTGGCTTGAATGCCAGACTAACATCGTTAGACATCTGATTATGATTTCTGCTCTTATGTGTATTAAAAGTAGAATAGACATTTGTCTCAAAATCACAGTCTTTATACGGGCATTGAATTTTTTGGAATAATTTCAGATGTTGGCGCAAGTGTCTCAGAAAGTCCTGTTCTGTACATGGCTCATTAAACTCACATAGCTGACAGTTAAATATGTGCTCAGGCTCGTTTACTTCAGTGTGTGTGATCTGAGAATGAAATTTCGATAGGTGCACTTTCAGTGCATTAAGTGAGCTGAATGTGCATGAGCACTGTTGATGGAGGCATGGTATTGGGCAAGATCTGGTGAGCCCTCCATGCTTTAATCTATAGTGCTTCAATAGCTGCCCTCGTTTGGAAGAGATAAATGTGCAGGACTTACAAGGCCAATGCATTACCTTTCTTCCAATCTGATTCTGCAACAAAAGAAAAAAAGAGAGAACGGCTCATTAGGATACAACATTGATTAGTTATTACACTAATAACTGAACTATCACAAATGTAAAACAAATATAAGCTATAACAGAGCATAAAATAGTTATAACAACCGTTTATTTCTACTCAACGTGTCAAATGTGGCTTCATATGACCATTTCAACACAGTATTTATAGGCTAACAGCAATTAAATTCACAAGTAATTTGACTTAACTCAACCGAATTTGCTTAACATAAAATGGCAGCTTATCTTGGGGTTACTTAGTGCTCATTATTTTTGCAACTTTTTCTTCCCTCTGGGACGTTACACAGCAAACAGCCATAGATATATTGACATACTATGGCGAACAGCAAGCTTGAGAATAGCTAACTAAGCTAGATTTTGCTAACCGTTCAAATTTGAATACATCACAGTTAACGTCATTATAATGTAAGCTATTTTACCTCGCAACGGTTTTGTACTAAAGTGGCATTGTACGTGTACAGCATATAGCTTAGGTGGATAGAAAACTATATTAATTGAACAATAAGTTTAGCACAAATGTGCATTGGCAGCAACCAAAGGCAAGCCGTCATGAGCTGCTAACAATCAAGCCATGAACGTCAGCAAACAACATTGAAAATGGCAGTGCTATGTTATTTAAAGAAGGATGTTACTTACCAGCAAAGTAACGATAGACTACTGCACCATCCAAGACACCATTTGAAGTCCGAAAGCAAAAATCGACCGAAATGAACTGAAATTGTGTAGGGAAGCTCCTTCCTTGTCGAAGACATCCAGTGCTTACATCAGACGTTGCAAGTTAAGCAGGAGCGTGAAATCTGACTTGACGTCATCGTTGGTAGTGATTGATTTAAAAGTCCCGCGCTCCTGGTTCAGTTTTGCTTGCTGCTGCATGAAGTGGCTCATTTTATGTTTCAACCTACCCATTTCAACGATTTTTTTTTTACACAAATGTACAAGACCAAGAGTTTACTTCGAGTTTATAGGTAGTGTAGGGCTAGAGGTTTTTAAAGCGTGTGAAACCCCAAAGCCGAAACAGGGCAAATGTCAGTTGATATTATCATCATCTGCGAATTCCAGCAAAATAGAAAGCTATGAACAGCGTCACTAGAATGGACAGGCTCGCACAAACTTCAAACAGCCTCCTCAACTAATTTAGCATAGGCTATTAATTTATGAATTTATTATTACGGTACAAAGGCTAAATTAAAAGCATTTTGACTTAGTTGCACACACTTCGAAATCAAATAGCCTATCCTAAACCAGCCTATAAGTAGCCTATTTGTCATCTCAATAGGCCTATATAGGCTAATACTGTGGCCTATCAATAGCACAGACTTCAGCAAGAATGTGAGTACATTTTACTCAATATTCAGGTGTAATATGTTAGTGGCAGAGCTTGTAGCACAGAATTAAGCAGTTTAAGTATAATGTACTTTATTTGAGTGAGTAATTTAACTTGTAGCTTAAGCTTGTAGCACAAACTTAAGCAAACTCAAGAAGTTTAAGTGTGCTTTACTAGATTTAAGCAAGTTTGTTAACTTTTTCCCACAAAAATTGAATAACACTCAGGTTAGGCAAGTATACTCAACAAAAAACAAAAACTGAGTTCAATTGATTAAATATTTTGAGTAAGGACAGTTGTTACGTTTTACAGTGTATGTTGCCCCCTTGCGGTTGCAGTTAATTACAAAGTCCCGATGCTTCGGGAGTCCCGATGTGCGGGAAAGAAAGGAGCATTCTCAACCCGTACCATCTGTATGTCCAAAATTCTGAACTACCCCTTTAATAGGAAATGATACATTTTGGTTAATTTTCATGGATTAAAAATGTACAAATATTACAGGTTACATAGGCACTGAACATTGACAGTGGAATCAGGTATGTTACACAGAGTTTGGTCTCCCCCTGTCACCATGAAAGGACTATTTGGAATATTCTGTAGACCTGCTGTTCCTTTTCTGAGAACAATTTAACTGAAGATCAAGTTGTCCTGGCTATTGAATGCTGTAAATGTGGATGCTATTTCACCATTAACTAGGTAGCCTATAAGCGTGGTTACACACAGTTGTCATCTTAATGCAGTGTTTTGTAGCCTATAAAACGCATTTCACGTTCATCACGTAGGCTACAGGCCTATGCCTTGAGTGATCGCTGCCCCTTTAAATGCGTGGGACTTTAAATTATGTTTTAACTCCATGCTGATTTTGTTGATGAACAGCGCCGTCTTTGATTCAGTTTTTCTACCGTTTAAATAAACGACACACGCACACTTTTGTGGTTGGTAAGGAATTGTTTTCAATAGTTTTCTTGCAATTCCCACACAACATTAGATAGCCTACTAAGCCAAGGTTCCATTAAAAATGTGTCTATGATTAGAACTTCGTTGCTGATCGGTGGAATAATGTTATTATTGTAGCCTAGGCTATATGACAGCGCCAGCATCAGTTGGACAGAAGCTTACACACTAATCAAATCTGCAGTTGCCAGTTAACATTTTCATCTGAATTAGATCTACATGCGGAGGTGAGATAAGTAGCCTAGTGCAAAGTTGAACTGAGAGAGATGCCAATTTAACGGACTGAACGTAGCCTATATTTCTTAGCTTCTATAAACGATAACGATAGGCTATACATCTACAGCTCCTTTGCTACATGATCAAATATTATCAGATGAGTGACAGAAGCACCGGATATGACCAACAGGCCCATGCGAGAAACGCTGGTCCTCTGGTATGATAATCAGACCATGCAACCTGATGCGCCCCTGAAGTGAGACGCAGGAAACAGAAATACTGCAAAATAATAACACGACTAAACGACACAAAATAATGTAATAACATTTCTGTCCTTCTGGTCTTCGAAAATGAAGAGGCATGTTAGCATGGTTTTTATTTTGTAAACCACATTTAGTCTCGTTTTTATACGTCAACGATATTGCCTTATACTTTTAATTATAGTCATCGTCACATGGCCAGCATTTACGTTGCGTCTCGTCTCGTTATAGTCACGTGAAAAAAGTTCGTTGACGACGATACTTAGTCATAATTTTCGTTGACGAAAGCAACACTACTCAGAGAAAGGGGAAAAAACTTAACCTTGGACTTTTTGCCTCAAAGCTGAAACTAAAGACTACTGAAATTAAAGTTTTATTTAAAGTTTACTCACGGCACATAGTACTTTTCAAACAGAAATTTGATGTCATTGAACTCATTTGAGGGAAAGGCCTTTAAATATTGGTTCTGTAAAAATTGAGTTGAGCATGTTATGTTTGATGTCACTTCCTTTGACTTGCACTGTATTCAATACTGCGCCTCTTCTAATTGCAGGTCCTGGAGGAGGAAAAGCTGGCTGAAAATTCTGAAAAGATGGGCCAGCTGCTTAGGACTGAACTGATGAGGCTGCCTAATGATGTTGTGACCACTGTCAGAGGGAAAGGACTGCTGAACGCCATTGTTATAAAGGAGACTAAAGGTACCAACTATGTAGTGTTGTATTGGCGGCCTGTTTTAGTTTTAGTCTAGTCTTTGTGTCAAGCTGCCATTTTAGTTTTTATTAGTTTTAGTCACGTTCAGATCTTTTTAAGGGGGCAACATAAGACCGCCCTAATAACATGCGGGTTCAGCTCATGCCGGAAAAACACACAAAAAAACGAAGACACCGCGCTGGTGACAAGCGGAGAAAAGAGACATGACGCTCGGCATCTCACAGTTCTCTGAGGCGACGTAACTCAGTCAGTCCAGCAGAGATGCCAGGGCAAAGTTTTGGTCAATGGAGAGGGAGAGAAATGCTTATTACCTTCTTTCAATGAAAAAGCAGTGTCTGCTCAACTTATCACGGATATGCTTCATAAGTCACAAAAACGAACGCAATGTTTAGGACAGTTTGCCATTATAGCTAAATTGGGGTGCCTTTGTTTGCCAAAAAGTCCAAAAGTAGCCAAAAAGTAGGCTAGTAATTTTGAACATCTCCATTACGTTAACTTTCTAAAGCATGCAGTTTAACACTTGGAGGTCTGGGGCCTTTTCAGGCACTTTGAGGCAGTCAGCTATACCTTGAGATGTTTAAGTTTTTCATCTAATTAAAAACATCCATGCAAAAGTGTCACATATGGTTATATTCTAGAGGTCCTACACAATAATTATATGACAGTAAAGTGGATGTAATGAAATCACTATGAATATATAGAGACTTTTGAGGTTTGAACCGTATTGGCTTCATATAAGTAAAAAGAACTTTCAAGAATGTTATGAAGTTTTACTACAAATTGGAAAAAGTCAGACTAAATGTGTCACTTAGTGAGTGTCTCTTTCAAATGCAAATTAACACTAGAAGCCCCGTGCCGTTCTGACCCACTTATACCTAGAAGCGCCGCGCCCCGGTCATTTGACCGCTTTGACGACCTACTAGAAGCGCCGTGCTGGTGTGAACTACTTAAAGCGTGGCGAGGCGGTCAAAAGACCGCTGAGTCCTTAGACTGGGAGGCTGTTACTTACACATAATGATAGCTAGATGGCGCTTCGTGCACGAATCAAATCGTTTGGTCATAAATTTGTCAGACCGTGTTGTTGGTAGTCTGTGGTTGTTTCATTATGACATAGGCCTACAGCACGTTTGAGTTATCTGTTCATTTATTTGTGTTGATTTGTGTTGTTTGAGGTAAAAACTCTTGAACAAACCTTGAGCAAACTTGACTTTCAACTTTTTTATAGTAGGCTATTTGATTTTTTATCTTTCGTTTTTACATTTTGTATGCTACTTAGAAATGTTGGCTATTTTACAACGGAGGCATACGCGTTCTGTGATTAGGAGCCTGACCCGACGGGAGGGGAAGGATGAAAAATGTCGACCCAACACCGGTGTTGTTGGATCTCGAGATCCGTAACCCGCAGTTCGGGTTTGGGCAGATAATCTAAGCTCTAAAATGAATGGGTGGCTAGTTCTAATTCACTCCCCAAATTCACTTCTATTCATTTAATAGGTAGCCTATCGGACCTGGAACAAAGAGCCTAACCTAGTCTGGTTTCAATTACACAGTAGCCAGGATTTCATGCCGCATTTTACAGGCTACCGCGGCTACTTTCTAAAACAATGTTCATTCATTTAGGGAGAAGCATCTTGTAGGATCTAGCTACCTTGGAGGAAGGGTGATACAGAGAGCAGAAATGCTGAGCAGGCATAGGCGCGAGAAGTAGCTAATTAAAAATGATGAGTGAAAAAGATATTCTCCGTTTTGCGAATGTGTAGGCTATGTTTCGATGTCTGCTGAGAAAAAGCTATAGGCCTATTGTTTCTACAATTTAAGCTAAGTTCTATGTGAATTCGTGATTGAGGATTGTGACACACCCCATCGTGGGGAGGCAAAGCCGTAGCCCACTGGGTAGAGCTTCAGTCCCTACGCCCAATAGTTGCTGGTTCGAGCCTAAGATCATGTCCACACGTAGCAAAACGAATGATGATCAAACCGATCAAATGATGATCAAATGTAGCAAACCGGAATGATCGGTTTCAAATAGGCTATGTTTGCAATGGATAGTGTGTTATCTATAGACCCCGAAGCCATTTGCTTTGAGAATAACGGCTGGCTGATGAAGTTAGTGGCTGGCCAGCTGGCTCAGCCAAAAGCTAAATGCTGCTGCAGCCGCCGAAGTTTTCATGGCTGAATGATAATGGCTTTAGTTGCCACTTCATGTCTACAGAACATGCAACTGAGTCCTGTGTAGCCTATCGTAGCAACGAGCACAATACTAATGTGGTGTATTCAGTGGGAATCGTTTATAGGCTATCGCTTATTTTTCGCACGTTTCGTACGTAGGCATACGCGCCCTACGTACATTAATAGGCTATGACGAATTTCAGCTGAAAATATTTTTTATACATGTAGGCCTGCCTAATAGAACAACGTCGCAACATTTTCAAAACAAACTCGCATTTTACCACTTTAAATCGCCTCCATAGACTATGCCATGTAAATGAAAAATAGTTATTAAAATAGATCACATATATAATACATATTGCACATATATATGTTTTATGGTAAAATATTATTCTCATGCCCGACTGACAGGAAACCCTTGCGACATCTGCAGTGAGAAAAGAGAATAGCAGCCTGGACAAACATGGCCGAACGCGAGACAACATAGTGTTGTCACATAAAGCGCAAAATAGCTCTAAACTAGCTTGTGCCGGTGTGCTTTCGATCATGTAAAAATTCTGGGTGACAAAACACGCGTATTTAGGAAAAGTCGTGAACGTAGGGTCCTGGAATTTAATCAAGTGCAATTTTTTTTTTTTTTTGTAATCGATGCGGTCAAAAGACCGCAGCCCGGCAGTTCTAGGTATATCTAGGTCAAACCCACACGGCGCTTCTAGTAATACGCGTCAGCGGTCAAATGACTGGCGCTTGGCGCCTCTAGTGTTAAGTTGAATGGGCCTTTTGAATGGGCCTGCTGCAGGTGAGAGGACTGAAATCCTAGGATTTTCTTTTATTCTTTTTACAAAGTGTCATTGATATATTCTCTTTTAAAACATATACTGTAGGTGTTGGATTCAATTGGCCGGCTACACGTGAGATCCTCAAGAGACCTCACGTGTGAATCACGCTTATTTTATTGATTTTTCCCTAGTGAAGCTGCAATGACCCAAACAACCACCAGGTGGCACTTGTGAGCAGGGTTAGGAATGTCGGTGTTACGGATCTCGATGGGATCATGTTAACTGAGGATAGATAGATACTTTATTGAAAATTCAAGGATAAACCATAGATAAGAAAATAGCACGTCATCACGAGCAGGCAGTTTTATCTAATTTACTGCAGATAATATTATATGGTATTGACTTGTCCATAATACAATTTACAAAAACAAACCTTATTTCTGCGATCAGTTGAAGACCAGTTATTTCCCCACAGCCCTAAGTTCGTGTTGATTTGGGAGAGTGCAGCCTGCAGCTCTTACTGATTTGGGGAAAGATAGCTCCCTTCGGTAGACCACGGAAACGAAAGCACAGTGGTTCTGCTGTTTCGCGTCAGTACATAGCTTGCGGGGCCAAGGTTCGCATCTCACCCTTCCATGTCACTTTTGAGTAAAAGGAGGCATACCACACATAACAATGGATTAGACCCTAAATATATTTAATTAGCCTACTTTACATCGAGTGGCCAGGAACACGACATCAGTTTAAATAATAGCTCCACGGCATTACAAGGTTATTTCCACGTTTCACTGTAGTCAGAAACAAAAGCATGTTGATTGCATACGGGGTTAGAACCTGCAATGAATCGATACCGAGTCTCCCGCTTTTGCCACTGCACTAAAGACTGGTAGGCTATGCATGAAATGTGGGTTTGTACATTCAATAATAGAAGCTCACCAAAACTCAAACCAACACGCAAATTAATGTAAGGTAACACAAGTAGCAAGAATGACCCCAACAGGGGAGTCGGTCTTTTAATTTAATATTAGCCTGCAGTAAAGCGCAATCATTGAGTCACGAGAAAAACATCAATTTAGTGATTTTTGGTTGGGCGCTTGTGATTTTTGGTTAGGCGCTCCTGACACTGACGACATCACCAACCGCAATTCCCAAGGTAGCCTACGCCACAGGTGTTACTGCCCAGTCCTTGTTTGCAATTGAGAGTTTGAGAGTTTGAATTACCTTTTCTAGAAACACCAAATCCAGGGAACTTTCAAGGTTGCGATGCAAGTAAGCATACGAGGCTTTCTAGAAACGCAACCCAGAACAGTGAATGCTGAATGCTTAGACAGTGCTGTGCAGAGAATTAGACAAATAGGCTACATAAATTGGCTTTAGTATTCCTCATTGGCGTTTTCTCTCCATGTTTGATGATGACAAATAACGATTAGTTTCTTTTACATTGCACTACACCGTGCTAGAGCGCTTCAAGTGAGACGCGAACCTCGATTCCTCATGTCAAATAGTGCAACGCTACCCATTGAGCTACTCAATTGCAGACACGAAGAGATGCAGTTTCTTTGCCAGATTCTTTGCAAATGTAGGCTACGTGCTTTCATACAGATTCATTCAAAGAATTTAGGCCTACAATGAGACGTTACATTTAGTTTACATGCAGTGGTGGTTTTGATTGTCGGTGGCGTTATTGTATCCCTTAGTTGCAATGCAATTATTCCCTCGCATGACAGCTGTAACCGCACGTAGGCCTACATTTCACTAGGCTACATTGCGACGTGAAATGCTACTAAAAGCTTTTTTAAAATATGTCTTAGTGAGTTAGGAGTCTTCTCAAATAATTTTAAGCTGTTCTAGGCTATGCCTCGTGAATTACTTTTAGTGAAAAAAATTAGGAGTCCTAAAACGCTAAAGTGCTACCGCGGACTGTACTGCCACCTCGTGGCGGTAAGTTGTAATACAGTTGTAATATATTTCACGCAGAGCATGGATCACCAAAGCGTGAGAGAAACGGCCATCACATTTCAACACCTACTGTATATTTGGAAACTAGTTGATTTCTAATGGTGTCACTTATATGTTTCTAGGACAAAAACTAGCAGAGATTGAGATGTGTGTTTGGAACAGTTTTTTAAATCCCCAGGGGGGGATTTAGACTCCAGAGGGTTAACCATTATCGAGAGGCTCCATCGACGTATGACTGCGTGCTTTTATGAGTCTCTCAGGAAATCGCATAACCATCTCAATACTCAATAATCTCAATAATTTATTGCAATGGAAACTGGACTTTTGCTATTTTACCCGCTTCATGAAAATCCATTGTGAGAAAATGACTCGAAATTCTAATAAGGGCAATATTTTTTCATTCCTGATTTTTGTTTCAAACTAGAGAATCCAATGAACGGAAGGTAGGCGGTCCGTGTACTTTTTGGTTCATTCGTTAATCTTTTTTGGAATGAAATGTGAAATTTCAATAAGGGTGCAGAACTGTCTGTATTTTGTTTTCAACATGTGTAGTCATCTTCAAATAGTAGTATTAGAAAAATAGACGACATTTTCTATCGTTTTTTAATTTGTTAAATTTATTTAATCCTTTATTTTATTTCATTTGACTGATCCTATCTTTTTCCCGGAAGTATCCTAAATTACACTGTTTCGCGCACCGCACCCTCACGCATCTCCACGACCACATTATTCCTCCCTTGGGGTGTACTGCGAACCTCTATTAGTGAGTTAGCCTGGTATGTTGTGCTCAAAGCTAGGGTATGCTGTCATACGAAAGTGAATCTGTTTTAGCGTCGCTGTATCACCATGCCAAACCTGGTCGGGAGCAGGTTATGTGCTAAGCCACTAAACGAGGTTCGTAGGACACCCTACAGGTCACCTTAAACCTGGGTCTGAAATAGACCCATACGCAATTCAGAATGGCGCATTTTAAATTATTATTATTTTTTTTTTTTTCAAAAGTTCAGTGTTTCATTTTCAATACGTAAAAGTGGCACTGGATTCAATGGTCATATATCCCACAAAAAGGGCTTGAAATTCTATTTTTGGTGTTTACATTTAGTCATTTTTGACATCCCATTTTAGAGCAAGACAAATGTTTTAATTATTACAGTGCATGAAAATGCACTGTACTGTTCTTCCTAGGTTTCTTATTATTCCAACTTCTTCTAACGCTCGCAATTCAGCTTGAACCGTTTAACGTAGAAACTTGATTCAAACTTTGTTACGTAGGTCTTACTAAGGAGACCTGTGCAATATATTTTTCAACTTTGTAACTTTTATACTTTTTAAACTGTAAATTAAAAACTATTAAACATTTCCCCATAGACTTAACATTGCTCATTATGACATCACGGCAGCAATTAGAATGTTACGCCAGGTGGCCAGTCCAGGTGCAGCAGCTCTCTCTCTCTCTCTCTCAGGCTTTAAACTGGCTCTCTTGAGACTACATTTTCTGTTCCCCTGTATCAACGGTATCAACATAAGTCTTCCTAATTCCATCCAACTTTCTATCCATTCATCTTCTTCAAACCATTCACTCATCCACCCATTCTAAACAGTCTGCCTATCAACATCAATTAGACGATCTACATTCAACTTTGAAACAATCTACTCTGTCTCAGGCCTGGCTCTCTTAAGACTAGCCAGTTAAGTTGATTACACCTGTACTACTCTCTCAGTAGAGAGCTGTGTCTCTCCATTCTACAAGAATATAAGGCACATTCCATCCAACTTTCTATCCATTCATCTTCTTCAGACCATTCACTCATCCACTCATTAAACTGTTTATCAACATCCATTAAACTCTCTGTCTATCAACATTAATTAGACTAGCTACATTCAACTTTTAAATGATTTACTCTGTCTCAGGCTTTAAGCGTACACTCTGGCTCTCTTAAGACTAGCCAGTTAAATTGATTACACCTGTATCAACAACTCTCAGAGAGCTGTATCAGTGTCTCTCTTAACAAGAATATAAGGCACATTCCATCCAACCTTCTATCCATTCATCTTCTTCAGACCATTCACTCATCCACCCATTAAACTGTCAATCAATATCTATTAAACAATCTGCCTATCAACATCCATTAAACATTCTATCTATCAACATTAATTAGACTATCTACATACAACTTTTAAAGTATTTACTGTGGGTGCCTCTCAAGCAGCGTTTATATGCCCTCCCTCGCTCCTCGATCCTCAATGATCTACATAAAGAAAGATCAGTGAGGATCGAGGAGCGAGAGAGGACGCGTAAACACTATACACTAATCCAGCGCGAACTTTATGGGCGCTGCCATCTTGAATATCGCCATTCCTGCGTGCCTGCGAGTATGACGAGTGACACTTGCCTGTGCTTTTCAATGAAAGCATCCTGTCAGAGAATGTCTAACAAGGGGTCCCGCTCATGAATGAAAATGTCAGGTGAAAGGGAACATTGGATCAATGATGTCAGACTGTACCAAAACTTACCAGTGAAGGTAATTTATTAACACCATAAAGTATTAAGACGTGTATTAATAACAGCTAACCTCTGCAACAGCCGCCTATGGAACCAACGGGCTAATTTCTTAGCAGCCAGGCACGCAGTAATGGCGGTTTTGTGTTACTTCCGTGTTTCGCTGGATTAGTGTATATGAGAGGCACCTTCTGTCTCAGGCTTTAAGCATACAATCTCATTAAGACTACAGATCCTGTTTCACTACTTCCTTTGTCCACAACTGTTTCAAAATAAAGGTCCTCACTGCAATAAGTAAGGGATAATGTATAGAACGCCGGTCATTATCGGAAAATAATTCCCGACAGGATGAACAGAACCCCGACGCGCAGCGGAGGGGTTTTGCTTCGTCCTGAAGGGAATTATTTTTCGATAATGACCGGCGTTCTATACATTATCCCGCTTATTATATGGCTACTTGCCAAAAAGAGAAATGAAACTTAACTCAATGTGTCTTTAGCAATGACTTGGCTACCGTTTGGTGGCTTCCGCTAACTTCTAGAAAATAAATAGTTCGCCACAGTTGACAGTTGTTAGGTGTTGCCTGGCAACATACTTGGTAACTTTCAATGAAATTCCATTGCAACCCGATTGCAACCAGCGAACGGCTTTGTTGCGGATTGATATGAAAGACGTGAATTAGAAGCACAAAACCCGTTGCCATTGACAGCGGTCATTATATACTTTCACCGGTGATTATACATATTAATCACCGGTAGAACGTTGGGGAGGCCCATTCAAAGTGAATGGGAGCTCTCTCAACATTCTAGAGAGCCATATAATAATACACTATTAAATCATTTAACCAT
This sequence comes from Sardina pilchardus, assembly GCF_963854185.1. Lineage (NCBI taxonomy): Eukaryota > Metazoa > Chordata > Actinopteri > Clupeiformes > Clupeidae > Sardina > Sardina pilchardus. Next base: position 30,120,541 of record NC_085015.1, read on the forward strand.
TGTAACTACTCAACTATTTAACTGTTCAACCATTCCAACTGTCAGTTATCAACTAGAACTATGCCTCCAGTCAACTACACGAAAACTCCATGTACCTAGCAACCAATATATCAACCATTAAAATTAAGTGTTTATGACCGTTTCCATAGCAACCAACATGATTATACTGCAGTAACTTCTTGTTTCCTGATAGTGGCCACCATGGATACCCTAGCAACAAATGTTTCAAAATAAAAGTCCTCACTAGCAAGTTAGCATGGTTAGCATAGTTAACATAGTTAGCATTTTTAGCATAACTGCAAAAAACATCAACTAAGTTAGCTAATCAACCTGGTTAGCATTGTTAGCAATTTTAGCATTGTTAGCATAGTTAGCATTTTTAGCATTATTGCTAGAAATCATCAGTTAAGTTAGCTAATCAACCTGGTTAGCATTGTTAGTTTAAGTTAGCATTGTTACCATAGTTAGCATTGCTAGCATAGTTAGCATGTTTAGCATAACTGCTAGAAATCATTAGCTAAGTTAGCTAATCAACCTGGTTAACACTGTGAGCATAGTTAGCATAGTTAACATTTTTACCATTACTGCATGAAATCAGTAGCTAAGTTAACCAATCAACCTGGTTATCATTGTTACCATAGTTAACATTTTAACATGAATAGTAATCATTAGTTAAGTTAGAACTGGGAATGTTTCAGCTTTAAACTGTCTACCTTCACACTATCAACTCTCTGTAAACTATGCAACCACCATGTTTACCCTAGCTACACCTTAGTAACCATATCTACATTATCTATCAATTTTTGCATTTTCATGCACTGGTAATTCCTTGGAATTGCATTTCTAGTTATTATTATTAGCCTTTTATTATTGTCTACGCATAGTTCTAAGTAGGCCTATCAGTATTTCATCTCTGTGAAATGATCCATATGAGTTTTGTTATAGATTTTCGTGAAAACTCATCCAATTCAACTGTAAACTGTGATTTGTGACAAGAAAAGTAAGAATTGCTTCAACTGACAACAACTTCTTTGAATAGTCATTTACTAGGTTGGCACAAATCTCTTTAGCTCCAGCTTGTCCAAACTGCATGGTTTTCTTGTATGGACTCTTGCTTTAACCCTATGAGCCCTAAGCTGTTTTAAGGGCATTTTCACTACCTCTAGTTAGAAACATTTATCCTGGTCATTGTAAGTGCCATTCACACATGCTACATATTGTTTTTTTCAGCACAGTCTAGGCTACCCAGATCTGCCACAATATCATGTATAAATACTTGCATTGATTTGATTTAGATTTTTAAATAATACAAATTTGAAAAGCATACTATACAAATTCTTACATTTCAACGTGTATCTCACCACAGCAAGCTGACAGCTCGACATGACTTTGTAAGCAGGAATAATATACAACAATATATTTTCCCACTTATATATATATATACACAGTGCCTATAGAAAGTCATCATACCCTTTTGAAATAGTTACTTTTTTTTTCTTACAGCCTGAAATTAAAACCCATTTTAAAAAAAATCTTTTCCAGTTTTATTTACAAATTTAGCTGTACAACATCAAAATGATGAAAAAAAAGTCAACAGTTCTGAAAATTAATAAAAAAATTAAAAACTAGAATAACATGGTTGGAAAAGTCATCATACCCCTGACTTAATACTTTGTAAAGCTTCCTTTTGCTTTCATTACAGCCATCAATCTGTTTGGATATGTCTCTATTATAGCTTTGCACACCTAAATAGGGGAATATTTGCCCAATTTTCCGTGCAGAAATGTTAGAATTTAGTCAAATTCTATAGGGAATGGCGATGGACTGCTCTCTTCAAGTCAATCCACATATTTTCTATAGGATTTAAGTCAGGGCTCTGACTTTGCCACTCAAGGATATTCACCATCCTATCCTTAAGCCACTGCTTTGTTCTTTTGGCAGTATGTTTAGGATTATTGTCGTGTTGGAAGGCGAATGACCTCCCCATCCTCAGCTGTCTAGGAGAGGGACGCAGGTCTTCCTCAAGAATTTTGGTGTACTTGGTAGCATCCATTTTCCCTTCTATCCTGACCAATTGCCCAGTCCCTGCTGAAGAGAAACATCCCCAAAACATAATGTTGCCCCCACCATGCTTCAAAGTAGGTAAGACAGGCTGTAAGACAAAAAAAGTAACTATTTCAAAAGGGTATGATGACTTTCTATAGGCACTGTATATATACGTGTTCTGTCTTTACCCGGTGCGCCAATGAGGCTGTGTTGAACTTGTTTAATGTATTGACCATCTGACTCCATTATGGTATAAGCAGTAGCTTCGCTGCCGATGACTGAAATATCAGTCTACAATAAGTACCAAGTACTTCTAAACTTATCTCTCTACAAGGCCGATTTGATTAATCACAAGAGATCCAACCTATATCGTTAGCAGTTCATTGACTATTGGCACCTGTGAAGTTTTCTCTTACCAGTTCAGGGACCACTATTCGTTTGGCTAATCAGGCTGGCCGGCATTAGCACGCAGAGGCCCACTAAGCTTGGTGCGAACTGAATTAGCGCAGTGACTCCTAATAGCAGGGCTGTACACTGCGAGCAGCTCGTCGCAAATGCGAGTAAATATATAATAGTGCTAATTGAAAAAATATATATTGTCGCACACTTGCGAATACTGATTTCAACCCTTTCATTCGCATTTTGCTCCTAAAATGAATCAACACCAAGTGGATCAAAGTATAGTTAAATTTTCGCGCATCTTTCAGAGTTGACAGCTCTGGAGTTGACAACTCTTGCACCTGGCTGGACACTCATGCTTTCAGCTTCAACCTCGCGCTCTCACACACACGCAAGAAATGTCTGTCACTCCAAATCCATTCTTCTTTTTCTTCAATCTGTTCGTTATCAGTTGGTGACTATTGCGATTACCGGTGAAACGGTGAACTATGATACAAATGTTGACTATATTACTGTGTTCATTTAAAATATTATTATCACGGTTCATAAACACGGTGTGGAAACCGTAGGCTATGTTAAATTCCTCCCAGCTTCACCTGCATTTGACATAGGCCTGGTAGACTTGAAACAAAAATGGTATCCTACTGATTCTGTCGTCTAAATGATGGATTTAACCACGATTCGGTGCTACACCTGCCTCAAAAAGGCGGAACATTTTCATCGCAAATGTGCGCTGTATCATATAGCCACTCTGCGTCTTTAGGCTACGTTCACATTAAATCCATTCCACTAACGTTATCAGGAGAATACCGTAACGGTTTTTTTAGCACTGGTTGTCACTCATTGGATATAACAGATAGCATATACCAAACTCCAAGACAAGTCATGGTAAGTTAAGTAAGAGTAGGTTAAGCACCCAGCCAACATGACAAGGAAAAAGTGAACGGGACAACTCACAATGCCATGCCACGGTAGGCTACCTAAATCATAGAAGTTAACATTGCTGGACACTCATCTTTTCTATTACACCAGAAATATTTGTCTTTACCTTTATTAGTTTTTTTTTTAACATTCATGTTATTTAATGAAAACATGTAGGCCTATCCTTGAACTATGCGTGACTAGTATTTTCCTAAAACTGAATGAAACCTAATTATGTTCAGTACGGTACTTAAAGTGACAGACATTCAATTAGACTTACACACCACCACTGTAATATCATTAAAGACAAGTGTAATCAATATGAAGTATTCAAGATATTGCAAATGCTATAAATTGTTAACAAAATGTATAAAAATTCTGAATTCAAAATATTAAATAGAAACAAGACAAGCCATTTTCTGTGTGTGTGGAGGGTTTGAGCAGAGACTAGGATTGCCACTGCTGTGAATGATCTGTATCCTGCTTAAAGAGACCCTATGCAACTTTCTGCAGGAGACGATCGCTCCTTGTTTACATCTGGAAGTCTGAGACGAAGAACCACGCTTGCAATTTATATATTTAAATATAGCCTATACATGTATAAATATACACGCTAAAGCTGTCGGGGAAGCTCTGCAGAGAAAATGCAAGCATAAAACGAGCGAAAACGAAAAACTAAACCGAAACCAGAGATGAAATCGCCAATCCTGCATAGTTCCTCTTTAAGGCATGAGGTTGTCAAGGAAATTTCTTAGTGCTCCTAAATTTTTTTCTGTGCTCCTAATTTTTTTCATTTAGGAGCACCTGTGCTCCTAATGAAAAATCTAAGCGTACAGCCCTGCCTAATAGTATGACTGGCCCCCACAAGATACACAGTTTAACTGAGAATTTGTTTACTAAGATACCTGATTAAACAAATCCCTTGATTCGGACTCTAATCTCAAGAAAGGAATATTACCGATTACCAATTAACATCACATTTATTTGTAATCTTTTCTAATACAATCAATAAAGGTATAAAGTTACAGACAATAATAAAGTAGCAAAAGAATTAAACAATCAACCTAAAATAAAGTTCAAGATATCATACCTGATGTAGAATTAACTAAAGAAGTGGAACTCTATTTAAGCAGAGGTTCCAATCCTAAAACCAAACTCAGAGTGCTGCTAGCCAGACTCCTAGCTTGAACGACACACGGGTGGAGATCTTGGTAAGCAAGAATCTCAAGAGTCACCTTTGTTTTTTCTTAAATATCCATCTAGACACAGGAGGCATGTCAGCTTGGTTCCACCTTAGAAATTAACATATAGATTCTATGACTATAGTAAAAGACCTTGGCTCTCCGCAGGGTATATCTTTTCATTACAAAAGGGGGAATGGGAGGTTTCCCATCCAACACTGGCAATTTTTGCTTAGATCACCAGAAAACATATTTACACTTATTTTACAATTTTACCACTGAGACCCTCTTACTTCTCGCGTTGAGACATTAAAAATGATACCAAACATAGATCAGACCTGCAAACTTGTCGCTTTTCGGCGACAATCGCCGTTTTCTTGGTCAATTGGGTCATTCACGTGAATCGTGCAGAACCGGAGAGTTTTTATTTGGGGGGGGGGGGGCTGCCCTTAATCTGTATGCAATGCGGGCTAGAATTGCGATACATTATTGGCTAATTCTTGTAATGGACACTTCTCTGGGCCAATCGGAGTCTTAGCACTTGCTTCAGAATCTTGAACACAGCGCCAAGTTGACGTTTGGATAAGACCAGCTCTGGATAAGACGCCTGGCTACCGTGCGAGTCATTTTTGTCAGGCCGCATTCGGTTCACAAATATGAACGTAGAGGTAAAACGGCCCCTTCTAAGTGCATTTATTTCTACTTCTAGCATGGTTGCCAACATTTTAAAAAAAGAGTCACATGGAAAAAATAGGTCCCCAAAAAGACAAACCCATAACATGTATTTATTTTTTTTGAGGCTTTGACCTTCAAATTTGACCTTAAATTATGAATATGATTTTGGCAACCACTGGATTCTGGAACCTCAGACCCTACTGTTAACTTCTAGCATGGTTGCCAACATTTAAAAAAGAATGCAGTGGAAAAAAGAGGTCCCCAAAAAGTCAATCCATAACATTTATTTATTGTTTTTGAGCTTTTGACCTTCAAATTTGACTTAAATTCTAAAAATGACTTTGGCAACCACTGGATTCTGAAACCTCAGACCCTACTGATAACTTCTAGCATGGTTGCCAACTTTTTAAAAAAGAATGCTATGAAAATAGAGCCCCCCAAAAAGACGAACCATAAAATGCATTGTTTTTGACCTTTTGACCTTCAAATTTGACCTTAAATTATGCATGTGATTTTGGCAACCACTGGATTCTGGAACCTCAGAGCCCTTTAATAGCTTCTAGCATGGTTGCCAACTTTTAACAAAAAATGCCATCAAAAGTGTTTTTTATAAGCACATTTCCTGGTGTTGGCCTGCCGACTAAATGAAATATTATAATATTTTCATCTGTAACAAACACGTCACCTCTGTACCTGTATGAATGTTTTGGTAGGTTTAGGGTGCACTGCAACTAAAATATTTAGCCTACTGTTTCAGAATTTGATTATGTTGTTTTATTATTGCAGAACATGTTAAATATGTGAAAACAATGTTTTTTTGCAGAACAAAGTTAAGGTTGTGCTCAACATGTGGTTGTGTGTTGAATGTCAGTACACGGTAACCTATTTCAGATCAGAGATGGTAAAATTAGGTTAGGTTTAGGTTTCTTTATTAGTCTCCACCAGGGAGAAATTTGTCTCGGAGACAGGGAGGTTGCAGCATTACACAAAAAACAAAGAGGACAACACCAGTAACAGAACAGATAAAAGTAACAGTACAGGCTCAGAAACATTGGATATCCTAACCCACTGCCCCTGTCCCATCAAGTCCATACTATCCCTCCCCTCAGCCTGCCCACACCTTTGCACATCACCCCCCCCCAACCCAAAAGCACATTCATTCTATAATAAATATCTATCCATTCATTCCATAATTTAAGAAGAGGAATACATACCTACATGCATGCATGCAAGAAATCCCCCATCACAGCTGCACCCCCTCAGTCATTACTTCATTCCATTACCGACCACATCTCTTCCATGTATTCAGTAGCTTAATAGACTGAGGTATAAAAGTATGTTTGTAGCGATTGTGTTTGCACAGAGGGAGTCTGAATCTCCTCCCAGAGTTCAAAAGGATGTATTCCCCATTCAGTACATGATCGCTATCTGATACAATGACATTTGCCTGTCTAATAGTGGCCTGCTCAAAGAGCTCCTGTGGGTTAAGGGGGGGAATCACCCCCATAATTCTTCCTGAAGTTTTAATGAGGCTTGAGATTTCCACCCTGTGTTTCACTGTTAGATTGCCAAACCAACAGGTAATCCCATAGCGGAGAACAGACTCAATCGTAGCTCTGTAGAAAATTAACATGACATTTTTACAAACTCCAAAGACCCTGAGTCTTCGCAGGAAATGAAGACGCTGGTGTATTCTGGAACAGACATTGGTCACCTGGGTGCGCCAGCTGAGATCGCTGTCTATATGTACCCCCAGGTACTTAAGAGTGTTCACCTGTGCAATGGCCTGTCCATGTATAGCCACTGTACACTGGCCACAGAGGGATTTGGGATCTATCACCATCTCTACTGTTTTTTTTGTGTTAATATGTAGAAAGTGTGAATCACACCAGTTAGCAAACTTGTCTACTGCCGCTTGGTGAATGCTCAGATCATCGTGTTTAGTGAGCAGGTTAAGAATAACAGTGTCATCTGAAAATTTAACAATATGCTGATTTGGCCCAGAACTTACACAGTCATTAGTATACAACGTGAACAAAAAAGGTGAGCTGACGCAACCCTGGGGCGCACCAATACTGCATGAAGTCATGTTAGACAAAGTAGAATTAAACTTGACCTGTTGTGGCCTATTTGATAAAAAAAAAAAGAGTAATACCACCTAATTAAAAATGGATTTACATTCAGCTGAGTTTTCAAGAAGAATGTGAGGCTGGATAAGATTAAAAGCGGAACTGAAATCAACAAAAAGAAGTCTGGCATATCCAGTTGGATTTTCAAGATGTTTAAGCACCAGATGCATTATAGTTGCTATAGCGTCGCCTGTGCTGCGATTCTCGGTGTAGGCAAACTGGTATTTATCAAGAGCTGGTTGCACATCTGTGCGAAGTTTCCCTATCATTATTTTCTCAAATGATTTAAAAACGTTTGAGGTGATGGCCACGGGCCGGTAGTCATTGTCCTCTTGAGGAGTCGCCTTTTCAGGAATCGGTAAAATAATGGATTTCTTCCATAGCTTTGGAATACTATAGGAATCAATAGATAGTTGAAACAATTTATGCCAAACTGGGGATAATTCGTCCGCAAAAGACTTCAGGATAAAGGCCGACAAACCATCTGGCCCTGTTGCCTTTTTAGTGTTTATGCCTTTAAAAGTGTTAACTACAGATTCCAATTTAATTTCAATCCTATGCCCATTATCACAGATTACATTTTGCAAAACCTTGGCACATTCTGCACTGTTATCCACATTAAAGCGCATATAAAAATTATTCAGTTCATTTGCCCTGACACTTTCATTCAGCGCAGACAAGGGCTTCCTCTTTGCAGACATATTTGTCATTTGTCTGATCGAGTCCCACAGCTTCTTTGTATTGCATTCCGTCAGGTCTTGTTCCGCCCGCTCCTTGTATTGGCGACGCGCTGTGCTTATGTGACAGTTCAGATCCTTTTGGGCCACTCGCATTGCAACCTTATCCCCCACCTTAAATGCAGCTCTTTTTCTTTTGATACACTCGTTAATGTCCTTGTTAAAATACGGTTTGTTGTTGGGGTACCGTTTAACACTTTTGGACGGTATGACAGTCTCAATACAAAAATTGATATAATCCGTAATGGATTCCGTCGCAACGTCTATGTCCGCGTCTTTGAGGAAAACGTCCCAGTCAGTGCTGAGAAAGCAGCCCTTTAGTTCCTCCGATTTTTCACCTGTCCATAACTTAACTGTGTGTATTTCGGGTTTAGTTGATTTGAAAACAGAGCGGTATGTGGGCAGCAGGTGAAACGTTGTGATCTGAATCCTTAAGTGGTGGTCTGGCTTTGGCAGTGTATGCCTGATTAACATTGCCATAACATTTGTCCAGAAGTCTCTCATTTCTGGTGTTGCACTTGACATATTGGTCAAAGCCAATCACTTATTTAACTGAGTGGAAATAAGTGATAGTGTATTTTACGGCCCTGATGCTGTGTATTTTCCTGGAAATTACCTCCTTGTTTTTCAGGTAATTAAACAAAAACAATAAGTAAATCCTGGACGATCATTTCAAGAACTAGATTCATTTTAAATCATTACCATTTTATTAAACTTAAAATGAAAGCTGTTTGCATCACTATTACTTAGAAACTGCAGAGTAATTGCATGGGAAATTGCATAGAAATGACTAGTAATAAGGGGCTACAAAATATTATTACCATGAAATTACATAAAAATACCATAGAAATTACCACCTTAATTAATGCTGTTTGCATTGCTATTACCTAGAAACTGCAGAGTAATTGCACTAGAAACTGCATGGACATTACTAAGTGGTAACAAGGGATTGTTACCATGAAATTACATAGAAATTACCATACAATTACCACCTTAACCATTAGCGAGCCGTAATGTAAAGTGTTACTGATATGAACATAAGCTTTATATTTCCATAGAGCCTAGGTAGCATAGTTTTAAAGACCAAAAGGTGTACCGAGGGGTTATCTACACCACTGAAAGCAGAATTTTCCTCCCTCTAAATTTCGGTCATTTTTAAGAAGCATTATCTCGTATTCGCAGTGGCTTTGGTGGATGGTTTTACTGTTGCTGGAGAAAGGAACATCTACTGATTCAAAAACAATTGTCGTCTAATTGGGCCACACATAATGTGTGCCGTGCCAGGAGGGTCTTTAGCAGGATTTTTCGTGTTTTGGCCTATGATAAACCATATTCAGATCGCCATCACATGGCCATACCATGGCATTACATCACAAACAGATGTAATGCCAGATGTTTGCGATGTAATGGCATGGTATGGCCACTCGGTGGCGATCTGAATAGTCTAGTTTCAAATGTATAACAACCAAAAACAACAATGCATGCAGAGGTCTGCACTCTATGAGTGCTTTTCTAGTTAATTAAAGCTTTCTTTAACAATTTGTCATACAGTGACACAAAAATTGACCATAAATTACCCTATAGTGAGATATTATTACCTGATTTATTATACTCCAAAACCCGAAAAAACCCCGTAAAGACCCTCCTGGCACGGCGCACATTATGTGTGGCCCAATTAGACGTCAATTGTTTTTTAATCAGAAGATGTTCCTCTGTCCAGCAACAGTAAAACCATCAACCAAAGCCCCACTGCGAATGAAAGAGATAATGCCTCCTAAAAATGACCAATTTTAGAGGGATGAAAATTCTGCTTTCAGTGGTGCAGATAACCCCCTAGTGCACCTTTTGGTCTTTAAAACTATTCTACCCAAGCTCTATGGAAACATAAAGCTCATGTTCATATCTTTATCAGGATAATCAGGGTAGAAATGGCAATTTCAGTCATTTTCAGCCATAAATTGTTGGATTTTTGAGGTTCTCTGAGAGGGGCCCCAGAACTCCACAACAAAAAAGAGTTCGAGGGTTTTAAGTATATGGCTGTTCATAGTTCCACATACTTATCACATATACAAAGTATGTGCCGATTTGGCCGACTCCCATCTTCCTACCTCCTGCTGGTTTTGCCTGGTTTTCTTGTGCAATGACTCTTAAATATAAAATATTTTTTTGGAAATTGATCTTAATGCCTTAAATGAGGAAATATTCAACCCTTAAGGACATCAGTTTTCTTTGTGATTGAATAATGTATTGTAAATAAATAAATGTTTTCCTTAAAATACAGGGGTCATAAATTGAAACGCCCATGTTAAATTCCCAGAGTTTTTATTTTTCTGTTTAAAGGCCAGTTATTTCATGGATCCAGGACACTATGCACCCTGATAAAGTCCCCTTGGCCTTTGGAATTAAGATAACCCCACATCAACACTACCCTTCACCATACTAAGAGATTGGCATGCTTTTATGTCAGTTATTAGCTGTTAGCTAATTAGCTGGTTTGAATTGCATTAAGCTCAATGAGAATGAAACCAGCTAACTAGCTAGGTCCAATCAATAATGTGGCAATGTTCATAGACAGTTGTTCTGAATTCTGACACAAGTGGAAAATATTTTACGCAATATAAGGGGGATTTACTTAAAGGAACATTGTGTAGTTTTTTGGGTCGATTCTCAGCAAAAGCACATGTTTTCTTCCAAAGATGTGTGCTCATTCATGAATAATTACCTCCATCAATAAATCAAAGTATTCTCGTAAGCGTAGAATCTGCCATTCAGAATAAATACGTGCGATACGGCTCTATGGCCAAAGCCACGTTTCGGCCTCAATCTTTAGAATATGCTAGCTAAGGAGGGGCATACATGCAAATCTAGCTCTGTCTTTCGCGTTTATAGTCAGTTAAGGACAGAGTTGTGCTCGCAGCTGCGGGATCCCCTGATCTCTGACTCTTCATATGGAGATAGAAGACCATGTTAGCGTTATGTTGAACTAGCCCTACATATCTTGTACAGTAATGTCGAATAACGTTAGCACTGATGTCGGAACTTGCACATACTCAAAGCTTGTGACACAGCCAAAACGAAAACGAAACCTACCGCCATCGAACTATGCTCACTTAACTCCGAGCATGGTAAACAAAACCAGATATTTCTGGAGGTAAAAGCCCCGATAAGAACAAAATCAAATTTTGTTCAAATCTACACACTTATAACCACTGAAAAAATAAGGGACGTAAGGTTCATCATTACCTCCGCCAAGGAGATTATGTTTTCATCTGTCTTTGTTGGTTTGTTTGTCTGTCTGTTTGTTCGTGAGAACTCAAAAAGTTATGGGTGGATTTTGATGAAATTGACCCAAGGAAGAAACTATTACATTTTGGAGTGATCCATATCACCGTCTAGATGCTGGAGGCGGTTAGGCTTTGTGTTCGCTTGGCGGAGGTTTGCGCTCTCTGAGTGCTTTTCTACTTATTTAAGCTAAAAAAACAAACTGTCGCTGTCGGAGTCCACTGAGTTGATGATCTGCAGGGTCGCCCACAACTTCGGACTGATGTGCTTCTGCTGCTCTCCAGCCGGCCTGCCTAGCGCTGTTGATTCCTCCGGGTTGGTCTAGGCTACAAAGCTGTGCATTGTCATTGCCCTGGGACTTTTCTCGGCCGTCTGACTTGGATGCAGTCAATTGCACTAGATTGGCGTGGATTTTTCTGGGGTTTTTTATTATTATTTATTTTACTTTTTTTTTATTTGTTTGGTTTTTGTTTGTTTGTGTCTTGTATGTCTTGGTGTCACGGGTACGCTGGCGATTCCGCCACTCCGTCCGTCATCTTTTGTCTTGTCTCATGTTGTTATTTTGTAAATTTGTTTGTTTCATGTCTTGTTGTCACGGGTACGCTGGCGACTGCACCACTCTGTTCGGCACTGTCTATCAGTGTTGTGTGTAAAGCGCTTTGGGTTGCACTCTGCACGTTAAATGTGCTATGCAAATAAATAGGTATTATAAAACACCGTTGTTTTAGAATTTTCGAAAGGGTTGATTTGGTGTCGTTAGGCTAAGCCTAGTTGCTTGCTGAATGTAAGCCAAAATATCAACGACATTCAGAATAACAATTGAGAGCACTTTGACTCAGCGCAGTAATATCATCACTCTTGCACTTTCAGTTTCACTTTGGAGTGAGGATATTACTGCGCCCAGTCGAAAGTGCTCCCAATTGTTATTCCGCCACACAACATAGTTATCCCTCTTACCCGCTTAGTAATGCATCATGTTTTATTTTGTCTCACCATACTTGGTCGTGTGACTACTCGTGTAACTCTATTTTAATAGGGAAAACATGGAGATGTTTGGTCGTTTCTAAATTGATCTCTGTTTGGATCCTAATGAATGAACTGGGCTAGCTAAGTGCGATCAAAGTAGCGCCGCGCGCCAGAGCCAGTGAGTGCACGCATTGAAACATGAGGGGTATGCATCAACTAGATGCTGCCTTCATGAGACGGAAATTCTTACCTTCAATAGAGAAAAAAATACTTGAGAGCAAGGATGGTTTGGATTTTAAGCTCAGAGACTCATGCCGAACTCTTATGCCCCAAAGTACCCGACTTGACGTCACAATCATGCTCTTCAACCACGGCAGCCTCTCTCTTGCAGCAACAAAACAAACAGCGAACCTCGTTCTCATTAGAAATAAGCAAGATGATTTGTCACTAAATTGAAACTACCAAAACTTCTCGTCCTGCTCAGTAAGTACAAGTATGTCTCCTGAAGGGCTAAACCAGAGCCATATTGGACAAAAATCAAAACAAAAAACAAATCTGTCTGGAGCCGCATAACAAACAAAGGGGTATTTCACAAAACCTAGATGAGGGATTAAACCGGGATTTTTTGGTTATCCTGGATGAATTTACCTTTGACTCGGTTTCATAAAAGAGATGCTACATAAGTTGCCATGAGAATTTATTCTCTGAAGCTAGCCTGCTCCCGACCAGGCTAACAGCCAAGATAAGTTAATTCTAATGGTAATTACATTATCTGATTGGTTCAGCTAGCTGTCATTCAAATCAGACCTGCATGCGATTTTTGAAAGAGCTGTATTCCATTTATATACTATTTGCTACTTGCATTTACTCGCAAAACACAACAGAATGTCTGCCTAATACCATATGGATATCATTTAAATTATGGTGGCCTTATAATTAATAACAAAATCGTTGTTTGCGTCTTCTTTTGACCGACGTTTGATGAATAGCCTACTGTAGTAGTTGATTGGAAGTGGAGGGGACATATTTCAAAGGTGTTTTCAACTAATTCGGTTTTAAGACAAAATAAAGATATATATAGTCATTATTTCGTTGCAATGGCAAACGCTTTCTTAATGACGTTGCGTGCCGAGACAAGGAAGCTCTCACACGTGGGTGCATACGTAAATTTGCATTCAGTTGGTCTGCCACACCTACTCCCGTTGTGTAACAGAAATAAGCATGATTCCCCTTCCAAAAAAGTACAACTTTACCTCGTTGTTAGTCTATATCAAAAGCGGATGTTCACTTTGTGTGCAAGACGCTATTTTTCGCATCTTTTTTATTCCAACCGTGAGTTATTTGGGGGAGAAACGAGAACGTGCACACATCCCGAATAACTTACACCTGGCTTGACATAGTCGCTCCTATTCATCCTGGATTGGCGTTAGTGAAACGAGTTTTGCAAGGATGACTAGACAACGCTATGTCAAACCTAGCTTTATCCCTTATCTTGGATGTCTTAATTCTGCTTTTGTGAAATACCCCTCTGTTGTCTTATATGAAGCATTATTAATTAAAGCAACCATGAAGTAATTCCAATGTTTTATATTGTTTCTTTTAGACTATGATGCATGGAGAGTTTGCCTTCGTCTCCGTGACAATGGCTTGCTGGCCAAGCCCACTCATGGTGACATCATCAGACTGGCCCCACCCCTCACCATCAAAGAGGATGAGATCAGGGAGTGCGTTGAGATCATCCAGAGGACAATCCTGTCCTTCTGAACCAGGGTCTGCATGTTCAGCCCAACACTTAAAGGCTTCTTTTGTAAAATTAAATGAAGTAAGAATGAGAAGATTCAAGTTCTCCCGGGATGGTACTTTAAGCGTTTGCCTATGAAATATTAAAATTAACTGTTACCCGCATAGTTGCAACAGTTTTCAGCAATGTTACATGGAGACGAGCTTGTGATTAGCTGAACAGGTCAAATGAATATTATATACACCTTGAAAAGGTCAGGTAAAAAAAGGGATGTGCATTCAAACAATTTTCATTAATGTATTTAAATAGCAGAGAATAAAGCTGTCTAGTTGTATGTTGGCTCAAGAAAAGCAAAGAGAAAAGGGAATGACATCAAAGCAAATATTTTTTTAACCAAACGTTTTAGACGTTTTACAGATTATAGTGAAACTCTTCTGAACAGTGTAAACTCCTTTTGAAACAGTGAAAGTGCTCTTTCCACTTTTAAATATAATATAATATCCATTGATATTTATATGTAAAGGCTATAGGGGACATACACCCACTTTTAAGGATGCCTGTGCAATTCCTGGTTCCTGAATCAACACTTACCTCTCATCTTCATATTGAGGTTTCACTGAGTAATGAGACTACTATTTGCATTTCCCGAAAAGAAAAGAAAGAAAAAACAGGTCCTTTACAATGTAATTATTTGTATTACATCTTTTAAGTGTTGTCATGTTTTCCTTTGTGGGTCATACACTGTGTTTTAGAGGGAAATATAAGAGAAAATAAGTGTTTAAACTGCTCCAAAAGTCATGACTTTTATTTAATTGCAGAATATTTATTTCCTCTGTGGAATTGTACACAGAGACGTATGTGCTGTTACATTTGCATAGATTTCAGTGGTATCAAATTACCTAATTTGTTCATATTTATAATTGGTGAAAATATTTTTGCTTTCAATAGATGTTTGAAGGAGATTCTGTATACTGTTTGAAATACCATGCCAGTTGTCATTTCATTTCCCATGGTAGCTTTATAGCCTTCACGTGCATAAATAAATGGAATTGAATTGAACTAAATTCAGCTTAATTTTCTTTGTTTGTTAAATTGGTTAGATTAGCATGTGCAGTGGCAAAAAAGGATCCTCTAGAACTGTTCTGGAACAATGAAAAAGCAACATTTGTGTGTGTGTGTGTGTTCATGTTCATGTTTATGTGTTTGTGCATGGATGTGCGCATGCTTTCGGGCAAGTTTGTATTATGTGTGTGTGCCTGCTTGCCTGCATGTTTGTGAGTGTGTGTGTGTGCGCTTGTGGGTAAGTTTATCTCTGTGTGTGTGTGTGTGTGTGTGTGTGTGTGTGTGTGTGTGCTTGTGCATGCGTCAGTGTTGCACGGTGCACTGATACTACAAAAGCATCGTGATTCCTTGAAAATAAAAAGGTCACGATTCTTCATTTTATTAGTATCGATACTTTTAATAATGTCCGTGCTTTTCTGAAGTAACATGCGTGTGGTGTGTACCGGTGTGCACAAGGCACGCACGTTTCTAGTCCCTCCCCTGCAGACCCGTGTAGGCTATGCCCCCCCTAGCCTGCGCGGCTTTTCTCCTCACACACGTTATATAAGCTGTCATGCCATAACCAGCAATACATGGCTGCTAGTGCTGATGTGGCTGCACAGCAGCAACACAGTAATAGATTAATACCAAGTTCATTTGCACACTTACATATATCAAGTTTGTAGCTCACCTACCTATGCTATGATATTTGGGTCATTAGGCTTACGGTTGGGTTTAATGTCAGCAATAGGCTACGCAACCATGACTAACTTTTACATCTGGAGAGAGCTGGCTTGCTAACTAAAATCATAGTGCTCACTGATATCATAAAGGAACATTGCAAGACACTCATCTCCTATATGATCCCAGAAAGATTTTCTTCGACCTGTTAGTGTTTTGAACATGTATTTTATGTAATGACACAGAAAGCATAACAAGCATCCACATATCCTTGTCATGCTAGACACTAGGCTATGCAACTCGCGTAAAAAGCATGAGACTGAAGGCTTACCCTCACACATTTCTTAAAGCGACAGGCACTCAATTACACACACCAAATATAGCCGCAAGCGGCGATGGCGGGCCCGAGCACCTGCGGTGCGGACCTGTGACATTTCAGAATCTAACAAAGCAACATGTACTGTACTGTGTGTTGCTCATGCACATGCCCACCAAATTTGGTTGATTTTCATCAATGTATGTGTCAACCACAACAGACAACAGGCTAGGTGGCGCTATAGAGTCCCTAAGCCACACCCTAGGCCAGAGCTCTGTCTCTGACTAGTGGCAGCAATAACACACAGGCCTGCCTAATTGTCGTGAATGTATGTGTCCATAATAGACAATGTGCTAGGTGGCGCTATGGAGTACCTAAGCCACACCCTAGGCCAGAGCTCTATCCCTGACTAGCGGTAGCAATAACGCACATGCCCACCAAATGTGGTTCATTTTCGTGAATGTATCAACCACAACAGACAATACGTGCGTGCGAGAGAGAGAGAGAGAATGAGGGGGAGGGGGGTGAGAGAGTGTCTGTGTGTCTGTGTAGAGAATTAGCGGGGGAGGAGTGAGACATGCAGCTGAGAGAGACAGAGGGGGGTTGATGGGGCACCTACTCCTGCGCAGCTAAATGGATGTAGTATGAGACACATGCAAACACAAATAAACCTAAATACTCACTTTAGTGAACATGGCTGAAGTCAAGACTGCAGCATAGGTTGATATGATTATTATTATTCGTAAACTCGCTTTAAAATATTTTAGGTAAAACTGTGTCCACCACAATCATTAATGCAGTTTTAAATAATACAAACAACACCAAATTAAACATTTTGTATATGACTGTCACTACAAACACACTAACTAATACTCCATGAAATTTCATCCAAATTAGTCACTGTTTTCTGCCTATAACACCAACTTTTTGCTTCTTTTATAAGACACCTGGATTCAAACCTTCACCATTTCAATATACTTCAAAAATTAAAAAATCTGTTCGCACTTTCTCTTCAGCAACCCCTCAAGATCATTTTCCTGCTGAAATGACATGTTTTCGATAAACCGTCTAGGAGAAGTGTTTCAAAATACATAATGTGCAAAAATCAGAAAATCTCACATAACTCAAATTCTTGTAATATTCACTATAGAGTGTAAATGTAAAAGTTGTTCAGATTAATACAACACTCCACCAAATCTGGGCCATAAGAATAAGAAATATAGCCGCAAGCGGCGATGGCGGGCCCGAGCACCTGCGGTGCGGACCCATGACATTTCGGAATCTAACAAAGCAGCACGTGCCTTGTGAAATTCACATATTTGATGTGTGCACTACTTGTTTTTGCATGTTTTATACATTGGAAACACTTGCTCACCTCTTGATGTTTTACATTGATGGCAGTCACCAGGTGGCTTTACATTACAAACATGTAGGGTACAATGATATGCTTCTAAGTCATTTGTTTATGGTACCTTGGTGGTCAGATGACTGTAAAGAAGTAGTTAAAGCGAGAAATAAAGCGTTTAAAACTGTTAAGTCAAACCATTCTTATACCAACTTAATGGAATATAAAAAATTACATTCAAAGGTTAAAAGGGTTGTGAGAGAAGCTAAAAGGAAATATTGGCAGGACTTTTGTGGCAAAATAGGAGCAGAAATCAAAGTGGGTGATGTTTGGAGCATGATTAAAAAGATGGGAGGTATCAGAAGGGAATTTTCCCTACCTGTAATTAAATATAATGATGTGGAAGCAGTAACTAATCAAGAGAAAGCAGAAATACTTGCAAAAAGTTTTGTTAAAGTTCATAGTTCACAGAGCTTAACTGAGGAAGAATTGTCTTGGAGAATTAAAGTAATAGATGAAAACAAAGAGCTATTAGAAAAACAGGTAATAAGTGAGAGTGTACTTGATAAGGAGTTTACGATATATGAGCTTAAGAGAGCGTTAAGAGGGGTTAGGAACACTTCACCAGGAAAAGATGGTATTTGCTATAATATGATTAATGAAATCAATGATATGGACAAATGTGTCATTTTAAACCTTTACAGTAAGATTTGGGATCAAGGTAGATTGCCTTTGTGTTGGAAACACTCTGTAGTGGTTCCTATTGGAAAACCAGGAAAGGATAAGACAGAAGTTAAAAGCTATCGGCCAATAGCATTAACATCTAACTTGTGTAAGCTTATGGAAAAAATGATCACTAGAAGGCTAGTGTATGAACTTGAGAAAAGAGGTCTTATCTCCCCACACCAGAGCGGATTCCGTAGTGGACGTACCACAATGGACCCAGTTGTGTGTCTAGAGAATGAAATAAGGAAAGCACAAGTCAATAAAGAATCAGTTTTGGCAACATTCTTTGACATAGAGAAAGCATACGATATGCTATGGAAAGAGGGACTGTTAATAAAGCTAAACAGGATGGGTATTGATGGTAAGATGTTTAACTGGATTAGCGACTTCTTAAAGGATAGAACTATAGAAGTACAGATGGTACGGGTTGAGAATGCTCCTTTCCTTTCATTCCCGCACATCGGGACTCCCGAAGCATCGGGAAAACTGCAACCGCAAGGGGGCAACATAGACCGCCCGAGTTTTCGAATGTTTACAGCCTACCTCACAGCTCTCTCACTCGACGTAGCCTATAACTCAGTCAGTCCAGCAGAGATGCCAGAGCAACGTTTTGGTCAACGGAGAGGGAGAGAAATGCTCCGCATATCCGTCTCATTTAATCATTAAAATGAAAGTGATTGGCGAAATTAATCAAACGACGTTTCAATAAACCATTGTTGAAATGAATGAAAATGGTTTTAGAAACCTATAGGCCTATCAGAAGGACTATTTCCTTCAATTCAACCTGAAATAGGCTACTCGAAAGGCAACCTTAGATTAATTCATGAATTCATTACGGTTACAAGACCGCATTTCCGTGAATAGGCTATTATTGTCAACGTCAAGGCGAAGACGAAAGAGATGGACAAGATGGACATTTTGGCAACATTTACATGCTAGGAATACTTAGAAATGTGTAAGCTATTTTAAAACGGAGGCTTGTTCATTTTAACCGGCGACGTTTCAAGTACATTTCCGGAATAAAGCCTATTGAAGTTCACATCCAGCTGTGGCGCAAGTGGTTGATGCATAGGTATCGTATGCCAGCGACCGGGGTTCGAAACCTAGTCGAAGAACCTCTCCGGAACCCATCAAAAGAAATTGCATCGATTTATTAAAAGAAACGAAAGACTTCCTGTTTTGAGATTCTTTTTATGTTTGCGATGTCTGCTGAAAAGAAAAGTTAATATGTTAATTCGTGGTTCAGCGCGCACTCACACACATTTTTACATTGACATAGTGTCGGGCTCAAGTGTCGTGTCGTCCTCAGTGCCGCATATAGGCTATAATGTAGTGACCTGGTTAGACGAGTGTGGGGGAGGGGGAATGATCGCACAAGACAATAATGCTCTTCATGAAATGGATCTCACAGGCGGCTGTCTGTTTTTAAATGTAGCCTACTACACCACTTGCGAAATCGGACGTGGCACATAGCCTAATTATTAGGCTACTGGATAGCAAATCCATAGACTTAGTTCATCCTATATCCTTAAAATGAAAGTGATGACTGGCGAAATTAATCAAACGACGTTTCAATAAACCATTGTTGAAATGAATGAAAATGGTTTTAGAAACCTATAGGCCTATCAGAAGGAAATAGCCTTCAATTCAACCTGAAATAGGCTACTCGAAAGGCAACCTTAGATTAATTAATGAATTCATTAGGCTACGGTTACAAGACCGCATTTCCGTGAATAGGCTATTATTGTCAACGTCAAGGCGAAGACGAAAGAGATGGACAAGATGGACATTTTGGCAACATTTACATGCTAGGAATACTTAGAAATGTGTAGGCCTAAGCTATTTTAAAACGGAGGCTTGTTCATTTTAACCGGCGACGTTCAAGTAGGCTACGGCGACGTTCAAGTACATATGCCGAATAAAGCCTTTTGAAATTCTCATCCAGTTGTGGCGCATGTGGTTGAAGCATAGGTATCGTACGCCAGCGACCGGGGTTCGAAACCCAGTTGAAGAACCTCTCCGGAACCCGTCAAAACAAAATGAATCGATTTATTAAACGAAATGAAAGATTTCCTGTTTTGAGATTCTTTTTATGTTTGCGATGTCTGCTGAAAAGAAAAGTTAATATGTTAATTCGTGGTTCAGCGCGCACTCACACACATTTTTACATTGACATAGTGTCGGGCTCAAGTGTCGTCCTCAGTGCCGCATAGGCTATAGGCTATAATGTAGTGAACTGGTTAGACGAGTGTGGGGGAGGGGGAATGATCGCACAAGACAATAATGCTCTTCATGAAATGGATCTCACAGGCGGCTGTCTGTTTTTAAATGTAGCCTACTACACCACTTGCGAAATCGGACGTGGCACATAGCCTAATTATTAGGCTACTGGATAGCAAATCCATAGACTTTGTTCATCCTATATCCTTGGCGGAG
Organism: Sardina pilchardus; assembly: GCF_963854185.1. NCBI lineage: Eukaryota > Metazoa > Chordata > Actinopteri > Clupeiformes > Clupeidae > Sardina > Sardina pilchardus. The sequence continues at coordinate 30,141,163 of NC_085015.1, forward strand.
ATAATAATTAGGCATATCAAATTAAAAGCACACTACGACAGGTATACTTGTGTGATCACGCAACACAAGAGAGCATTTAGCGATGGGACAGTTGTGAATGAGTGCTTAACACCCTGGAGTCTAAATACCCCCGGGGGATTTGAAAAACTGTTCCAAACACACATCTCAATCTCTGCTTTTATCATATTATAGAGACACCATTAGAAGCCTTTAATCAACTCGTTTTCAAATATATAGCCTATGTTTTAAGAGAATATGGCAATGATAATGGCACTTTCTAAAAACAATAAATTCGTAGGATTTGTCCTCTCACCTGCAGCAGGCCCATTCAAAAGCCCATCCACCTAATTTGCATTTGAAAGAGCCAATCACTAAAGTGACACATTTAGTCTAGCCTACTTTATTAGTTTTTTTTGACCCCTCTAATAAATTGCCTATAGTCCTACTACGATAATGGAGGAAGGGCTGCCTAACTGTTCCCCCTAAGAGTTTTTTCATAAGATAAAATGTTTACTCTATTTAAGTTTAGGATTTGGTAGACAAGACAACCTCGGAAAAGTTCTTCAGATAAACAATGTTTTATTGAATTAAAGGAAAGAAAATGTATCGCCAGGGTTTCGGGGCTTGCGAAGGCATTCGTTGATCTTATCGATGCAGTCCTTGCGGCCACTTCTCCCCATCGTAGGAAACTTTCTGCTTAGTGTTGACAAAGGTCTTGACGTTGTGTGGCAGTGCTTGCTTGCCCTTCGATCCATCCCAGTTGGTGGTTTTGCACCAGGCTCTAGTGCTCCTTTGTGGTGATGGCTCTGAAGAGCAGGCATCCGTATCTACCAGTGATGCGCGGGCTGATCCAAATCGAGCGGGCGACCGCGGTCACACGCGGTTATGGGTCAAGAAAAAATATTTTATAATGATATGCGGGTCATGTTTGGTCGGGTCGGTAAAAAAAATAAATTGTCATTTATATCGTACATAATTGTCTTTAGAAGAAAAAGACATAAGTTGCAGCATTCCCACTGAAACGCGATTCTATCCCCCACATTTTGTCACGAACATGTAGAAATGCACTTATTGTTTCTGCGTAGACAGACCCTCGGCTACACTTGACATGCAGTTGTGTTCTGTTCTCAGAGCATATGCTTTCTCTGTCTATGATCTGCAGCTTTTATCTCGAACTGCTGGCCTCTACAGAAAGTGGCAGAATCGTCTACTGAGAAGCGAAGTTGCCGATGCAATGCGTGTTTCTCAAGTCTGATAATTTCCAGCAAGATCGAATGGTATTATGGAAAGAAAAATAAACTAAACGTTTCCCAAATCAGGAAATATTTCTTAATTTAATGTCATCAAGGCATATGGCCTACAATTGGTATGAGCATGCAATATGTGCGTCCTTGCGCAACTTATAGGTCTAGTGGCTCGTTGGAAAGCCCCACGTCTGCTCTTCCCCACGTCGTGCAATAAAGGTTTCATCTCGCTGCAATTTATAATCGCGGAGCAATGGACTTTTGGTCCATTGATGAAGACGTTAATAAAGAGTTTCTTAATAATATTCTATGCCTGCATTTCATGCTTGGGAGAGCTTCAAGGCATTCATGTGAGGAACGGCTGAAACAGAATTTGTATAGGAAAATCCTAGGCTAATTATGTTCAATGTTGAGTCAAACAGCCACATTTTTGGATGAATGCTGACACGGAACAAAAAAAAGGTAGACTAAATGCATGTTTCCCAAATTCTGAGCAATTATAGGCTATATATAGTTAGGCAATATAGGCTATATTATTGTTTTACATGCATATGAGATACCAATTTTGCATAGCTCAATGACGCTACGACTAAGTTAGGCTACTTTTTACAATAAGCGGGTCGGGAAGCGGGTCGGGTCCTGTATTTCAATATTTTTTTTTTGCGGTCCGAGTTGCGGTCGGGTTAGTTGTAAACGGCGGGGCGGGGCGTTCAGACACGTACCCGCGCATCACTGGTATCTACCAACGTTGCCGCGACTCTGTTGGTGAATTCGAGCATGTTGTTCTAATCTGGGCCAACAGCAAGCAAAGTCACGTCATCGTGCTGAGAAGGAACTTGAATGCTGTTGTCGAATGTGGCAGAGAATACAGAAGAAGACTTTAACTATTACTTATATATTCTTATGACGAAACGCGAAGAATAAATACGAGGACTGACCATCTCGCCTCTCCGCGTTTCCCCCAATAAGCCTACCATGGCGACAAAGAAATAAATATGATTTGACATTTTAATGTTTGTAGCGCGCCAGTTTACCCAGTGTGTGTGCATTGAGTAGTTCCTTAAAATACGGAACAAAGAGCGTCCCGTAGGCTATCTGTTCAATACAGAAGAAGACTTTAACTATTACTTATATATTTCTTATAACGAAACGCGAAGAAAAAATACGAGGACTGACCATCTCGCCTCTCCGCGTTTCCCCCAATATCATGGCGACAAAGAGAAATACATATGATTTCACATTTTAATGTTTGTAGCGCGCCAGTTTACCCAGTGTGTGTGCATTGAGTAGTTCCTTAAAATACGGAACAAAGAGCGTCCCGTAGGCTATCTGTTTAATACAGAAGAAGACTTTAACTATTACTTATATATTTCTTATAACGAAACGCGAAGAAAAAATACGAGGACTGACCATCTCGCCTCTCCGCGTTTCCCCCAATATCATGGCGACAAAGAGAAATAAATATGATTTGACATTTTAATGTTTGTAGCGCGCCAGTTTACCCAGTGTGTGTGAATTGAGCAGTTCCTTAAAATACGGAACAAAGAGCGTCCCGTAGGCTATCTGTTTAATACAGAAGAAGACTTTAACTATTACTTATATATTTCTTATAACGAAACGCGAAGAACAAATACGAGGACTGACCATCTCGCCTCTCCGCGTTTCCCCCAATATCATGGCGACAAAGAGAAATAAATATGATTTGACATTTTAATGTTTGTAGCGCGCCAGTTTACCCAGTGTGTGTGCATTGAGTAGTTCCTTAAAATAGCCTAGGCTACGGAACAAAGAGCGTCCCGTAGGCTATCTGTTTAATACGGAAGAAGACTTTAACTATTACTTATATATTTCTTATAACGCTGGCTGTAGGCGATTTCTATAACCATTTTCATAACCATTTTCATTCATTTCAACAATGGTTCATTGAAGTGTCGTTTGAATAATTTCGCCAGTCATCACCTTCATTTTAATGATTCAGTGAGATTAAGGAGTCGACTATTGACGGATATGCGGTCTTCATCATTAAATGCAGTTGAAACTTTCTGCCACCTGGTGGTTGTTTGGGTACATTGCCTTAGCCTCGAAAAAAATCGGCTTGACGCACTGCGGGATCTCTTCGGGAGTCCCGCGGGAGAAGGTGCATTCTCAACCCGTACCCACTGTAAGAGTTGGGGTTAACTTTTCAAACATCTATCCAGTAGAAAATGGAACACCTCAAAGTAGTGTGTGCAGTCCAGTACTTTTCAACATTATGATTAATGATGTTTTTAATACAATAGATGACATCAGAATAAATAGTGCATTATGCTGATGATGGAGCTATGTGGATAAGAGGGCGAAATACTGATAGTATTAGAACCAAGATGCAACTAGCCATTAACAAGGTAGAAAAATGGGCATGTGAGTGGGGTTTTTATTTGTCTGTGGAGAAGACTCAATTAATTTGTTTTTCAAAGAAAAAAGTAAATCCCACACTAGTACTTAAGCTATATGGCTATGGCTATGGCTATGGCTATGGTTATGGCTATGGCTATGGTTATTTAGCAGACGCCTTTGTCCAAAGCGACATACAAATAAATAACAATACAAATTAAATTAACAGTGAACAATTACAAACTAGGGAGAATAGTAACATTATCAGTAAAACAATAATTTTAAGCACTAACCTAATGAGAAATAAAACAGTGAAATGAGAATAGCAATCAAATAAGTCACTCAGTTAATTATATATAATAACAATAACTAAAGCATGGTATGGCTAAATTTAAGGACAATAGCAAAATAAATTTCAAATTCTATCAATAGACAAATTATAACAAAACAATACTATTATACAAACCATAACACATCACAAACTCAAAGGACTAAGTGCATATTAAATAAATATGCCTTAAGACCCCTCTTAAAAGATCCAAAGCTGTTGCTGGAACGGAGAGCACTGGGCAACTCATTCCACCAACACGGAACCACTGAAGAATAGGATCTACAATTTGACCTAGCATGTATGGTTGGTCGACATAACAGACGCTCCTCAGAAGATCGCAATGGGCGGTTGGGAATGTACATCGTGATTAAAGAACTGAAGTAGCTGGGAGCAGATCCAGTCAGTGTCCTATAGGCCAGAGTGAGAGATTTAAATTTAATTCTGGCTACTATAGGGAGCCAGTGGAGAGTAACTAGGAGAGGGGTTACATGTGTCCTCTTTGGCTGATTGAAGACCAGTCGTGCTGCAGCATTCTGAATCAACTGTAGTGGTCTTAATACACAAGCAGGTAGGCCAGCTAACAGAGAATTACAGTAGTCCAGCTTGGAGATAACCATTGCCTGTACAAGAAGCTGAGTGGAATCTTGTGTCAGATAAGGTCTGATCTTCCTAATGTTGTACAGGGTATACCGACATGACTTTGCAATTGAGGCAACATGCTCAGAGAAAGTAAGTTGGTCATCAATTATGACACCCAAGTTACGTGCCGATCTGGTTGGAGTCAGTGAGGATGAATCAAGCTGGATATTGATCTGTTGGGGAATAGCTGTTTTTGCTGGAAACACCAAGAGCTCAGTTTTGGAAAGATTAAGCTGAAGGTGCTGATCCTTCATCCAGATTGAAATGTCCTTCAGGCATGCAGAGATCCGATGGGAAACACTAGAGTCCTCAGGTGGGAAGGATAGGAAAAGTTGAGTGTCGTCCGCATAGCAATGATATTCAAATCCATGAGAGTGAATAATCCCACCTAAAGAAGTGGTGTAAATAGAGAAAAGGAGGGGCCCTAATACTGATCCTTGGGGGACTCCTGTAGTGAGGTCATGAGACTTTGATATCTGTCCCTGCCAAGACACGCTAAAAGAACGCCCTTTAAGGTAAGACTTGAACCAGTCAAGAGCTTTCCCAGAAATTCCCAGTTCATATAGTGTAGAAAGGAGAATGTCATGGTTAACCGTATCAAAGGCTGCAGATAAATCTAACAGAATTAACACTGATGACTGAGCAGAGGACTTAGCTACTCTCAATGCTTCAGTCACAGATAGAAGAGCAGTTTCAGTAGAATGACCACTCTTGAAACCAGACTGCATAGGGTCTAGTAGGTTATTCTGATAGAGGAAGTCACACATTTGCTTGAAGACCACTTTCTCCAAAACCTTTGACAAGAAAGGAAGAAGGGAGACAGGTCTGTAGTTCTTCACATCAGTTGAATTAAGTGTACTTTTCTTCAGCAAAGGCGTAATTCTTGCCTGTTTAAAAGAAGAAGGAACTATTCCAGAACTGAGTGAAGTATTAAATACATGTGTGACTGCCGGTATAATAGCGGGTGCTATAGACTGCAGGAGCGTAGACGGGACAGGATCCAAAGGGCATGTTGTTGGACGGCTTCGCTGAAGCAGTTGAGAGACCGCTTCCTCATCAAGAGGAGAGAAAAAGTCCAATGATGGCATCATGCTAACACCAGGCAGAGTCCTTCTTATAGGGTCATCAAACTGAGCACTTATCTTAGCAACTTTCTCAGTGAAAAATGTTGCAAAGTCATCTGCTGACAGTGAAGTAGCTGATGGCGGTGGTGGAGGATTGAGAAGAGACTTGAACGTAGCAAAAAGTTTTCTGCTGTCAGTGGCGTTCTCAATCTTACTCTGATAATATGTTCTTTTTGCAAGTGTGACAGTGGATGAAAAAGATGATAGCATAGACTGGTATTTACTAAGATCATTTCTATCTCCAGATTTACGCCATTTCCTTTCAGCAGCTCTAAGTTCCTTGCGTACTGAGCGTATACTGTTTGTCAGCCATGGATGGCTGTCAAACCAGTCGTTAAAGCAAGTCAGTGTTATTAGGTACCTGGGAGTGTGGTTTAATGTCAAGTTAACATTTAAGGAACACATTCAGAAAATTGTTGATAAATCAGGCATGCAAACTCCTCACCTTTCGGCGAAATTCGCCGTTTTGAATCAAAAATAGGTGACTTACATGGTTCGTGCAGATCCGATGAGAAAATATTTAGGGGGGGGGGGGGGGTCAAGGTGAATTGAATTTACAACTGAGTTTAGAAATCATGCGCAGACGCTAACGCATCTTGAGGTGTTTCTAGAGCCGCATTTAAAACGTGTCTGATCAGCAAGGGATACGTGAATGTAGCCCCATGCGTTTAATAAACATCAGTGGAAGCTATATTGTTGACAAAGACGCAACGCGAACAGAACGCGCAGGCCAAGTAGCGCAGATAGATGCGTCTGAGGTGTCAGGTGGAATATAGTGATTCTGGCGAGAAGTTAAAACTTTCAACTTCTATTAGAAAAAGACGCTGAGATTAGTGTAGCAACGTAGCATAGGTTGTTTTCTTTTAATGATGAAAGTTAGCGAAATTAGACAAACATGTAGACATAACGAGTTCTTTTGATGAAGAATGCGTGCAGTTTGAGCCATCTAGATCGGCAAAAGGTGAAGCAAATAGGCAGACTTATCAGTATATCAAAGGCTAATGTGACAGTTGAATTAAATGCTCATAAACTGGGCTGGTTCGTTTTGTCCAGAGACGTAGTTGATTGACATGATAATGCTGTCTTTAAGAAAAGTGGGCCCTGTTACTCGAAGCACACTGCGCATAGACCTTACGCAAAGCCTACGCAAAAGATATGCAACTCAAATGATTCACTATAGTAACTGTCGTGGAAAAAACCACGGACTTTAACTTAACTTTAGATCTAACTTAGCACTCTGAACAAAAACCAGCGGAGAATGATCTGAGATGAGAAGTAGCCGCTTGTGGCCTTTATTCGCAGAGTCCTACAAGGCACAATTCTGAACAAGCAGAGCCTAAGTGTTGCCGAGCAGGAGTCACGAATGATGGATGCCCTCTGCAGCGGGATGTCCACGACCCAGGCCTTGGGGAGAAGGTGCGCACGTTCTGAGGAATCTCCCTTTGGGAGAGGGGTTTTAAGTGTCCCCACAACACCTCCTTTGTTTACTTCTGGCCAATCTTGCCCAAGTGTCTTCCCATTATGTAAATAGGAGACCCTTGTCTTCCAATCAATATAAAAATGATATCATACGTGGATGAGGCCACTTGGCCTGCCCCTTGAATGATTTAATTACTCTACAGTAGCCCTGGGGCTACAATGGGCCTGGTTCATGACCGGGACATGACCGCACAGCTGTGTGTGTGTGTGTGTGTGTGTGTGTGTTTGTGTGTATGTATGTACTGTATGTGTGTGCATGTGTGTGTGTGTGTGTGTGTGTGTGTATATGTGTGTGCATGTGTGTGTGTGTGTATGTGTGTCATCATCCTTCTGCTCCTGCCCAGCAACACATGAGGCCTACAGTACATGAAAATTTACCACATATTCCCCCCTTCGAGACTTATAAAAGTCTCGTCAAAGGTAGGGTAATTTTAACACATAATATACTAGGAACATAAGCATTGCATAGTAAATATAAGGCACTTCATAGTGAATATAAGGCATTGGTAGTAAATATAAGACATTGCATAATAATACAAGGCAGTGTTCCTAAACCTGCTAATGACCAATGCACATATGGAATTAAAAAATACTGTAATTTGACATATAAGTCCCCTAAGGCAATTCAAACCCAACTACACAATATACCATTATAGTACACATGAAGTAGCAGCAATTGATAAATTAAATCATTTACCAAAACATTAACAATGGCTGGGCTCCGAATCGGTTCCTGCCCTAAAGTGGTGTAGCCAAAATGTCACTTCACTCACCCTAACATAAGACACTATTAACAAGTTGAAACTATAACCATGTCTCTACACTAGTCAATGTATCAGTCTATGATTGATTGTACAATAATTATAAACCAAAAATCCCTCATAATTTAATGCCTATGTTTTCTTATATGTAAGGTTATAGTCCTTAGTTTTTTAGAGGACATGCTAAAAAATTATTAGATTTTTAGTTAATTATGCTTCCCATGCTTCGCCTCCTTAGTCATTTTGATCCCAAGTGAGACCATGTCAAGTTTAGTGCTGCGTGTGTAGCTCTGCATCCTCTGCTTTCCATTGTCATAGTCATATAGACCCACGACACTGTTGTGGTATGTGAACAACACAACAGTATACTCTGAGATCAGTACTCAGATAGGAAGAGGTTTCAGGCCGCCTTGAAACCAAACTTCCATGGTTCAGCAGTTTTGCGAGAGCCTGTGGTGGCAACCCCCCTGCCATAGGTCGTCCCAATGCAGGCCAAAACAAGGATCTTACCCGTCATAGGGCTGAGTTGCCTTACTATCCTGATGAAGTACACACAAGAGCAGCCAATTATATTTCCAAATGAAGACCAGGGAGACCAAGCATGTGGCTGCAATGATATGTAAGGGGGTATTCACACCTGCCTTGTTTAGTTCGATTAAAACGAACTCAAGTTCGTTTCTTGCTTGGTTCGGACCTTTTTGACTGGTGTGAATACAATCACTCGAACTCTAGTGCGGACCAAACAAGCGGACCGAGACCCAGCTGAGGAGGTGGTCTCGGAGCGGTTCCTATCGAACCCTGGTGCGGTTCGTTTATGGTGTGAAAGCAGACCGACCTCGATCCGACCCAGTTACAGAAATCTACCTTTTTTGGATTTGACGAGCTCCCGTAGTTTTTGCGCATTATGGGAAATGTAGGATAGCCCCGTGACGCACAACAGCTGTAAGCAGCAGTGGGCTAACGCTTTTTTGCCAACAATAATTTGATTTTGCATCTCCTACCTGTTCCGTCTTCCGTAGGCCTGCTGTTAGCATGTTGGGCACACATGAGAGCTCTTCTCAGCTGTTTTGTTGCACGTCTTCGTCGATGCAAAATTACGAGCATGATATTGTTAAACTTGCATCAAACGGTCTTGACGCTCAAGCACTTCTGCAAAGCTGTAACTGTATAAACTATATTGCTAGGATAATAACGAGTACAGTACGCAAACATAGTATTTACGTGGGCCAACTTTGACTTTGGCTTCCTATTCTTCACCCCACCTACACGTTTACCAGCCAATGGTTGAACGACCTTAGCACATGTGCTTTTGTTTATAAATTCTGGTCCGGTTGCAATTAATCACGGTGTGAAAACGAACCGCACTAAAAAAGAAAAAAAGAAAAAAAAATTGGTCCGGACCAAATAAGTGAACTAACGGACCTTCCTGGTGTGAATATGCCCTAAATTAAATTTGCAAGCGAGTCTATCCAACAATTGTGGATGGTTGTGCTTGTGAGGGCTAGTCCTCCAAAAAACTAAGTTTCCTTCTGTGATTCTATGGTAAATACTAAATGCAATGCATGCAACTATAGATGATTAATGTAGAAACATGCACTAATTTTATATCAATAATATTCATGCAATTATAACTTACTATAAAGGGAATATGTATGTAAATATACCTTATTACTTCCCTACACAATTTTTGCCTTTGTTGCACAACTGTGTTGTTCATACTGCCTGTAGCGTATCAACAATAGATCAGTATTAAAAATATTAATTAGTATATAAGTTTCACATCATATCCTCATCAAAGTGATATGTGGGCCACACAACTTCATACATTGCCTTATCATTCATTGTCATGCACATTAACACCTTTCAGTTCACTTGAAATGGTTAGCCTTTCATTTTGGTGGTATTGGAATATTCATCACATGCACATTTATGTCTTGCGTGAGAAAGTCCATCTCGTTCGTATAAATCTCTTTTCATCTTTATGTACTCACAATTATTAATCTGTTCTTTGACTACATGGGTCATCTGTTCTTCCTCATTTACCACAATAAGTTGCCTGGATACAGCAACATTGCAACATTGAGCCACATATGGCAACAGACAACAGCAAATCACCCCTAGTAAGATTATTTCAATGATGAACTTAAAAAAATAAATAAATGAATGGCAATTGCATATCCAACAGATCCAAGTCCCCTGAACATCCGTTCAATGAGTGACCACCAACCAGGGAGGCCTGAAAACAACCTTGGGCTTTCCCCAGCATTGTTATGTGCTTCCCTCTGAGGCCCTTTCAGCTTATCCATGGCCTTTGTGAAAGTTCCGTCGGGGGCTGTGTGTCCTGGAATGTAGGTACAACAACTATCTCCAATGATTTGGCAGACCCCTCCTTCTTTGGCAGTCAAGTAATCCAAAATCATGCGGTGCTCTAAGGTCATTTTTGAAGTTGTATTCAGCTGCTGTGCCAAAGCCCCCAATGCATCAATAGAGTAGTTCATAAACTTTAATGGGTTGTAGTATATTGCGTTAATCCAAGCTGCGTTCTTCACAATTCCTACTATTGGAATAAGGGACTCGAAAGCTGTTGTCACCTCGTCACGCACCTTGAATTCATCAGGGACTCCTTCTGAATTTTCGAGTGAGCTTAGAACTACTCCTGCAGCTGACAAGCTGATGTCAAGTGTTTTTCTTTGTTTAATTGGGGTCTGTGTTGTTGAGGGGACATCCTCCCTACTTGTGAAGTCCATGGGAATAATTTGAGTTAGCTGGGCCACAACTACCAGGGCGCATCTCCCTACCCAATCCTTAGGCAGGGAGTTCCGTACGCCCCATTCTCTACCACAGGCCCACCATACATCCGTGATTGGAATGTCTTGTGGATAAAAATTCAGGTATTGATCTACTAGGTCTCCTTGTGCAAAGTTAAGGGAAGGTTGGGGGTTACCTGCTGTTCCTTCAAGCCAGGAGTGGATTGGATCAAAATAAGTGTGGACCCATGTTCGCATGCATGGTCCTTCAAAAGTGCCTACATCCGTTTTCTTTACTGCATGCCTGCCTCTCCTTGCTTGGACTTGGAAACACTCATATCTGCCCTTTTCTTCAATAGCATACTCAGTGATAGTTGCTGGTTCAGTTTGCATCCATAAGTCAGGGAATTTAATTGTACATTGTTCTGCATGGGTGCTTTCGGAGTTTGCGGTGATTATGAGGAGCTTTTGTCCTTGGGAGCTTCCTTTGGTTAGTAAACACTCAATGGACAATGGCCGGGTCTTATTAAGGTTATACCACTCGTCCAGTTCTTTCACAGTCCATGGTGATGGCATGACCCATAGTTTGGGATTTGCAGCTGAACATATGTAACAATTTCTTTCTGGGTGGAGTTTTTCCACAGTGAACTCTGCCCACTGTAGCCAGGTGTTGTCCTGCCACTGTCCAGTAATTGCTCTTTGCATTCTTCTTGTGATTCTGTGACTCAGGGGAGTAGTAAATTCTGCAGCTTGGGTTGTGGTTGTGCATGTATCAGTGTCTCTTATTGTCCTAGTTAGCTTGTGCATACTCACAAGCGGTTTCACCGAATCTTTTGTATATGGTTCATCCATTATCGTCAGAGGTCCAGTATTGGTCCATCTCCTCCAGGTCTCTCCAACCCAGTCCATCATATCTGTAAGTCGGCTCAGGTTGTGCATGCTGCTGTTGGTCTGCATGCTGCTGCTGGTCTCCTGGAGAGTTAAGTAAGTGAGGGCTGGGTCCTGGTTGCTGCTCCCCCCAAAGAATGTCGCTGAGGGTAACAGGGTCGAGGGTGGTGTATTGCTCAGGAGAGTGGGGCCACCTTTGGATCTGCGTGTTGCTCGTCGGGTACGCGAGGGCTGTGCTTGGTGCAGGTCCTTGTTCAGCTTCCTGGTTTTGGTGGGGTTGTTGTCTTCGCTGATGCTGCGTGTTGATGTTTGGGTCCTCCCTGCTCCGTCCTGCTGCTTCCTGGAATTCCGACTCCTCCTTCTGGTCAGACGCGGACGTTGTGGAAGCTGGTGTGACTGCTGTGGATTCCGGCGGTTGGATTCCCTCACTGGCAGTGATGGTTGAGTGGTTGGCTGGCTCAATCCATCCTGGCTGGAGTTGTTGATTGGGTGTGTTTTCTCTCGGGGCCTCTGGCTCCACTGCATCAGCATCTGTAGACACAGAGAGGGGAGGGAAAATACCAGACAACCCAGGCACATCAGGGCCAGGGCCAGAGCTAGGAGTCGACGCCATCCTCCCTTCCGGACCCCCATTTGCATCTGGACTCCTCGCATGCTCCCCACCCTCATTGGAAGGTGATTGTGGCCGCGGGATGGAGGGCGGTATGGAGGTAGGCCACTGGTTTCCCCCATCACCATCTATCGTTCGTCGCAGCTTCTCCTCTGGGTGTGGCTCTGAAACAAGAATTATGATGATACCATACATTTGAGCCTTCAACACTTAGCGCCTTTGGGGTATCACCTTGAAGATTCCTGTTGCCCTTTTAAACACCCACATGTACACCAGGTCTCCACGCTGGATTGGTTGTTTTGTTTCCATTAGGCCATTAATTTTACATTGTTTTTATTATTGCTCATTATTCCATAGTTATTATAATTGATTGAATGACTTGTTTATTTACTATTCTCCTACTTAGTCTTTGTTTATGTTCATTAGCTTTTCTATATTGATACTGTTTACTGTTTTATGTTGCTATTCCCTTTAGTCAACACTAATCTTATCAACTGCTAAATTTAATTATTGCATTGTTTTTGTTTGTATGTCTCCTTGGACAAAGGCATCTGTTGAACAACTATTAACCATAATCATAACCATAACCACTTAAACCATGTCAACATTGTCCTTTACTAATTGTTTGTACTAAATGGTTCCTCAGGAAGGGAAATGTGGCTTAGAGGTCGCGTGGCATCACTTTCCTTATGTTTTGTCTTGCACAAATATCACAATGTCGACAAGCATGTGCTATGCGGTCCTGCAGTGACGGTGCCCAGAATCTATTATCACAAATCTGCTGCTCACCTCCCCCCTTGCGCAATGATCAAAATCATGCGCATCTTGAATCAAGAGGGCAAACAACCGGTCTGGGGCTACAGTGAGACCTTCATGATTTCTCCAGACCCCATCAGGTCCTTGTTTGGCATCTTTGTTTCCATTTTCCATTCAGTAGCACGTTCCTGCATCAATTTAATCTCATTAATAGTAAGACAAGGTTGTATTTAAGGTGAATATTGACATTGATCACCCAAGCTACCCACTGGTGCCTGTATAGCTCCGGCGCCTGTGGGAAAATCCACTAGCAGAGACAGTAAATCTTGGGGGTAACGGGGCTCGCAGGGGTATGATACTGTATGTATAATCTGTTTTCCAAACATCATACATTCCCCCCTTTGACACATGGCACAACACAGAGAGTCATTATGATGCATGTGATCCTTATCAAAGCACTGGGATCACCATCTGCACTCATCAGGTGAGGAGAAAGGGCATGGTGTTGGGCACTGACTACTTCCACCTAATAGCGTGACATGCTGTCCACTTTCACAAGGGGCCCTGTTAATCTCTCTGGCCTTGAGAGCGGCCTACTTGGTAACTTTGTCTGCCTTGGCATTACCTAGTGAGACATGATCCTGACCTTTGCTGTGAGCTTTGCATTTGCATATACCTAGCCGTGTATGTCGCATCATAGCTGCTAGCAGTAATTTGATTTAATCAAGATGTTGTATAGGGGAGCCATTCGAACACTTGAATCCCCTCTGCTTCCATTGAGCACTGTGGATGTGACACACATTATGAGAGTACGAGCTATCTGTATAAATGGTTACATCCTGTCCTTCCGTGAGGGAGCATGCCGCAGTCAGTGCTTTTAATTCTGCCAATTGGGCTGAGCATGGCTGGGTGCAGGGCTCACACATAATTCTGACTAGAGTATTGAAATTTGTCATTTTAATAACACTAAACCCTGCATGAGTTTTATTATCATAATTATGGCCAGACCCATCCACAAAGTAAACTGCTCCTTCTGTCAGTGGTTCACTAGCTAAGTCTGCTCTTAATTTGGAGAAAGCTAATGAATCTGCTACATATTCATGAAGGTTGCCTTCATACTCTAGTGGCTGTTTTCTTAGCACTCTTTGCATCCTGCATTTGAACATGCACAAGCTTTCGCTGAGTGCCCTGATCTTGTTTGCTCTTTTTTCTTCAGTTTGTCTGTGCTGATTCACAAAGTGGGCCACTGCTTGTCTATATTTGTCCTTTTACTGCTCGCTCGAACCTCTGGCTGGGGTTGTTGGCTTCTGTGGATTATCATCAGGGTCCTGCACAGAAACTTGAGATGTATTAGTTATGCCCCCTTTGTGGGTGTTCACATACGTTGTAAAACAAAAATACTTGTTATTGCAGTGTTTGTGTTTTATGCCCTTATAACTTCCATTACTATATATTGCATTAAGTGATAATATTCCACTATTGCGCTAAAACTAGTTCCTGCCTCTGCGTCTTCCACTATAAGGTGAGATCTTCCACTCGGTAGTTTTGTGATAATTAGGGTTTTTCCTGTCATTATTAATATCATTGTGTGCCCATCTGTCTTCCTTAGTTGTTATTAAATGGTCTGGCCCGTCAACCAACTGCCTGTCCAGTGGTACCTAAAGCCCATTGGCTTATGATCATGAATTTTATTATTATTTATTTGCTTTATTATTTTATTTTATTGTATTTTATTTTTATTTTTTATGAATGGTTTGGCTCATAACCAATTGCCGCTGCAGTGGCATCTACAGTAAGTCCACTGACTCCTATGCATGCACAATGTATGTCTGTGCACCATCCAAGTGATTAAATTATCTGTAAGCCCCTCTAAGAGTTGGCCCCAACTCCATTTGATGAATGTGTCTGGGAGCCCTAAGTTGAACCCAACCACACAGCTGTCTCACACTGGCCGCCGCATGCGCTCCCAACAAAGCCTTATTGTTCACTAACTTTTTTTGTCTTTTATCTTATCTTTATTTGTGCATAACCACTCATAGATACCAACAACACTAACAGTACATGAGCCAAAACCCTTCACGGCCTGGCCCCCAGTGCCGGTTTTCATATACCACATCAACAGGATAAAGAGGCAAGATTATTTCATGTTAATGGTATAAAACGGGTCAAAATATGCATACACATATATAGTACATACATGTGACAGAAATGTTGGAACTACAAATCAAAACTTATTCAATCGAGGTGATTAACATTACATTTCCATATATTATGTTTATGCCTTCTATATATTCAATGCTGTGCACCAACTTGCTCTGTCTGTTTTTTGCTCTCTCCATGCCACGACCCTTTCATAAAGTTGTGCAACCCCTTCGAAAGTCAAGGGTATTCTGCCTGAGGCAGGGATATTAGGAATATCATGACAGAAAACATGCCACGACAATTATCTTCCAGACTGGAGGCGCACAGACCGCATTCTACACTCAAGAAGCGTCAATGCATTATTGGATTCCTGCACATACAAGGAGTAGAAAGGACCATTGTGCTCACAGCCACATGAGTACAGTGACCATACACATACTGTATGTCTATATGACTATAACCTCTAATTATTACACTTCAATTGGATTTTGTTAGTATCATTGTTTTAATGTTCAGGCCCATGTAACTAATTCCACTAGCTTACTAACGATTCAGGTCTTGGCTCCGACAGTAAGGTCGGCCCTTGGGTTTACTATGATGTACTTAGTTTCTATTTCAAGACGTTCAGATTGATTTGTTACTATAAACTGATACTTTTCTTCTTCAAAATTGTGATCTCTGAGTTCTGAATGTCTGGAAAGTTTCATGAATTCCCTTGTTCTTGTTCCTCTGTTATTTTTTAAGATCAAACCTTCATTCATATCTTCATAGTCAGAAAAGTCACCGATCAAGTCAAAGTTAAAGTTAGACTCTTCTCTCCCTTCATTGAGTTGTCCTAAGTCTGGAAGGGGCCCCACCATTAGGCGCTGCAGAGTTAGACACTAAATCACCGAAGTATTCTGTTCATTGAGTCTGGGGCAGTGTTTGTGTCTCTGCCGTGTGAGGGATTGGGAGTTACTCAAAGTTCTCCTGCAACTCTTCCATGCTAATTCTCCGTGCTTTGCAATAACCCTGAATAAATTCTATAATTTCCCTCTAAGTTTCCTCGTCGGCGTAGCCGTCTGGATTGTACATCATTCATTATTTGTATAAGAGGGGTAAAAAGAAAGTATCTTTTAAGTCCCTCCTCTACAAACATGTGGACCTCAGGTCTGTTACAATTACTCCCATTTCATAATTCCATACATCTTCATACATTCTCTCACATTCATTCTTTGCCACAGCAGCAACGCTCAATCCTTTTTTATCAGTTCTCATTGCTCATTTTCCTCAATCATACAGTACAACAATCAGGCATCTCACTCATTCTTATCTTTTTTTGACCACAATTTTGATCTGTGCCGCACTAATTTTCACAGGAATTATAGGGTCACACTCTATTCATTTTAACATGGAACATTTCATTTTATCTATTTGTCTTATACTCATCTGTTTATTCTTATTAACTGGATTTATGTATAACTCCAAAAACTATTGACAAATTAGCCGCAAACCCCCAGGACAAAGCATCCCCAGGCCTAAAGATACTCCATCCCAAAAGTCCACGGCCAATCCACCAACAGTCCCTGATCTAAAAAGAGGCCTACACTCTTATATACTACACTCCTACCTATCAAAGATTGCATCAATTTGATCAAATTTAGTCTGCTCTGGAGACTGTATCAATTTGGTAAAATATATATTTATAAAACGACATTCCCTATCGAAGATCTCACTCATCATTCGATGTATTGCAAAAAATCTGAAAAATCATTCCCTATCGAAGATCTCACTCATCATTCGATGTATTACAAAACTCTGAAAAAACATTGCCTATCGAAGATCTCACTCATCATTCGACGTATTACAAAACTCTGAAAAACATTCCCTTACAAAAACTCTGAAATAAAAAACCTTACCTATCGAAGATCTCACTTATCATTCGACAAAATTACAAAACTATAAAAATAAATGTTACCGAAGATCGCATCAATTCGACAAAAATATAAAAACCTTGAAAAGAATAAAGAAACCTAAAACCTTGAAAAGATAAAAAATCTAAAACCATGAAAAAATAAGAATGTTATCGAAGATCGCATCAATTCGATAAAAATATAAAAACCTTGAAAAGAATAAAAAAACCTAAAACCTTGAAAAGATAAAAAATCTAAAACCATGAAAAAATAAGAATGTTATCGAAGATCGCATCAATTCGATAAAAATATAAAAACCTTGAAAAGAATAAAGAAACCTAAAACCTTGAAAAGATAAAAAATCTAAAACCATGAAAAAATAAGAGTGTTATCGAAGATCGCATCAATTCGATAAAAATATAAAAACCTTGAAAAGAATAAAGAAACCTAAAACCTTGAAAAGATAAAAAATCTAAAACCATGAAAAAATAAGAATGTTATCGAAGATCGCATCAATTCCATAAAAATATAAAAACCTTGAAAAGAATAAAGAAACCTAAAACCTTGAAAAGATAAAAAATCTAAAACCATGAAAAAATAAGAGTGTTATCGAAGATCGCATCAATTCGATAAAAATATAAAAACCTTGAAAAGAATAAAGAAACCTAAAACCTTGAAAAGATAAAAAATCTAAAACCATGAAAAAATAAGAGTGTTATCGAAGATCGCATCAATTCGATAAAAATATAAAAACCTTGAAAAGAATAAAGAAACCTAAAACCTTGAAAAGATAAAAAATCTAAAACCATGAAAAAATAAGAATGTTATCGAAGATCGCATCAATTCGATAAAAATATAAAAACCTTGAAAAGAATAAAGAAACCTAAAACCTTGAAAAGATAAAAAAATCTAAAACCATGAAAAAATAAGAATGTTATCGAAGATCGCATCAATTCGATAAAAATATAAAAACCTTGAAAAGAATAAAGAAACCTAAAACCTTGAAAAGATAAAAAATCTAAAACCATGAAAAAATAAGAGTGTTATCGAAGATCGCATCAATTCGATAAAAATATAAAAACCTTGAAAAGAATAAAGAAACCTAAAACCTTGAAAAGATAAAAAATCTAAAACCATGAAAAAATAAGAGTGTTATCGAAGATCGCATCAATTCGATAAAAATATAAAAACCTTGAAAAGAATAAAGAAACCTAAAACCTTGAAAAGATAAAAAATCTAAAACCATGAAAAAATAAGAATGTTATCGAAGATCGCATCAATTCGATAAAAATATAAAAACCTTGAAAAGAATAAAGAAACCTAAAACCTTGAAAAGATAAAAAATCTAAAACCATGAAAAAATAAGAGTGTTATCGAAGATCGCATCAATTCGATAAAAATATAAAAACCTTGAAAAGAATAAAGAAACCTAAAACCTTGAATAAGATAAAAAATCTAAAACCATGAAAAAATAAGAATGTTATCGAAGATCGCATCAATTCGATAAAAATATAAAAACCTTGAAAAGAACAAAGAAACCTAAAACTTTGAAAAGATAAAAAAATCTAAAACTATGAAAATTTGTCAGCAACTTCTTACCCCAGAGTTCTCCTTTTTAAAATTCTTTTTGAGGATCAGGTGAATACGCCTGTCCCGAGATCTAGCCAACCCCAATGACAAGTTATTATAAATAAAGCAAATATGCTTACCAAGGCGCCTTTGTCACCAGGGAAGGCCTTTCTCCCGGGGCAGAACGCTTCCCTGTCCTAACTTTATCTCGGTAGGAACCTCCAACTATGTCGTGGAAAAAACCACGGACTTTAACTTAACTTTAGATCTAACTTAGCACTCTGAACAAAAACCAGCGGAGAATGATCTGAGATGAGAAGTAGCCGCTTGTGGCCTTTATTCGCAGAGTCCTACAAGGCACAATTCTGAACAAGCAGAGCCTAAGTGTTGCCGAGCAGGAGTCACGAATGATGGATGCCCTCTGCAGCGGGATGTCCACGACCCAGGCCTTGGGGAGAAGGTGCGCACGTTCTGAGGAATCTCCCTTTGGGAGAGGGGTTTTAAGTGTCCCCACAACACCTCCTTTGTTTACTTCTGGCCAATCTTGCCCAAGTGTCTTCCCATTATGTAAATAGGAGACCCTTGTCTTCCAATCAATATAAAAATGATATCATACGTGGATGAGGCCACTTGGCCTGCCCCTTGAATGATTTAATTACTCTACAGTAGCCCTGGGGCTACAATGGGCCTGGTTCATGACCGGGACATGACCGCACAGCTGTGTGTGTGTGTGTGTGTGTGTGTGTGTTTGTGTGTATGTATGTACTGTATGTGTGTGCATGTGTGTGTGTGTGTGTGTATATGTGTGTGCATGTGTGTGTGTGTGTATGTGTGTCATCATCCTTCTGCTCCTGCCCAGCAACACATGAGGCCTACAGTACATGAAAATTTACCACATAACGTAGCCAAAAAAAGTTGCGATTGCTTCAGACCACACGTAACGCACGTAACCGTTTGAGTTGTGTGTGTGACTTGCAACAATTTTCAATAACACCCGGATCATTACCCGTTAGCCATGCGTAAATTAAATTTACATTTGATTGTCCAGTTACAGGAGGACCCTGATCAGTAGCCTAGTCTGTCCCTTAGCCTATTTAACATGTAATATGAAGACAGTTCACATAACTTTATTGGTTACAATAGCCTAAAAACCACAATCTGTAGTAGCCTAGGCTGCATATTAAAACGTTTTAAAACAATTTGAAAAATTAAAGCCTATCTACCCTATTTTATATAATAATATTAGTTTGAAATAGTGTGTGTCTCAAGCAAGATTATTGATTACCTGGTTTGGTCCAACAAATATTCAGACTTTTCCTTATTCTGATAGTTTAAGTGTCCATTAGGCCTATGAAATCATCAGAAATGTGTAATAAGTACATACTGTAAGCACAGCGAAAGAGAGAGATAATAAGAAAGAAAGAAAGCGGGTCCCTCACACTTTGGAAGATTTGATTCCATGTTTTTTTTTCTTTTTCTTTCCTGGGGGGGGGCTCGGAGAAGAGTCTCACCTTTTTCACCCCTGACCAGTTTGCATGCCTGTAAATGTAAGAAGGGCATCAATGTTTTGAAATGTTTGTCAGGGTACAACTGGGGAGCTTCAGGGGTGTCCCTTAAGAGAATATTGCACTGATCAAATCAGCTCTAGACTATGGGTGTATTGTGTATCTCTCAGCTTCTAAGAAAGTACTTAATGATCTCAATAGGATACAGGCTAAAAGCCTCAGGATATGTTGTGGTGCATTTAGAACCTCTTCCATACCAGCATTACAAGTTGAAACAGGAGAAATGCCCTTAAACCTCAGACGTCTGAAATTGAGTATGGCTTACTGGACTAATCTGAATGGACATGATGCATCACATCCTACTAAGAAAGTTCTTGAAGAGTGCTGGGAATATGGTAGGTCCCCGATTTGTAGTTTTGGCTGGGATGGTAATAAGCTAGCAAATCAACTGAAAATAGACACCATCACTTGTAGCAAAACTGTACCCCTGGTAACAACTCCACCTTGGTTGTTTTGCTTCCCTAGTGAACATGGAAACCAGGGAGATAGCTAAATCTGGAGGAGTATATCAGAATGTAGAGCAATATTTAGAGAGTATGTTTTATGACAAAACGCAAATATATACAGATGCATCTAAGGATTCAGAGGGCAAAACAGGTATTGCAGTTTACATCCCACAATATAATATATCTATTTCAAAAAGAACATCTGATCATTTATCTGCAGCTGAAATGACAGCGATAGCCTAATTGTTGCGCTACAGTGGATTCAAGATGTAAAACCATCTAAAGCAGTTATTTGTTCAGACTCTATGTCATCCCTCACATCAATTCAAAATGGAGAATAGACATGCAGACAGGACTTATTGAATGAAGTCAACAATATATAATTTTTGCAATAAACCAACTGGGTTTAACAGTTCAGTTTGTGTGGGTTCCTGCCCACAAAGGAGTTGATGGGAACGAGAAAGCGGATAAGCTGGCAAAAGAGGCAACCAAGGAAGAGGAGATCCAGTTAAACATTCCTCTTAGCAAATCTGAGATAAAGGTACTCATTAAGGACAAGGTCAACATTATGTGGCAAGCTGAATGGGATAAGGAGGAGAGAGGAAGACATTTAGGCTACATAGTATACAAACATGTATAGCAAGCAATAAAGTTATGCAAACAGACAGGAGGAGGTTTGGTTTACTAGAATGAGGATAGGCCATACTGGTTTAAACAGCAACTTAAAAACTATTAATAAACATCCATCTGGGAATTGTGAGATTTGTGGAGTCAGAGAGGATGTAGACCATGTCCTTTTGAAATGTCTAAAATAGGCTACCAAAGACAAAGAGAAAAACTGAAGAGGGAAGTGAATTTAGCTAAGAAACCCTTTTCCCTGAACACTTTATTAGGTGAACCCAGGTCAGAAAACATCACCCATGCTATAACACGGTTTATCAGAGAGACACAATTAGATAATAGGATTTAGTTTGTTGTTTTGTGTTGTTTTTTCTTTTTCTTTATTTTGTGTCTGATATAAAATCAGTTTGATTGCACCCCAATCCAGTAGATGGCGGTAACACACTAGTTTGTAAACTGCCAAAAAACATCACAGAAGAAGAAGAAGAAGAAGACCAATCCATTCATTTGAAAGTGTGAGAGACCGCACGGAAGTGGTTTAAAATAAAGCGATTGCGTCTTGGGATATCGTTTCTGGCCGAAGCTGTTAAAATACTTTTTATACACTACTGCAGCAATCTTTTCAACGGTAAGATGTATGACCGTCGTTGCAAATCGCTTATAATTTGTTTGTAAACTCGGGTTAACGTGTGTGAGTAGTAGGTGAAGTGCCAAATCAAGACAGCAAACAGTAACGTCGGCGCTGTCCTCAACGGCAGGTTAACGATCAGATCCTTACAGATGATGTTTTTTGTTGTTGTTTTCAGGTTCGTAATTATTATAGTCTAGTTCTAAACATTTCGTAACTTACACGTCACAGTAAATGGAAATGTGGCTAGCAGACATCCAGGTTGGCAACGCTGAAACAAGCTCTTCGAAGCCTTTGTTACCGTTAATCACCCTGGTTTGTAGACCTGGAGCGACAGCTACTTCCATTCAATTTAATGGTAAACGATAAACTAATCGATTTACATTCGATGCGTGGCATGTGCATGGCAGCTGCGTTACCTTTCTGTTTTCTTTTCGGCGCCCATGTTATTAGAGAGCCAAAGTCCCGCCCTTTCCGTTTATCTCCATGGGACTCGTGTCGAGATCCTCGTTAAAAATGAAAAAGACAAAGTGAGGTGTTATCATCTCTGGCTGACATGGTCAAATCTACACGAAATAGAATTTGAAATGTTGGATCAGAGGCTCAAGGGGAACACAGATGTTAATACAAAAATGCAGCCCCTAATGCAGATCTGTCAATAGCCGATGTATGCCAACTGTAATACAATGATAACAGTAGCCTAGTATTAGGCCTATAAGAATATGAACAAGTAGTATCAGGAAATATCATTTGAACTGCATGCCCATTAATTATATACGGCCCTACATATGGAAAAAATGGCAAAACTGGTCAGTGTTTCCCACAGATTAGAAGGCAATGTGTGGTGGTCGCCCCATGTCTGACGGGTCGCCCCATGTCTATTTTTCATTGCATCGCCTTTTTATCGCTCTCCTTTCATATAATGTAAATTATTTTTTTTACCAACATGTGAAGCTTGTCTTTATTTGAAACACACACACATTATGTAATTATTTACATGATATGGACCTATACTGACATTTCTGATATTCATAACAGCAAACTTTATGCAGATTATAGCCTACTATTCATATTACAACTCCACTTCTTAAATTCAGCTGTCTGGTTGAAGCCTCAAAATATTGTAAACATAGCAGGCTAAGCTTATCATACTCTACTGGTTGGACTGTTCAGTTTCCCCACATGTGTTTAAGTTTCAAGGTAAGCGAATACTTATTCTCCTTGGGACAGGCCTTGGAGTTGAAAAACATTGTTGGTCAGTCAACTTGAATGCAAGAGTTTTAATCAAATGTCTGCAGCATAGCCTACTAATGATGCTAACCGAATGTAACAGTAATTTAGCTAGTCGTCTTCTGTGCGTCAATGCGTCCACGATTGTGAATGTTTTATTTGGATTAAATGTGCATGTGGAGGGCGGCTGTCCATTGAGTGCGCACGAGAGCGGGCCAAGGAGAATGTGTTTACTTCTACTGTTTGGTAATTAAGTTGCACGCAAAGACTACTAAAGTTGCGGGAGAACTTTATGCTTCTACCCGAGCAGCGTCAGGTGCGTCAGTGCGACCACCGACCACGCTTCCAGGGATGATCTCGTTGGTTTTCATGGAGACAGACAGCCGCGTTGTGCACGGAGGGTAGGGGCTGTGTGCGCGCGCGTGTGAGTGTGTGTGTGTGTGTGTGTGTGTGTGTGTGTGTGTGTGTGTGTGTGTGTGTGTGTGTGTGTGTGTGTGTGTGTGTGTGTGTGTGTGTGTGTGTGTGTGTGTGTGTGTGTGTGTGTGTGTGTGTGTGTGTGTGTGTGTGTGTATATATATATATATATATATGAGGAAGGAAATTCAGCTTTACGAATGCTGCGTGTTTTTCAATAGCGTTTCAAAATAAGAATAAATAAATAAATAACGAACGCAATATGTGGCGGCCGGTGCTGAATCTGTGGCGCACCGCCACAAAATTGTCTATGTGTGGGAAACACTGCTGGTGATATTAGGAGATTGAGAGGTTTTTTTGTCTTCAAATAGCCTACCCAGCTAACAATTTCTGGTTAGGAGAACGTTTTTAGAACGTTTTTTTCCTGGTTAGGGGAACGTTGCCTGAAAGTTGCGAAAGTTGCCACAAGGTTCCCCAGGAAAGTTTTCTTGACGAAAATACAACGTTTTTTTCTGGTTATTTATTTTGGTTAGCAGAACGTTCTCCTACCCTTTAGGGAACTTTACAATATTTGGTTGCATAAACGTTCCCCTAACCTCCCAGCAACAAAGTGTAAAGGGGAAAAAAATATGTAGAATTATAGTGACATCCAGGCATGGCTCCGCTGTACACTCGCCGGCTGCAACGACAGGCTATCTGTGACCTGGGAGAGCGAACGTCTCTGATGATTAAGGCAATGACAATATACTACACGTATGTTTTTTCACTTACCATTAGCTGCTTGCTGAACTGCGAGGAATACGGCCCGTTAATATTCGTATGTGTCAGCCAAGTATTTAAATGCGGTTAGGTCTAATACTTTCTTGTCTACGGTGTCTTTTTCCTATAATAAACGATTAATCAGATCAAAACATCAGCAGAGCAGGCGCTAGCCTAACACACTGTTTCAAAATTCAAATCTGGCTGTTTTTATTGCATCGTATGCCATTAAAAGTCCTCGGTTCAGAATTATGATGGATTTTGGTTTATTTTGTTTTAAATTTGGACTGGGAATTGTGGGATAGGCTGAGTGAACAGCACAGTAAACATAGGCTATAACTGCTGGGATTCAACCAAAATATAACATTTGTTTTTTTAGTAGTAAAAACGTTAGGGGAACGTTATTTGTTTTGACAACCTGGAGATAACGTTCTCTAAACGTTATTAGTAGGTTGCTGAAAAACGAACCATAGGGGAACCAAAAGCTAACGTTACTTAAAGTTAGCAGAACGTTATTTGCTTGCTGGGTACTTTATTAATGTTGAACTTATATTTGAGGTCTTTGCAGGAATTGCACATGAAGATAAAACAAAGTGTGATTTCATTTTTGGTAATGTTCACATAGGTGGGGTTATTTTTGGCATGAGGTAGAACAATGATTTTGATATAATACAATAGGCCTAGCCCCCTATCAAACAAGACCTCTAGCCTAGTCTGCCTCATTATCCAGAGAATTAATTTCAATTCTATAAAACAACCTTTATCTATCCCAGAGGGGATGTATCCAGCGTCATCCTTTTGCAGTTCTTCAAAACCTCTAGCTATCAACCTTGCTTTTGGTACCAGTCCAGTGGGTGTTTCTTTAATGGTGCATACCCATCTGGTGCTGATGCTCCTTTTGTCCTTCATCTTGAACAATTTAAAGAACATTGTTATCCAATTCAACACATCCTCACTGTTATCTGTGGCATGTGTGACATCATCAACAGTGGATTCTATCTAAAGGTTCTCCATTTTATCAACTGCATCGGTATTGCCTGTCACATTTCTTGGCTCAATGAATAGCAAATTGTACCAGCTTTTGTATAAATACCGATGCACAGATGAGAGATACAAAATGGGTGACAAAGTGTACTACAAGAGAGTTGACTGCCCAGAATGGAAAGGAACAGGAGTTGTGATTGGTCAAGATGGAGCAGTGGTGTTTGTCAGGCACGGAGGAACATGTGTTAGGGTGCTTGGGAAAGTAAACAATGAAGATGATGAACGAGTTTGCCTGTAGATTTGCCGGCCCGCCCAAGAACTTCAGCTCTTTGTAACGTCCCACTGTAGCCGTCTCTGTCATTTAGAACTGTTTTCAGATGAACTTAAGCTCTCTGTTCTGTGTCATTACGTGTCTCTATACAATCATTTGTTGGCTGTTCTACAGTCTGTACCCCTATGGTTGGCTCTGTTTGAGGTCTGAGGTAGTGCACCCTAACACATGTTCCTCTGTGCCTGACAAACACCACTGCTCCATCTTGATCACAACTCCTAGGGCCTCATTTCTAAAACTTTGCGTAGGATGTACGCCAGAAGATGGCGTGCGCTCAAAACTCAGAAAGTGCGTGCGCACAGAAATATTCTGATTTATAAAACCGTGCGCACGCACGTTCCACGCCAATTTCCCTTTATAAATCAAGCTGTACTCTACATTTGCGGCACCTGTGTGTACCTCAAGACACACCCATAATTGCTTATAAATATTCAGCGAAACGCCCTTAATGAATATTGATGTCTGTGTGGACAACATGCCAAAAACAGCGGGAAAGACAAAAAACGCAACTTTATGACTGTTTGTGGGAAATGGCGTGAGCAGCCACCGTTTCAGCGGATATCCACTGTCACCTACAACATAACTTGAATGAGTAAAGGGTTGAATGTTTAGAAATGGTCGGAAAATTGTTACAAATTCTTTTAGGATTTACACACAGGATTTAAACACGATTCGCCCGCACCTACAGTAGAAGCCACCATCGCGCACAGCTCCAGCATTCAGTCTGCGCCCAACGCTGCTACAGTATGTCTCAATATGAATCAGGCCAACATTTGTGAGCAACATGTCTGTGTCACATATATAACTTGGACATTGAGGAATGAAAATGCTTCCTGTTAACAAAGGCACATTTATTTTCACTCGGTGCTCTTATAGCAATATGATTGCAATCAATAGCACGGATCCCATCGGGGAAATTAGACTTTGCTGTGTACTTTCTCGCATCAAACAAGATGGAAATTTTTGACGGGCGCACAAAACAGCAATCAACCACGTTTTAGATTTTAAACAGGATTAGATTAAAGCAGTTATGTCATTGATGCGCGTCATTGCGCGATGTTATTTTTGTGTTAAACTTCGATTATTGAACCAATTTCGGGTCGTTGTACCTGTTTCCTCCTGAGGTCGCACTTTCTGCTTTTCCCTTTTTTTCTGCGTACGCATGGGTCAGAGCTTGCGTGGAGGTGTGCACATTTTACCGTCAAGTTCAATTTTTATAAATACCAAAGCTTGCGTAGAACAAGCGTACGCATTCTTTTGTGCGTACGCATCGTTTATAAATGAGGCCCCTGGTCCTTTCCATTCTGGGCAGTCAACTCTCTTGTAGTACACTTTGTCACCCATTTTGTATCTCTCATCTGGGCTGCATAATTCTTTACGTAGAGCTCTCCTCTTTCTCTCTGAACACTCTGCCTCTGCAAATGCTTTTCTTGCTGCATGTAAAGCAGACATGTGCTTTGCTTTGCTACCCACTAGGGCTGAACAATTATGGAAAATAATTTAATTGCGATTTTTCTTGCCAATATTGCAATTGCGATGTGATATGCCATTATTGTTTAAGGTGTTTGTCTTGCAAATTATTCAACAAAAACAAGCAGTAAATCATATAGTATGGGCAATAGGCTATATTAGATTAAAAATAAACTGTTATTTCCTGGAAGTCATACCTCTGTTATGATGACAGGTGATGCATGAATTGATGAATTACATTTTTTTTTTTTTACTATAGCTACTTCAATCACAATAGTAGGCCTATATTTTGAACTTTCAACCTTGTAGGCCTACACATCAGAACATAAAGTACTGGAAGTACAAGGAAGCCTGGTGTAAAGAAGTCACACAAACAAAAGTGCAGATTGCAAAAATAGGAAAATATTAATGAATCTGTGGCTTATTACACAGTTTTACAGATAATTCACTTTAATGAACGTGATATGTTCTGCATACAGAAATTCCTGATATTCATGACTGCACAGCACACTGCGCTGACTATTCCAACTCTGTGTTTTTAATTCAGCTGTCTGGTTGAAGGCTCAAAATATTGTAAACAAAGTATCATAGTTGGCTATCGTATCATAGTCTACTGGTTGGACGGGTCAGTTTCCCCACGTCTGTTTCAAGGTAGATAAATACTTTTTTCTCCTTGGGATAAGCCCTTTTGAGTCTTGAAGTTGGAAAACATCTGTATTGGATGATCAGTCAATTTGAATGCAAGAGTTTTAAATGTCTGCAGCATGCTAATAATGATGCTAACCGAATTTTATATATAATTTAGCTAATCGTCTTCTACGCGTCATTGCTTTCACGATTGTGAATGTTTTATTTGGATTGAATGTGCATGTCGAGCCTCGAGGGGCGGGTGTCCATTGAGCGTGCACGAGAGAGAGAGAGAGAGAGAGTGCCAAGGAGAGGGGTTTGAATCTCTACCGTTTGGTGAATTTGCACGCATAGTCTACAATGAAAGACGAAGACATTCATGCTTTCACCCGAGCGGCGCAGGTGCAACCTAGATATTCTTCAGTCGCACTCTTAGAAATGTTGGTCCAATGGTTCTATCGAGCAGCTTGCCGAGTTCACTCTCTGATAGACTGTTTCAAATATTTGCTACTTTACACTCTCATGACACGTGACCAGAGGGTAATCGCAGCCTTTGCGGTTAGAAAATTGCACTTCATCATATCGCGATATTATCGCAAATGCAATATATCGTTCAGCCCTACTACCCACTCACTTCTTGTGGTGCCCTCTAAAGCTGGCGGCTTGTCAATCAGCACTGAGGCCAAGTTGGGATTCCAACACCAACTGATGAAGACCATAACTGTGAACATTTTGCATGGTGTTCTTTGCCATAAGCACCCAGTCTAATGCAGTGTCCCAGTCACAGCCCTTACTTGTCCTCACTTTTATGATGATCTCAGTAAGCGTTTGATTGTGTCGCTCTATCAGTCAATTGCTCCATGGGCTGTATGCAGCTGTTGTTTTTACTTCTATGTTAGTTTTCTGCCATATCTCAAACCTCATCATTGTTGAACTCTTGCCCATTATCACTGAACAGTTTCTGGGATGGGCCATGCACACTTATCCAGTCATGAATAAAATGTTTAACTATTTCAGATCCTTTCTTTGTGGTCAAAAGGTTCCCTGCATTAAATCTTGTGAATTAATCAATAATGTGGAGATACCACAGACCGGACTCAAGCTCATGCAGATCTACTGCAACAGTGTCATTGTGCTCAGATGCTAGAGTCTTGGTTTTGTTCTACAGTATCTCTGACACGTGTCACATTCACTGACAATGTCACATGTGCTCAGGGTGATCCTGCACTCATCTGTGAAAAGCACAGGGCGCTAGTGGCGGACCTGCCAATTTTCTATGCTATAGCAAATTGGGGGCCAAGCAGCGAAGCTGCGAAGGCACCCATTGTGTTTGTTAGTTAGGGCCCGAGCACCGAGGTGCGGCCGCTGTAGCAGCGGCTGCACCGTAGGTGCAAGGCCCTATTGTTTTTGCTCAGATTATTATTATTCTTTCTTCCTCTTTGCCCGTGCGGCTTTTTTCACCAATTTGGCATGCTCCAAAACTCTTGTAATTTGGCAGCTACATTTGGAATTACGGTCGCTACTCAGAGACAGAGCTCTGGCCTCGGGTGTGGCTCAGGGACTCTATAGCGCCACCTACCGTGCTGTCCCAGTGGCTAAACACAATCATCCTAAGGTCTTGAATGATTTTAGGCCAGTTGCCCTGACCTCTTTGGTAATGAAATGTTTTGAAAAGCTTATGAAAAGGTTCATTTTAAACTGCACAGAGAGTTTCCTGGACCCTTTACAGTTTGCTTATAGGTCCAAGCGAGGGGTAGAGGATGCTACTCTTACCTTACTACATATGTTATTTAAGCGCCTTGAGGGCAGTAACACTCATGCTAAGATTTTATTTGTGGATTTCTCATCCGCTTTTAATACTATCCAACCTCACATTTTAGTTGACAATCTTATCAGAAATTTTCAGTTGGACCGTGGCTTAGTTGGCTGGATCCTGGATTTCCTTACAAACAGGACTCAGCAAGTGAGGGTGAATGGGACACTTTCAGATGAGATGACATCTTCTACAGGGTCACCTCAGGGGCGTGTCCTGTCTCCTCTGCTATATATCCTCTACACAGATGACTGCCGTAGTCAGCAAGCTAATAGACACATTTTGAAATTTGCAGACGATTCAGTCATTGTCAGTCTACAACACAGTAGCGAATCTGATCATGGTCCTGTTATTGATGACTTCATTGCTTGGTGTGACCGTTCCCATCTTCATCTGAATGTCACAAAAACAAAGGACATGGTCATCGATTTCAGGTGCAACTCCCTCCCTTCTCTGACCACTACTATCAAGGGGCAGACTGTGGAGGTAGTTGAATCTTACAAGTACCTGGGGAGCTGGATTGATAGCAAGCTTAATTTTAACACCAACACAGAGCACATTTACAAGAAAGGGCAACAACGTCTCTTTTGTTTGCGTAAGCTGGCAAAGTTCAACGTAGACAAAACCATTATGACATTATTTTACAGGTCCTACATTGAATCTGTCTTGTCTTTTTCCATGGCATGCTG
Source organism: Sardina pilchardus (assembly GCF_963854185.1). Classification (NCBI taxonomy): domain Eukaryota; kingdom Metazoa; phylum Chordata; class Actinopteri; order Clupeiformes; family Clupeidae; genus Sardina; species Sardina pilchardus. Next base: position 30,171,295 of record NC_085015.1, read on the forward strand.
GTTTAACAACCTCAGTGTGAAAGCAAAAAATTCTCTTTCCAAAATTGTGAAGGTCAGTGGGAAAATCATAGGTGCTCGGCAAAGCAGCCTCACTGACCTCTATAATAAATCAACCCTGAGGAAGGCAAAGTCTATTTTATCAGTCAGCGCTCACCCCCTCCACCCTGAATTCCAGCTCTTACCATCTGGTTCACGATACAGATTGCCTACTGTAAAAACCAATAGATTTAGATTTTCATTTGTTCCCAGCGCCATATCTCTGTTAAACACTGATCTCAAATAGATCACTTCATTTGATGTTTATTTATAATCTACTTAATTTATTTTGATGTTATTCTGCTTTTATCAGGTACAGCTTTGTATGTCTATGTGCACACTGCACTTAATGGTCTGTCCTGTTTTGTTATTTGTGTTGTCTTTAAGTGTATGTCTTGCTGCACAACCAATTGCCCTTTTGGGACAATAAAGATGGAAAGTTGAAGTCTGTTGTGGTTGACACGTGCATGCACGAAAATGAACCAAATTTGGTGGACGTGTGTTATGATAATCTGAACAACTTTCACATTTAAACTACATAGTGAATCTTATAAGAATTTGAGTTATGATCATGATTATGATTTTTGCACATCATGTATTTTGAAACACTTCTCCTAGACGGTTTATCGAAATCATGTCATATCAGCACTAAAATGATCTTGAGGGGTTGCCCAAGAGGAATTGCGACCAGATTTTTGAATTTTCGAAGTATATTGAAATGGCGAAGGTTTGAATTATGGCGTCTTATTACGAAACAGGAAGTTGGTGTTTTAGGCAGAAAAAAGGTTATAAATTGAATGTAATTTGGCAGCTACATGTGGAATTGCTTCTGCTAGTCAGGGGCAAAGCTCTGGCCTAAGGTGTGGCTTCGGGACTGTATAGCGCCACCTAGCAGCACGTTATCTGTTGTGGTTGACTCAAACATTCACGAAAATGAACCAAATTTGCTGGGCATGTGTGTTATTGCTATAGCTATTCAGAGACAGTGCTCTGGCCAAGGTTGTCTTAGGGACTTTATAGCGTTACCTAGCGTGTTGTCTGTTGTGGCTGACACATACATTCAGGAAAATTGACCAAATTTGGTGGGCATGTGTGTTGCTCATGCACATGCCCACCAACACGCACATGTTGCTTTGTTAGATTCCGAAATCTCACAGGTCTCCGCACCGCAGGTGCTCGGGCCCGCCATCGCCGCTTGCGGCTATATTTTTCGGGCCCGAGCACCGAGGTGCGGCCGCTGAAGCAGCGGCTGCACCGTAGGTGCAAGGCCCTATTGCTTCTGCTCAGATTATTAGGGCCCGAGCACCGAGGTGCGGCCACTGAAAGTGGCTGCACCGTAGGTGCAAGGCCCTATTGTTTCTGCTCAGATTATTATTAGGGCCCGAGCACCGAGGTGCGGCCACTGAAAGTGGCTGCACCGTAGGTGCAAGGCCCTATTGTTTTTGCTCAGATTATTATTATTATTATTAGGGCCCGAGCACCGAGGTGCGGCCACTGAAAGTGGCTGCACCGTAGGTGCAAGGCCCTATTGTTTTTGCTCAGATTATTATTATTATTAGGGCCCGAGCACCGAGGTGCGGCCACTGAAAGTGGCTGCACCGTAGGTGCAAGGCCCTATTGTTTTTGCTCAGATTATTATTATTATTATTATTATTATTTTTCTTCTTCTTCCGTCTTACCTGTTTTTTTTTTTTCACCAACTTGGCATGCTCTAAAACTCTTGTAATTTGGCAGCCATTTGTAGAATTGCAATCGAAACTCAGAGACAGAGCTTTGGCCTAGGGTGTGGCTCAGGGACTCTATAGCGCCACCTAGCGCGGTTTCTGTTGTGTTTGACACATACATGCACGAAAATGAACCAAATTTGGTGGACATGTGTGTTGTATGAATCTGAACAATTTTTACATTTACACTCTATAGTAAATATTCGAAGAATTTGAGTTATGGTTATGATTATGAATTTTGCACATCATGTATTTTGAAACACTTCTCCTAGACGGTTTATCGAAATCATGTCATTTAAGCACTAAATTGATCTTGAGGGGTTGCCCGAGAGGAATTGCGACCAGATTTTTGAATTTCAAAAGTATATCGAAATGGCGAAGGTTTGAATCTAGGTGTCTTATAAAAGAAACAAAAAGTTGGTGTTATAGGCAGAAAACAGTGACTAATTTGGATGAAATTTGATGGAGTATTAGTTAGTGTGTTTGTAGTGACAGTCATATACAAAGTTTTGAATTTGGTGTTGTTTGTGATTTTTAAAAGCGCATTAATGATTGTGGTGGACACAGTTTTAGCTAAAATATTATGAAGCGAGTTGATGAATAATAATAATCATATTAACCTATGCTGCAATTTTGACTTTAACCACATTAACAGAAAGTGAGTTATTTAGGTTTTCTTATGAGGATGGCTCTGTGTTACGATCTTTCCTCATCCGCGCCTTCATGTTGGTCCTGTTACACACACAGAACCACATTTAACCGCACACACATTACACACGCGCAAGCTTTCCAGAGAGTTACGCACACACACAGCCTCTCCCTTGACCCCTCTGCCTCCCTCCCTCTCTCTCTTTCTATCTTAGCCCCATGCCCCCCCCCCCCTCATTTGCATACCGACCCCCCACACACTCTCTCACCCATCCCCCATGCCTCTCTGGTGGTGATAAGAAGGCCAACAGATGATAACCCAACTTGAGGATGAGAGAAGGCACCACAATCCTGCAACTTATTTGCCATGTGTGTGTGTGAGGGTAGGCCTAGGGTGTGGCTAAGGGACTCTATAGCGCCACCTAGCGCATTGCCTGTTGTGGTTGACACATACATTCACGAAAATTAACCAGATTTGATGGGCTTGTGTGTTATCCCTATTGCTAGTCAGAGACAAACTCTGGCCAAAGTTGTGGCTTAGGGACTCTATAGCGCCACCTAGAGCATTGTTTTTTGTGGTTGACACAAACATTCACAAAAATGAACCAAATTTGGTGGGCTTGTGTGTTATTGCTGCCGCAAGATAAAAACAGAGCTCTGGCCCCGGGTGTGGCTTAGGGACTCTATAGCGCCACCTAGCACATTGCCTGTTGTGGTTGACACGTACATTCACGAAAATTAACCAAATTTGATGGGCTTGTGTGTTATTCCTATTGCTAGTCAGAGACAGAGCTCTGGCCAAAGGTCTGACTTAGGGACTCTATAGCGCCACCTAGAGCATTGTTTGTTGTGGTTGACACAAACATTCACAAAAATGAACCACATTTGGTGGGCTTGAGTGTTATTGCTGCCGCTAGATAAAGACAGAGCTCTGGCCTCGGGTGTGGCTTAGGGACTCCATAGCGCCACCTAGCGCATTGTCTGTTGTGGTTGACACGTACATTCACGAAAATGAACCAAATTTGGTGGGCATATGTTTTGCTATAGCTATTCAGAGACAGAGCTCTGGCTGAGGGTGTGGCTTAGGGACTCTATAACGCCACCTAGTGTGTTACCTGTTGTGGTTGACATATACATTCACGAAAATGAATCAAATTTGGTGAGCTTATTTGGTGGGCATGTGTGTTATTGCTACCGCTAGTCAGGGATAGAGCTCTGGCCTAGGGTGTGGCTTAGGGACTCTATAGCGCCACCTAGCACATTGTCTATTATGGTTGACACATTCACGAAAATGAACCACATTTGGTGGGCATGTGTGCTATTGCTACTGCTTGTCAGGGATAGAGCTCTGGCCTGGGGTGTGGCTTAGGGACTCTATAGCGCCACCTAGCTTGTTGTCTGCTGTGGTTGACACATACATTGATGAAAATTAACCAAATTTGGTGGGCATGTGTGTTGCTCATGCACATGCAAACCAACAACTATGTGTTGCTTTGTTAGATGCCGAAATGTCACCGGTCCGCACCGCAGGTGCTCGGGCCCGCCATCGCCGCTTGCGGCTATATTTATTCTTATTATAGTATTTTCCTCTTACCGGACATGTTTTGCCCTTTTTCACCAACTTGGCATGCTCTAAAACTCTTGAAATTTGGCAACTACCTTTGGAATTGATGCTTCTACTCAAAGACAGAGCTCTGGCCACGGGTGTGGCTCAGGGACTCTATAGCGCCACCTAGCGCGGTTTCTGTTGTGTTTGACACATACATGCACGAAAATGAACCAAATTTGGTGGGCATATGTATTGTATTAATCTGAACAACTTTTACATTGACAAAACACACGGAATCTTAGCAGAATTTGAGTTATGATTATGATTATGATTTTTGCACGTCACATATTTTGAAATACTTCTCCTAGACGGTTTATCGAAATCATTTCATATAAGCACTAAAATGATCTTAAGGGGTTGCCCGAAAGGAATTGCGACCAGATTTTTGAATTTTTGAAGTATATTGAAATGGCGATAGTTTGAATTATGGCGTTTTATTAAGAAACAGGAAGTTGGTGTTATAGGCAGAAAAAAGGTTGTGAATTGGATGTAATTTGGCAGCTACATGTGGAATTGCTTCTGCTAGTCAGAGACAGAGCTCTGGCCTAAGGTGTGGCTTTGGGGCTCTATAGCGCCACCTAGCAGCACGTTATCTGTTGTGGTTGACACAAACATTCACGAAAATGAACCAAATTTGGTGGACTTGTGTGTTATTGCTATGGCTACTCAGAGACAGAGCTTTGGCCTAGGGTGTGGCATAGGGACTCTATAGCGCCACCTAGTGCGTTGTCTGTTGTGGTTTACACATACATTCACGAAAATGAACCAAATTTGGTGGACTTGTGTGTTATTGCTATCGGTAGTCAGAGACAGAGCTTTGGCCTAGGGTGTGGCTTAAGGACTCTATAGCGCCACCTAGCGCATTGTCTGTTGTGGTTGACACAAACATTCACGAAAATTAACCAAATTTGGTGGGCTCGTGTGTTATTGCTTTTGCTAGTCAGAGACAGAGCTTTGGCCTAGGGTGTGGCTTAAGGACTCTATAGCGCCACCTAGCACATTGTCTGTGGTTGACACAAACATTCACGAAAATTAACCAAATTTGGTGGGCTTGTGTGTTTTTGTTTTTGCTAGTCAGAGACAGAGCTCTGGCCTAGGGTGTGGCTTAAGGACTCTATAGCGCCACCTAGCGCATTGTCTGTTGTGGTTGACACAAACATTCACGAAAATTAACCAAATTTGGTGGGCTCGTGTGTTATTGCTTTTGCTAGTCAGAGACAGAGCTCTGACCTAGGGTGTGGCTTAAGGACTCTATAGCGCCACCTAGCGCATTGTCTGTTGTGGTTGACACAAACATTCACGAAAATTAACCAAATTTGGTGGGCTCGTGTGTCATTGTTTTTGCTAGTCAAAGACAGAGCTCTGGCCGAGGGTGTGGCTTAAGGACTCAATAACGCTATCTAGCGCATTGTCTGTTGTGGTTGACACGTACAGTACATTCACAAAAATGAACCAAATTTGGTGGGCATGTGTTTTGTTATAGCTATTCAGAGACAAAGCTCTGGCCGAGGGTGTGGCTTAGGGACTCTACAGCGCCACCTAGTGTGTTACCTGTTGTGGTTGACATACATTCACAAAAATGAATCAAATTTGGTGAGCTTGTTTGTTATTACTGCCGCTAGTCAGAAACAGAGCTCTGGCCTAGGGTGTGGCTTAGGGACTCTATAGCGCCACCTAGCAGATTGTGTGTTGTTGTTGACGCATACATTCAGGAAAATGAACCAAATTTGGTGGGCATGTGTGTTATTGCTATAGCTATTCAAAGACAGCGCTGTGGCCAAGGGTGTCTTAGGGACTGTATAGCGCCACCTAGCGCATTGTCTGTTGTGGTTGACACACGTTCACGAAAATGAACCAAATTTGGTGGGCTTCTGCATTATTGCTATTGATAGTCAGAGATAGAGCTCTGGCCTTGGGTGTGGCTTAGGGACTCTATAGCGCCACCTAGCGTGTTGTCTGTTGTGGTTGACACATACACTCAGGAAAATTTACCAAATTTGGTGGGCATGTGTGTTGCTCATGCACATGCCCACCAACACGCACATGTTGCTTTGTTAGATCCCGAAATGTCACAGGTCTCCGCACCGCAGGTGCTCGGGCCCGCCATCGCCGCTTGCGGCTATATTTATTATTATTATTATACTTCTATTCCTCTTACTCTTAACTTTGTCGCCCTTTTTCACCAACTTGACATGCACTAAAACTCTTGTAATTTGGCATCTAGATGTGGAATTGTTAACTGTACTTAGAGACAAAGGTTTGGCCTAGGGTGTGGCTCAGGGACTGTATAGCGCCACCTAGCGTGCCGTCTACTGTGGTTGACACATACATTCACGGAAATGAACCAAATTTGGTGGACATGTGTGTTGTATTATTCTGAACAAGTTTTACATTCAAACTATATAGTGAATCTTAGAAGAATTTGAATTATGTGAGATTTTCTGATTTTTGCACATCATGTATTTTGAAATACTTCTCCTAGACGGTTTATCGAAATTATGTCATTTAAGCACTAAAATGATCTTGAGGGGTTGCCTGAGAGGAATTGCGACCAGATTTTTGAATTTCAAAAGTATATTGAAATGGCGAAGGTTTGAATCTAGGTGTCTTATAAAAGAAACAAAATGTTGGTGTTATAGGCAGAAAACAGTGACTAATTTGGATGAAATTTGATGGAGTATTAGTTAGTGTGTTTGTAGTGACAGTCATATACAAAGTTTTGAATTTGGTGTTGTTTGTGTTTTTTAAAAGCGAATTAATGATTGTGGTGGACACAGTTTTAGCTAAAATATTTTGAAGCGAGTTGATGAATAATTATAATCATATCAACCTATGCTGCAATTTTGATTTCAACCATGTTAACAGAAAGTGAGATATTTAGGTTTATTAGGTTTTTATAGGTCTGTTTCCCTAGCCGCGCATGGTCTTGCTCCCTCACTGTTTCCCACTGTTTCCTTGTTTCCCTCCCCCCACAGTTCTTCTCACCCCTCCCCTCTCTCCCAGCTGGATGTCTCTCTAACCTCCCCCGCTTTCCACACAGAGACTCAGACACAGACACAGACACATACACACAGACACACACACACACACACACACAAAGACACACACACACACACACACACACACACACACACACACACACACACACACACACACACACACACAGAGTCAAGAATGACAGTGTGATGCAAAGTAAAAGGTAAAGAAAAGATCATGTGTATAAAGATTTTACTCAGGTTAAGTCATTTTTGTGATAGAATTGGGGACTGACTAAGTCAGACCCAAGTTCTAATCCTCATAAAAATGCTTGGTTGGAATGGCATGTAATAACCAGAATACAGTAAAGTCATGTATTTTGAATCACTTGTCCTAGACGGTTTATCGAATCAAACCAAGGGTTTATGAAATCATATCATATCAGCAGTAAAATGATCTTGAGGGGTTGCCCAAGAGGAATTGTGAAGTATATTGAAATGGTGAATGTTTGAATTGGGGTGTCTTTTAAGACAGAAAAAGGCCGCAAGGGGCATTGATGGGCCCAAGCACCAGTAGTCTGTGACCCAAATTTGCTGGGCTTGTGTGTTGCTACCTCTAGACTGAGACAGAGCCCTGGCCTAGGGTGTGGCTTAGGGACTCCTGGTCACTCACTCACTCACTCACTCACTCACTCACACACACACACACACACACACACACTCTCACTCACACACACACACACTCTCCTCACTCACTCACTCACTCAATCTCAGACACACACACACACACACACACACACACACACACACACACACACACACACACACACACACACCCCCCCCCCCCCCCCCCCCTTGAGGCAGCCGTGGCCTACTGGTTAGGGCTTGGGGCTTGAAACAGGAGGGTTGCCGGTTCAATCCCCAACCAGTCCACCACTAAAGTGGTTCTTATCCTCACAAAAGTGCTTGGTTGGAATAGCATGTAATAACCAGAATACAGAAAAGTCAAACAATCATGACTTAGTTACGTTTTGTTTACATCAAGACACACACACACATTAAAAACAGCAACAGGTTTTATGAATTCAATGATCTGAAGCAAAGATATTGATGTAAGCCTTACAGATGCATGATTTACAGGACACCATATCAACACACTGGTTATCATCTCAAATTTGGACTACAAAGATGGTTACAGAGATAGAGCTCTGGCCTATGGTGTGGATAGGGGCTCTATAGCGCCACGTACAGTAGTGCGTTGTGTACTGTGGTTGACTCATATATTCATGAAAATGAACCAAATTTAGTGGGCTTGTGTGTTATTGCTACCACTAGTCAGAGACAGAGCTCTGGCATAGAGTGTGGCTTAGGGACTCTAGAGCGCCACCTAGCGCATTGTCTGTTGTGGTTGACACATACATTCACGAAAATGAACCAAATTTGGTGGGCATGTGTGTTATTGCTATAGCTATTCAGAGACAGCGCTCTGGTCAAGGGTGTCTTAGGGACTGTATTATGCACCTAGTGCATTGTCTGTTGTGATTGACACACACATTCACAAAAATGAACCAAATTCGGTGGGCTTGTGCGTTATTGCTATCGATAGTCAGAGATAGAGCTCTGGCCTAGGGTGTGGCTTAGGGACTCTATAGCGCTACCTAGCGTGTCTGTTGTGGTTGACACATACATTCAGGAAAATTGACCAAATTTGGTGGGCATGTGTGTTGCTCATGCACATGCCCACCAACACGCACATGTTGCTTTGTTAGATTCCGAAATGTCACAGGTCTCCGCACCGCAGGTGCTCGGGCCCGCCATCGCCGCTTGCGGCTATATTTATTAGGGCCCGAGCACCGAGGTGCGGCCACTGAAAGTGGCTGCACCGTAGGTGCAAGGCCCTATTGTTTCTGCTCAGATTATTATTATTATTAGGGCCCGAGCACCGAGGTGCGGCCGCTGTAGCAGCGGCTGCACCGTAGGTGCAAGGCCCTATTGTTTTTGCTCAGATTATTCTTATTATTATTCTTATTATTCTCTTTTCCTCTTAGCCCGTGCGGCCCTTTTTCACCAACTTGGCATGCTCCAAAACTCTTGTAATTTGGTAGCTACATGTGGAATTACCGTCGCTACTCAGAGACAGAGCTCTGGCCACGGGTGTGGCTCAGGGACTCTATAGCGCCACCTAGAGCGATTTCTGTTGTGTTTGACACAAACATGCACGAAAATGAACCAAATTTGGTGGGCATGTGTGTTGTATTAATCTGAACAACTTTTACATTGAAACTATATAGTAAATATTAAAAGAATTTGAATTATGTGGGATTTTCTGATTTTTGCACATCATGTATTTTGAAACACTTCTCCTAGACGGTTTGTCGAAATCAGGTCATTTTAGCAGTAAAATGATCTTGAGGGGTTGCCCAAGAGAAATTGCGAACAGATTTTTGAATTTCAAAAGTATATCGAAATGGTGAAGGTTTGAACCTAGGTGTCTTATAAAAGGAACAAAAAGTTGGTGTTATAGGCAGAAAACAGTGACTAATTTGGATGAAATTTAATAGAGTATTAGTTAGTGTGTTTGTAGTGACAGTCATATACAAAGTTTTGAATTTGGTGTTGTTTGTGTTTTTTAAAAGCACATTAATGATTGTGGTGGACACAGTTTTAGCTAAAATATTTTGAAGCGAGTTGATGAATAATAATAATCATGTTAACCTATGCTGCAATTTTGACTTTAAGCACATTAACAGAAAGTGAGTTATTTAGGTTTTCATATGAGGATGGCTCTGTGTTACCATCTTTCCTCATCCGCGCCTTCATGTTGGTCCTGTTACACACACAGAACCACATGTAACCGCACACACATTACACACGCGCAAGCTTTCCAGAGAGTTACGCACACACACGGCCTCCCCCTTGACCCCTCTGCCTCCCTCCCTCTCTCTCTTTCTATCTTAGCCCCATGCCCCCCCCCCTCCCCTCATTTGCATACTGACCCCCCACACACTCTCTCACCCATCCCCCATGCCTCTCTGGTGGTGGTAAGAAGGCCAACAGATGATAACCCAACTTGAGGATGAGAGAAGGCACCACAATCCTGCAACTTATTTGCCATGTGTGTGTGTGACAACACCTTGGTTAATAGATCTTAAACTTTCCTTAATATTAGACAATGATTAAAGAAGGCTTAAGAACGCTCTGTCGGGTTGTCTGTTGTGGTTGACACATACATTCACAAAAATGAACCAAATTTGGTGGGCTTGTATGTTATTGCTATCTCTAGTCAGAGACAGAGCTCTGGCCTAGGGTGTGGCTAAGGGACTCTATAGTGCCACCTAGTGCATTGCCTGTTGTGGTTGACACATACATTCACGAAAATTAACCAGATTTGATGGGCTTGTGTGTTATCCCTATTGCTAGTCAGAGACAAACTCTGGCCAAAGGTGTGGCTTAGGGACTCTATAGCGCCACCTAGAGCATTGTTTGTTGTGGTTGACACAAACATTCACAAAAATGAACCAAATTTGGTGGGCTTGTGTGTTATTGCTGCCGCTAGATAAAAACAGAGCTCTGGCCTCGGGTGTGGCTTAGGGACTCTATAGCGCCACCTAGCACATTGCCTGTTGTGGTTGACATGTACATTCACGAAAATTAACCAAATTTGATGGGCTTTTGTGTTATTCCTATTGCTAGTCAGAGACAGAGCTCTGGCAAAAGGTCTGAAATAGGGACTCTATAGCGCCACCTAGAGCATTGTTTGTTGTGGTTGACACAAACATTCACAAAAATGAACCACATTTGGTGGGCTTGAGTGTTATTGCTGCCGCTAGATAAAGACAGAGCTCTGGCCTCGGGTGTGGCTTAGGGACTCCATAGCGCCACCTAGCGCATTTTCTGTTGTGGTTGACACGTACATTCACCAAAATGAACCAAATTTGGTGGGCATGTGTGTTATTGCTATAGTTATTCAGAGACAGAGCTCTGGCCTCGGGTGTGGTTTAGGGACTCCATAGCGCCACCTAGCGCATTGTCTGTTGTGGTTGACACATACATTCACGAAAAAGAACCAAATTTGGTGGGCATTTGTGTTATTGCTATAGCTATTCAGAGACAGCGCTCTGGCCAAGGGTGTCTTAGGGACTGTATAGCGCCACCTAGCGCATTGTCTGTTGTGGTTGACACATTCACGAAAAAGAACCAGATTTGGTGGGCATTTGTGTTATTGCTATAGCTATTCAGAGACAGCGCTCTGGCCAAGGGTGTCTTAGGGACTGTATAGCGCCACCTAGCGCATTGTCTGTTGTGGTTGACACACACATACACGAAAATGAACCAAATTTGGTGGGCTTGTGCGTTATTGATATGGACAGTCAGAGATAGAGTTCTGGCCTAGGGTGTGGCTTAAGGACTCTATAGCGCCGACTAGCGTGTTGTCTGTTGTGGTTGACACATACATTCAGGAAAATTGATCAAATTTGGTGGACATGTGTGTTGCTCATGCACATGCCCACCAACACGCACATGTTGCTTTGTTAGATTCCGAAATGTCACAGGTCTCCGCACCGCAGGTGCTCGGGCCCGCCATCGCCGCTTGCGGCTATATTTGGGGGCCAAGCAGCGAAGCTGCGAGGAACCCATTGTGATTCTTAGTTTTCTTATTATTATTATTCCTCCGCCATGGAAGTCAATGGCAGCCCATAGAACCGACTGGTGAAAAGTTGTGAAATTTGGCACACTGATTAGGGACAGTCCCATGATTCATGTCACCAAATTTCATGTCGGCACCTCGAACCCTCTAGCGCCACCAACAGGTCAAAGTTGGACATGCGTTCACGCACGTAACTTTTGACCCGTTGATCCGATTTTCAAAAGTCAGGTATCATTGGAATCCTTGGACCTGTCCGAGTTCAACGCACCCTATGACGTCATTTTCCGCCATGATGGATTTTCCGCCATTTTGGATTTCATCAAAAACACTTGAGAGCCTACTCCTCTCACAAATTTTGTCCGACCGACACCAAACTTGACGTGGAGAATCCGCAGAATATGTTTTGCCAACAAATTGCTTTTTTTCTCCGGAAGTATTACCGTTTGCTCAAAACAGCGAATCGAAATTCGTGGCGAAGCCGCCAAACAGGAAGTTGGCTCATATTTCAGCAAACCTTGCACGCATCAAAACCAAACTTAGTACATGGACTTGTGACTCCATCAGGAGGACGCTCAAGAAATTTGGTGACCTTTGACCTCTAGGAGGCGCTGTTATTCAGAAACATGCTTTTTGGCCTATAACTGCTGTTGTGCTTAGAATTACAATGTACTAGTGATGTCTAGTAATACTTTTGAAGATACTTATGTCGACAGATGACAACTTGTGACATCAACCTAATTGATTCGGCCGCCATATTGGACTTAATCAAAAACACTAACACATATCCCTAGGTCACAAATTTCAACTGATCCTCACCAAAATTGGCACAGACCATCTTCAGACCATGCCTTGTTAGTGTTTTGATTTCTGTAACAATTGACAGAAGCGTTTGCCCGTCGCAGCCAATCGAAATTCGCGGCGAAGCCGCCAAACAGGAAATGAGCCCATATCTTAGCTGCCTTTGCATCTATCAACACCAAACTTAGTATATGGACTTGTGACCCAATTGGGACGAAGCCCAATAAATTTGGTGACCTTTGACCTCGAGGGTATGAAGCCACCAAACAGGAAGTGAGCTCATATCTCAGCAACCTTTGAATCTATCAAAACCAAACTTAGTGCATGGACTCGTGACCCGATCCTGAGGACGCTCAAGAAATTTGGTGACCTTTGACCTTTAGGATAGCTTCAATTAGCAAAAATGCAAGTTGGCTTGTAACTTTTGACGTGTTTGACATGAAACTTGTTCTGACTGCTTACGGCCATATGTCTCATTGCCGCATTGAGCCAACAGCGTCGAGTTGCCGTGGTTACTCCGGCCTACTGCTTGGCCCCCACATTGCTGCTTGCAGCTATATTTATTATTATTATTCTTTTTCCGTCTTACCTGTTTTTTTTTTTTCACCAACTTGGCATGCTCTAAAACTCTTGTAATTTGGCAGCCATTTGTAGAATTGCAATCGAAACTCAGAGACAGAGCTTTGGCCTTGGGCGTGGCTCAGGGACTCTATAGCGCCACCTATCACGCTGTCTGTTTTGGTTGACACATGCATTCACGAAAATGGCCCAGATTTGGTGGGCACATGTGTTGTATTAATCTAAACAATTTTTACATTTACACTCTATAGTAAATATTCGAAGAATTTGAGTTATGGTTATGATTATGAATTTTGCACATCATGTATTTTGAAACACTTCTCCTAGACGGTTTATCGAAATCATGTCATATAAGCACTAAAATGATCTTGAGGGGTTGCCCGAGAGGAATTGCGACCAGATTTTTGAATTTCAAAAGTATATCGAAATGGCGAAGGTTTGAATCTAGGTGTCTTATAAAAGAAACAAAAAGTTGGTGTTATAGGCAGAAAACAGTGACTAATTTGGATGAAATTTGATGGAGTATTAGTTAGTGTGTTTGTAGTGACAGTCATATACAAAGTTTTGAATTTGGTGTTGTTTGTGATTTTTAAAAGCGCATTAATGATTGTGGTGGACACAGTTTTAGCTAAAATATTTTGAAGCGAGTTGATGAATAATAATAATCATATCAACCTATGCTGCAATTTCGACGTAAACCACATTAACAGAAAGTGAGTTATTTAGGTTTTCATATGACTATGGTCTCTCCTATCCGCTCCTTGCTGCCCGCGCGTGTTACACACAGAACTACCTAGCTGCTCCCTCACTGTGGCTCACCCACTCTCCACCTCCTTGTCTCTTTCCTTCCCCCCACAGTTATTCACACTTTCCCCTCTCTCCCAGCTGGATGTCTCTCTCTCCTCCCCCGCTCTCCACACAGAGACACAGACACAGACACAGACACAGACACACACACACACACACACACACAGAGTCAAGAATGACAGTGTGATGCAAAGTAAAAGGTAAAAAAAGATCATGTGTATAAAGATTTTATTCAGGTTAAGTCATTTTTGTGATTGAATTGGGGACTGACTGAGTAAGACCCAAGTTCTAATCCTCATAAAAATTTGGTGGCTTTGTGTGTTGCCACCTCTAGTCTGAGACAGAGCCCTGGCCTAGCGTGTGGCTTAGGGACTCCTGGTCACACACACACACACACACACACACACACACACACACACACACACACACACACACACACACACACACACACACACACACACACACACACACACACACACACACACACACACACACACACACACACACACACACACACACTTGGGGCAGCCGTGGCCTACTGGTTAGGGCTTGGGGCTTGTAACTGGAGGGTTGTCGGTTCGATCCCCGACTAGTCCACAGCTGAAGTGCCCTTGAGCAAGGCACCTAGCCCCTCACTGCTCCCGGAGTGCGCTATTTTTTTGTACTGTATGGCTCCATTTGTCTCTACCCTGTCTGTCTGTCTGTCTGTCTGTCTGTCTGTCTCTCTCTTTCTCTCTCTCTCTCTCTCTCTCTCTCTCTCTCTCTCTCTCTCTCTCTCTCTCTCTCTCTCTCTCTCTCTCTCTCTCTCTCCGCATTTTTCTCCCTCCCCCATTCTTTCCACACAGACACAAACACACACACACACACACACACACACACACACTCTCTCCCTTCCTTGAACCACCTGAAAATGAATGGCCACCTAGCGCATTGTCTGTTGCGGTTGACACACACATTCACGAAAATGAACCAAATTTGGTGGGCTTGTGCGTTATTGCTATCAATAGTCAGAGAAAGAGCTTTGGCCTAAGGTGTGGCTTAGGGACTCTATAGCGCCACTTAGCGTGTTGTCTGTTGTGGTTGACACATACATTCAAGAAAATTGACCAAATTTGGTGGGCATGTGTGTTGCTCATGCACATGCCCACCGACACGCACATGTTGCTTCGTTAGATTCCGAAATGTCACAGGTCTCCGCACCGCAGGTGCTCGGGCCCGCCATCGCCGCTTGCGGCTATATTTATTATTATTCTTTTTCCGTCTTACCTGTTTTTTTTTTTTCACCAACTTGGCATGCTCTAAAACTCTTGTAATTTGGCAGCCAATTGTAGAATTGCAATCGAAACTCAGAGACAGAGCTTTGGCCTAGGGCGTGGCTCAGGGACTCTATAGCGCCACCTATCACGCTGTCTGTTGTGGTTGACACATGCATTCACGAAAATGGCCCAGATTTGGTGGGCATGTGTGTTGTATTAATCTAAACAATTTTTACATTTACACTTTATAGCAAATATTCGAAGAATTTGAGTTATGGTTATGATTATGAATTTTGCACATCATGTATTTTGAAACACTTCTCCTAGACGGTTTATCGAAATCATGTCATATAAGCACTAAAATGATCTTGAGGGGTTGCCCGAGAGGAATTGCGACCAGATTTTTGAATTTCAAAAGTATATCGAAATGGCGAAGGTTTGAATTATGGTGTTTTATTGAGAAACAGGAAGTTGGTGTTATAGGCAGAAAAAAGATTATGAATTGGATGTAATTTGGCAGCTACATGTGGAATTGCTTCAGCTAGTCAGAGACAGAGCTCTGGCCTAAGGTGTGGCTTTGGGACTCTATAGCGCCACCTAGCAGCACATTATATTTTGTGGTTGACACGTACATTCACCAAAATGAACCAAATTTGGTGGACTTGTGTGTTATTGCTATGGCTAGTCAGAGACAGAGCTTTGGCAGAGGGTGTGGCGTAGGGACTCTATAGCGCCACCTAGTGCGTTGTCTGTTGTGGTTGACACAAACATTCACCAAAATTAACCAAATTTGGTGGGCTTTTGTGTTATTGCTATCGGTAGTCAGAGACAGAGCTCTGGCCTAGAGTGTGGCTTAGGGACTCTAGAGCGCCACCTAATGCATTGTCTGTTGTGGTTGACACGTACATTCACCAAAATGAACCAAATTTTATGGGCATGTGTGTTATTGCTATAGTTATTCAGAGACAGAGCTCTGGCCTCGGGTGTGGCTTAAGGACTCTATAGCGCCACCTAGTGCATTGTCTGTTGTGGTTGACACATACATTCACAAAAATGAACCAAATTTGGTTGGCATATGTGTTATTGTTATAGCTATTCAGAGACAGCACTCTGGCCAAGGGTGTCTTCGGGACTGTATAACGCCACCTAGCGCATTGTCTGTTGTGGTTGACACACACATTCACGAAAATGAACCAAATTTGGTGGGCTTGTGCGTTATTGCTATCGATAGTCAGAGATAGAGATCTGCCCTAGGGTGTGGCTTAGGGACTCTATAGCGCCACCTAGCGCATTGTCTATGTACGTTCACCCAAATTAACCACATTTGGTGGGCATGTGTGTTATTGCTATAGTTATTCAGAGACAGAGCTCTGGCCTCGGGTGTGGCTTAGGGACTCTATAGCGCCACCTAGTGCATTGTCTGTTGTGGTTGACACATACATTCACAAAAATGAACCAAATTTAGTTGGCATGTGTTATTGCTATAGCTATTCAGAGACAGCACTCTGGCCAAGGGTGTCTTCGGGACTGTATAACACCACCTAGCGCATTGTCTGTTGAGGTTGACACACACATTCACGAAAATGAACATGCCCACCAACACGCACATGTTGCTTTGTTAGATTCCGAAATGTCAAATGTCTCCGCACCGCAGGTGCTCGGGCCCGCCATCGCCGCTTGCGGCTATATTTATTATTATTCCTGTGGATTCCTCTTACAGGTCATGTTTGGCCTTTTTTCACCAACTTGGCATGCTCTAAAACTCTTGAAATTCGGCAGTTAGATGTGGAATTGGTAACGCTACTCAGAGACAAAGCTCTGGCAACGGGTGTGGCTCAGGGACTCTATAGCGCCACCTAGCGCGGTTTCTGTTGTGGTTGACACATACATGCACGAAAATGAACCAAATTTGGTAAGCGTATGTGTTGTATTAATCTGAACAACTTTTACATTTTAACGATATAGTAAATCTTAGAAGAATTTGAGTTATGATTATGATTATGATTTTTGCACATCATATATTTTGAAACACTTCTCCTAGACGGTTTATCGAAATCATGTCATATAAGCACTAAAATGATCTTGAGGGGTTGCCCGAGAGGAATTGCGACAAGATTTTTGAATTTCAAAAGTATATCGAAATGGCGAAGGTTTGAATTATGGCGTTTTATTAAGAAACAGGAAGTTGGTGTTATAGGCAGAAAAAAGGTTATAAATTGGATGTAATTTGGCAGCTACATGTGGAATTGCTTCTGCTAGTCAGAGACAGAGCTCTGGCGTAAGGTGTGGCTTTGGGACTCTATAGCGCCACCTAGCAGCACGTTATCTGTTGTGGTTGACACAAACATTCACGAAAATTAACCAAATTTGGTGGACTTGTGTGTTATTGCTATGGCTAGTCAGAGACAGAGCTTTGGCATAGGGTGTGTCGTAGGGACTCTATAGCGCCACCTATAGCGTTGTCTGTTGTGGTTGACACAAACATTCAAGAAAATTAACCAAATTTGGTGGGCTTGTGTGTTATTGCTATCGGTAGTCAGAGATAGAGCTCTGGCCTAGGGTGTGGCTTAGGGAATCTATAGCGCCACCTAGCGCATTGTCTGTTGTGGTTGACACGTACATTCACCCAAATGAACCAAATTTGGTGGGCATGTGTGTTATTGCTATAGTTATTCAGAGACAGAGCTCTGGCCTCGGGTGTGGCTTAGGGACTCTATAGCGCCACCTAGTGCATTGTCTGTTGTGGTTGACAAATACATTCACGAAAATGAACCAAATTTGGTTAGCATATGTGTTATTGCTATAGCTATTCAGAGACAGCGCTCTGGCCAAGGGTGTCTTATGGACTGTATAGCGCCACCTAGCACATTGTCTGATGTGGTTGACACACAAATTCATGAAAATGAACCAAATTTGGTGGGCTTGTGCGTTATTGCTATCGATAGTCAGAGATAGAGCTCTGGCCTAGGGTGTGGCTTAGGGACTCTATAGCGACACCTAGCATGTTGTCTGTTGTGGTTGACACATACATTCAGGAAAATTGACCAAATTTGGTGGGCATGTGTGTTGCTCATGCACATGCCCACCAACACGCACATGTTGCTTTGTAAGATTCCGAAATGTCACAGGTCTCCGCACCGCAGGTCATGGGCCCGCCATCGCCGCTTGCGGCTATATTTTTTATTATTATTATTCCTCCGACATGGGAGTCAATGGCAGCCCATAGAACCGACTGGTCGAAAGTTGTAAAATTTGGCGCACTGATTAGGAACAGTCCCATGATTCATGTCACCAAATTTCATGTCGGCACCTCAAACCCTTTCGCGCCACCAACAGGTCAAAGTTGGACGTGCGTTCACGCACGCATCAGGTATCGTTGGAATTCTTGGACCTGCCCGAGTTCAACGTACCCTGTGACGTCATTTTCCGCCATGATGGATTTTCCGCCATCTTGGATTTTATCAAAAACACTTCAAAGCTAATTTTTTTCACAAATTTTGTTCGATCGACACCAAACTTGAAACAGAGCATCTTCAGACTATGACCTATGCCAGTAGTGCTTTTTTTCTTCGGAAAAATTACCGTTCGCCCATAACAGCCAATCGAAATTCGTGGCGAAGCCGCCAAACACGAAGTGGGCTCATATTTCAGCAACCCTTGCACGCATCAAAACCAAACTTAGTAGATGCAGTCGTGACCCCATCAGAAGGACGCTCAAGAAATTTGGTGACCTTTGACCTCTAGGGGGCGCTGTAATTCAGAAACATGCTTTTTGGCCTAAAACTGCTGTTGTGCTTAGAATTACAATGTACTAGTAATACTTTGGAAGATACCTATGTCGGCAGATGACAACTTGTGACATCAACGTAACTGATTTGGCCGCCATATTGGATTTAATCAAAAACACTGACACATTTCCCTAGGTCACAAATTTCAACTGATCCTCACCAAAATTGGCACAGACCATCTTCAGACCATGCCTTGTTAGTGTTTTGATTTCTATAACAATTGACAGAAGTGTTTGCCCGTCACAGCCAATCGAAATTCGCGACGAAGCCGCCAAACAGGAAGTGAGCCCATATCTTAGCTCCCTTTGCATCTATCAACACCAAACTTAGTATATGGACTTGTGATCCAATCAGGACGAAGCCCAATAAATGTGGTGACCTTTGACCTCTAGGGTGTGAAGCTGCCAAACAGGAAGTGAGCTCATATCTCAGCAACCTTTGAATCTATCAAAACCAAACTTAGTGCATGGACTCGTGACTCGATCATAAGGATGCTCAAGACATTTGGTGACCTTTGACCTTTAGGATAGCTTCAATTAGCAAAAATGCAAGTTGGCTTGTAACTTTTGACGTGTTTGACATGAAACTTGTTCTGACTGCTTACGGCCATATGTCTCATTGCCACATTGAGCCAACAGCGTTGATTTGCCGTGGTTACTCCGGCCTACTGCTTGGCCCCCACATTGCTGCTTGCAGCTTTATTTCCAATTGAGTTCCACGGTGCTGAGCAGTGAGCACAGGCCCTCTAGAGGCCATCGATCCCTCTGGTCACCCTCATGAATTCTGTTTCTGACAGTGTGATCTGAGACATTCACACCAGCGGCCTGCTGGAGATCATTCTGTAGGGCTCTAGCAGGACTCCTACTCTTCCTCCTTGCACAAAGGAGCTGATACCAAAGATCATTAAGGGCGGAGCAAGATACTTCATGAGAAGCCACTTCCTGGAACCCGAATCGCAAAAGGGAGGGGGGCAAAATCTCCCTTTATGCAGAGCTGTTCCGCCTCTTTTCCATTGAAGTCTATGGACATGACACGCATGACACACCCCCTTTATGCAGAGGAAGTGATCCCCGTTTTGCGCCCATAGACATGAATTACGACGACGTATCTTGCTCCGCCTTAAGGATCTTTGCTGATACTGGTTCTGCTACTGGGTTAAGAAGGGTGTGGATATCGACATCTCTATGGATGAAGTCAGATCTTATATCAGTCTTGTAAATCCCCGTAAAGCCTATGGACCTGATGGCATAGCTGTAGAACAATAAAAAATGTGTTGCAGATCAGTTAGCACAGCCCCTTCCATAGGCTATTCCAGTTGTCATTGCATACCGGTGTCATTCCCAGCCTATGGAAACAATCTCTAATAGTGGCCGTGCCTAAAACAACA
This sequence comes from Sardina pilchardus, assembly GCF_963854185.1. Classification (NCBI taxonomy): domain Eukaryota; kingdom Metazoa; phylum Chordata; class Actinopteri; order Clupeiformes; family Clupeidae; genus Sardina; species Sardina pilchardus. The sequence goes on from NC_085015.1 coordinate 30,191,550, forward strand.
GACCTAAGGAACTCAATGACCTCAATTGCCCTCACCTCCGCAGTCATGAAATGTTTTGAAAAAAATATTTCAAAGCAACTTCTCCGTGAAGTTTCACCTCTTTTTGGCCCGAACCTATTTGCTTATCGTGCAGAGAGAGGTGTTGAGGATGCACTGCTATCTCTGATTAACAGCACTCAAGAGCACCTTGAGCACGCCAACAGTCTGGTCAAGATTGTGTTCATTGTGTTCATAGTGCTTTCAGTTAGGGATGTTAACCGATGACTGTTTGACCGATGTTCGACCGTATCCACGTAGGGTTGGGCACCGAAACATGGTTCTAGTATGGCACCGGTTCCGACGCAAACGGTAGTAACCACACCAGATAACATCGTGGATTTCGGTGCTTCATCTAAATGGCTTTTTTCAAAAAAAAAACAAAAAACATGCATCACTGCACGTCATGCACCATATCTAACAACTTGCTCTGGTAGCACCACATCCAGATACAGTTAGCCAACATAAACACTAGATGCCTAAAGCAGAGGGATGCACCACACAGGTTGGACAGTGTTTGAGAGCTCACGTGAGCCCATGTCAAGTAGGTTACTTTAAAGCAATATCACAAGCTCTTGTCAAAATCTAGCATTAACTACACAAAAGGCTATGAAACATCAACAGTATAGCCTACTTTACACAACAATAACCTTGTTAATGCGCCAACTGGGATCTATTTGACATGTTATCAGCAAAGTTGTAATGTGAAAACTTTGTTTCATGGTGTGTTCCTTACAACATAATGACATGACATTATCTTTTCATATGCATGAGGCCAATATAGTATCACAACGAATATGAAGATCACGCTAAATGTTAGCTTGCAAAACTATAAATATGCAAGTTACAAACATACCTCTGCCATATTCCTGAGCTGTCAAATAGGCTAACCATCTCCGGCGTACGGTACCGCTAATTAAGATGCACATACAGGGGTAGCGCATTGGCTATACAGTAGTTGCTGTTAAAATGCCTACAAGCGCTAGGAATCGAAACACTCCAACATCAGCATATGTAACATATTTAAAAACTATTGTGTTATGGGGGAAGACATCAGATTTCTTGGAGCATTTGGGAACACACTGAACGAACTTGAAAGCAGAGTCCCTCAACATTACATTAGGTGGAAATGCGTTGTCCATGACCTGGCAGTTCATATGGCAAGCCATTTTAACATACCTTATAGCAAGCCACCTTATTGGATGAACATGGAAGCAGAGCTTATTGTGTGTGCACTAGTGATGCGCGGGTCGTCTCGTAACCCGCGGACCCCGCAGGTCGGGTTGGGGCGGGTAAAGAAATTATCTCTTAACTCATTTACTGCCATTGACGTCTTTAAACGGTTGCGGTTGCCAGCTTGCTGCAGGATCCAACAGGAACTTAGGCTGCTAGCTTTCAATGGCAAGTGCTAATGTTGTTTTCCTCAGCATAATGACGTTATTATTTCCCAAACAATTCCTTAGCCTACTACCTTTTCAATTCAACGAGCCACCTCCTCCATATCCATATGGCTCCACATAACGTTACTTTGCACAAACATGCATAACTTTGTTTGACTGTCATGAATAGGCTATTTGAAATGTCCATTTACATTAAGTCGCCTACAAGTAAGTTAGCCAAACTGATAAATCTTTATCTGTCCTGGAGCAAATTAACAACACGTCTGTCTTCAATTTCTTCTCCGTTTTCAGTCGTCTCAATCTCGTATACAAATCTTTTATTTCGGACGTATTTTCGTATAATGTTTAGCCTAGATTACAAACGCTGCTTTGTAGGTTTTTGCTTTGTATTTCTAAATCTTTAAAATGTGTATAATCTTGTTATTAATGACCTGATCTATCGTTCATATTCATAATCATAGCCTAGGCTATATTGTTGCCAGTTTACTGGGCAATGTTTCCAAGCACTTACAATGCCCAGTATATCTATGTAATGGCCGCGGGTGCGGGACGGGTTGTCAAAATAGATACAGTGGTGCGGGGCGGGCTGGGCCAAATAATTTCATAAAAGCGGGACCAGCGGGACCCGCTGACTTCCTGTGATTATAGCTCCCCCTTAGTGGTCAAAAGACATGACATGGGAGAGTGGGCGTGTGCAAATGGTGCTTGTGTCTGGGTTTTAGACAGAGAGAGAGTGGATGTGAAGAAAATAGCCAAAATTAATTTCCATTTTTTTTTTTTTGTGTGTGTGTCCTTGGGATGTGTTCCTAAGTCCACTTACCAAGTTTGGTTTCGATAGGTGAAAGTGTTGTTTATTATAGCGCCCCTAGTGTTCAAACGTCACCAAATTTAGTGTAGGTCCTCAGGATGTGCTCACAAGTCCACGTACCAAGTTTGGTGTTGATACGAGAAAGTTTTGCTAATTATAGCGCCCCTAGTGGTCAGAGTACACCAAATCTATTGTGCGTCCTCAGGGTGGGGTCCCAAGTCCATATACCAAGTTTGGTTTCGATATGCGTAAGCATTGCTGAGATATGAGCCTACTTCCTGTTACTCTACAGGGCTGTACACTGCGAGCAGCTCGTCGCAAATGTGAGTAAATATATATTAGTGCTAATTGAAAATATGAAATGGGAGCACAGGTGCGAGTACTGAATTCAACCCTTTTATTCGCATTTTGCTCCTAAAAATCCACACCAAGTGGATCAAAGTAGGCTAGTACAATTTTCGCGCATCTGTAGGCTATACAAATTTCATAGTTGACAACTCTAACGCTCCTGGCTGGAAACTCACGCTTTCAGCATCAACCTCGCTGTCTCTCACACACGCAAGAAATGTCACTCCAAAACCATTCTTCTTTTTCTTCAATCTGTTCGTTATCAGTTGGTGACTTTGTAGCGATTACCGTTGAAACGGCAAACCATGATAAGAATGTTGACTATATAGCCTACAATTACCGTGTTCATTTCAAATATTATTATTATCACGGTTGATAAACACGGTGTGGAAACCGTGTTAGCTTCACCCCAGCCTGCATTTGACATAGGCCTGGTTGACTTCTATGAAAGAAATCCGACTGATTCTGTTGTCTAAATGATGGATTTAACCACGATTTGGTGTAAGCTACACCTGCTTTAAAAAGGCAGAACATTTTCATTGCAAATGTGCGCATCATATAGCCACTCTGCGTCTTTGTATGGAGGTTACGTTCACATGAAATCCATTCCACTAACATTATCAGGAGAATACCGTAACGTTTTATTTTGAGCAGTGGTTGTCACTCATTGGATATAACAGATATAGCCTACCAAACTCCAAGACGAGTCATGGTAGAGTAAGTTAAGCACCCAGCCAATTAAACATGACCAAGGAAAAAGTGACAACTCATGATGCCATGCCATGGTAGGCTAAATCAAGTTAACGTTACTGGACAGTGGACACTCATCTTTTCTATTACACCAGAAATATTTGTCCTTACCTTTGTTAGTTTTTTGAACATTTAAGTTATTTAATGAAAACATGATGTATCCTTGAACTATGCTTGACTCTTTTCCTAAAACCGAATGAAACCTAATTATGTTCACGTACATCTTAAAGTGACAGGCACTCAATTAGACCTACACACCACCCCTGTAATATCATTAAAGACAAGTGTAATCAATATGAAGTATTCAGTTTACTGAATATTTTAAGCTATAAGTAATTATGCAGATCCTAAAATGCTATAAATTGTTAACAAAATGTATACAAATTCTGAATTCAAAATATAAAATAGAAATAAGACGAGCCATTTTCTGTGTGTGTAGGGTTTGAGCAGAGACTGATTGCCACTGCTGTGAATGATCTGTATCCTGCTTAAGGCAAGAAGGTTTTCAAGGAAATTTCATAGTGCTCCTAAATTTTTTTCTGTGCTCCTAAACTTTTTCATTTAGGAGCACCTGTGCTCCTAGTGAAAAAGCTTAGCGTACAGCCCTGCTCTAGCACCCCCACAGTTGTCAAAGGGCACCAAAGTTGTTGAGGCTTCTCTTAATTGGGTTCTGAGGCCATGTTCTAAGTTTGGTCTTGATACGTGAAAGCCTTGCTGAGATATAGGTTCACTTCCTGTGTGGCGGCTTTGCCGCCAATTTGGATTGGCTGTTACAGGCGAGCACTTCCGTCAATTGTTCCACAAAGCAATGCAATTATAAGTCATGGTCTGAAGACGGTGTGTGAAAATTTTGGTGAGTATCCGATGAAATATGTGACCTGTGAAACTTTTTGAAACTTTTTGACCTTGTCCTGTTGGTGGCGCTACAGCCTGAATGGTAAAGTCTTGTTAATAGGTGGGTGGGGTCATTACTTTTGCCTTAATCCACTGAGCGTTTCAGCTTGATGGGTCAAAGCATTGTAGAGCTACTTGCATTATTGTTGTTGAAAAATGTATACATTTTGACCTGTTGGTGGCGCTGGAGTTTTGGGGTCTGGCGTCTGTAAATTGGGGAAAGTGGTCATTGTTCATAGAGGAATATGTGTATTAAATTTCAGAACGTTTTACTCTATGGTTCTATGGCTTCCATAGAGATATAGGTTTAATGTCTGTGTGGCGGCTTCGCCGCCGATTTTGATTGGCTGTTAAGGGCAAATAATTTTGTCAATTCTTCCAGAAAGCAATGCAATAAGGAGGTATGGTCTGAAGATGGTGTGTGCAAATTTTGGTGAGAATCGGATGAAATTTGTGACCTGTGAAACCTTTTGAAAGTTTTGACCTTGGTCTGTTGGTGGCGCTACAGCGTTCATGAAAAAATCTTGTTAATTGGTGGGTGGGGCCATACCTTTTGCCTTAATACACTGAGCAAGTTTCAGCTTGATAGGTCAAAGCATCTCAGAGATATTTGCATTAATGTTGTTGAAAAATTGATGAATTTTGACCTGTTGGTGGCGCTAGAGGTTTGAGGTCTGGAGTCTGTAAATTGGTGAAAGTGCTTAGAGTTGTGAGTAGAATAAAGGCCTATTCGGACGGGATTAGTTTTATGGGGTGACATCAGGTAAAGTAATAATTACCAGGTAATGTAGTCCCGTCCGGACGCGCCATGTCAGTAAACATAACGGAGTATGTCGGTGACATTTACAGACACTTTTACCTTCCGTAAAACGGTCCGGAGAAATTACCTTAGGTAATATTAATCCCGTGCGAACGCGACCCTCTGTAAAGATGTCTGTAATATTTCGTCACATCCTGATTGGAAAACAATTCCACCATAGTCTGAATGAAAACATGACATGCTGTGTAGCTCCTAATAGGACGTTTGCTAGTTTGCCTATTAGCTTGATATTGTTAGCCATTTCAAACTACCTATGGCATAACATAAAGCTAACGTTTGCTAGTTTAACCAACTTGTAGTCTTTCAAATCTGAAAATGCCGCACGTACCTGACGCAAAGTATCACGTGCACAGCGACGAAGATGTGACGGCAGAACGTAAACGTAGTTACTCCTCCCATGTCAAGTAAAATGACAGAGATGTCTAGTCCCGTCCGAATAGGACATTTATATTACAGAGGTCATATGATAAACCTGCATTACTGTACGTCCCCCCATAAAACTAATCCCGTCCGAATAGGCCTTAAGTGTGCCAATTTTCACAACATTTTACTGTATGGATCTATGGGCTGCCATAGACTTCCACTGGAGAAGAATAATAAATATAGCTGCAAGCAGCAATGTGGGGGCCAAGCAGGCAGGTAAAAAGGCCAGAGTTGCCATGGTAACTCAATGCTGTTCAGTCAGGTATATAGTTTTAAGCAGTCACAAAAAATGTTGATGTCGAACAACCCAAGATTGGCTGAGATGCAAGCCCACTTCCTGTTTGTTGGCTTCTCCGCTATTTTCGATTGGCTGTTGCGGGAGAACGGTTTAAGACATCATTAGGAAAATCAAGGCCTATATTAGACTCAGGCTGAAGATCATCCATGTGAAGTTTCGTGAAGATCGGACAAATTGTACAACCTGTGGAAATGTTTAAGTGGTTTTGATAAAATCCAAAATGGCGGCCGAATTAATTACGTTGACGTCAAAAGTTCAGCTGGGTCAGCCTGAGGACCTCCCACAGTATAACCAGGAACCAGTAGCAAGTTTTAATTTCAAACACATGAACAGCTACAGGCCAAAATGCCTTTTTGCTAATTGCAGCGCCCCCTAGAGGTCAAAGGTCACCACATTTCTTGAGCCTCCTCCTGATGGGGTCCTAAGTCCATGTACCAAGTTTGGTTTTGATGCGTGCAAGGGTTGCTGAAATATGGCTATGGCTATGGCTATGGCTATGGCTATGGCTATGGTTATTTAGCAGACGCCTTTGTCCAAAGCGACATACAAACAAATAACAATACAAATCAAATTAACAGTGAACAATTACAAACTAGGGAGAATAGTAATATTATCAGTAAAACAATAATTTTAAGCACTAACCTAATGAGAAATAAAACAGTGAAATGAGAATAGCAATCAATAAGTCACTCAGTTAATTATATATAATAATAATAACTAAAGCATGGTATTGCTAAATTTAAGGACAATAGCAAAATAAATTTCAAATTCTATCAATAGACAAATTATAACAAAACAATACTATTATACAAACCATAACACATCACAAACTCAAAGGACTAAGTGCATATTAAATAAATATGCCTTAAGACCCCTCTTAAAAGATCCAAAGCTGTTGCTGGAACGGAGAGCACTGGGCAACTCATTCCACCAACACGGAACCACTGAAGAATAGGATCTACAATTTGACCTAGCATGTATGGTTGGTCGACATAACAGACGCTCCTCAGAAGATCGCAATGGGCGGTTGGGAATGTACATCGTGATTAAAGAACTGAAGTAGCTGGGAGCAGATCCAGTCAGTGTCCTATAGGCCAGAGTGAGGGATTTAAATTTAATTCTGGCTACTAAATATGAGCCCACTTCTTGTTTGGCGGCTTCGCCGCGAATTTCGATTGGCTGTTATTGGCCAACGGTAAAAGTTCCGTAGACGAGAAGCACAAACTGAATAGACCATGGTGTGAGGATGCTCTGTGTTAAGTTTGGTGTCGATCGGACAAAATGTGTGATCCCTGATACATTTGAAGTGTTTTTGATAAAATCCAAATTGGCGGAAAATCCATCATGGCGGAAAATGACGCCACAGGGTGCGTTGAACTCGGGCTGGTCCAAGGATTACAAAGATACCTGGATTTTGAAAATTGGCCCAAGGGTTCAAAAGTTACGTGTGTGAACGCACGTCCAACTTTGACCTGTTGGTGGCGCTAGAGAGTTTGAGGTGCCAACATGAAAATTGGTGACATGAATAATGTGACCATGTCCCTAATCAGTGTGCCAAATTTCACAACTTTCGACCAGTCGGTTCTATGGGCTACCATTGACTCCCATGGCAGAGGAAAGATGGTATGATCCATTTACATTGGATATTGCTATATAGACTAATAACAACTTTGCTAGTGCTAGCTTGCTAAGTCTACCGTCCTGTTCAGAGTCTATAGCGACCATCAGAGTCCCTAGCAACCTTGACTAGACTGACGAGATAACAGTGCAATCGTGGTTGACATACTACTGAAACGCTAATGTTAAAAAAATGATTTTCACAAAAAGATCGTTTTCTCCATTTTTCTCAGTGTTTTTAGCAAAACTAACCCATGCTCTACTGACGATTACTAAAGAACGGTAAACGATAGAAACAAACCGTTTTTCCTGGTGAAAAAAGAGAGTCTACTCTTTCATTTGGTAGCTTGTGTGTTTACATAATCATAAAACTCTCTGTTCGGTGGATCTTAGAAAAGCAGTCAAAATGCTGTAAAACGTCTGGCAGTATGGAGCGCTCTGCACTGAAAATGGCTGGCAGGCAATGAGTTAACTATATGGTTTCAATGTAAAAATTTGTGATTGGGTGATTAATATTTTTTTTAATATGTATTTTAATATCTGGAAATAATTTTGTAGTTTTAGCAGCGGTTAATTAAGTAAAGCTGCAACTCCTCGGACTGTATCTTGTTGTAGGCTAATTGATCCCCAATGTGCCACCTCCAGTATGAATGCTCGAGCCGAACCGCAAAAAAGACGGGCAAATTAGCAGAGTGCTGTTCAGTGTAAAAGTACATTTTGTTGCGCACAACCTGCAATGCTGCAGCGGTAATATTACAAAACCCAACCGGACAAAATGCAAATATAATACTTAGAACTACTTATCTAATGATTTGTCCAACCAAAGATTTTGTTTGTCTCCTCGACTAGGGCGGCGGTAAAGTGCAGACACACCAGCGAAACAATTCGCTCTGAGCAGGCTGAGCTTCGCTCTCTGCTTAGGTTAAAATGAAGACCGTTCAGGAGAGGATTTGGGGCAGCATAGATTCAACGCAGATCTTGTTATACATCTACACGGCTGACATTATTTTGAGGAAGAGGTAGCCAAACAAGTAGCATGCAGCCAGACGGGCCTTATGCAGTTGGGAAATTAGGGCTTTAAAAAATATTGGCGCAAATTATCGTCCGAAATTATCGGACCGATAATATTTTAAAAATGTCACTGATCGGCCAATAATATATCGGCCACTGATATATCATGCATCTCTATTTGTTGCCACGCCACCGTTGGCTTATCAGGAGCCACTCGCTTCGACATGTCACGCATCCATCAATAAACTCAACGTGAACGTAAATATTCGAGATGGGTACAAGGCAACATGTTTACCTAAACCATGGGCAAATGTGCCATTGTTAGAGACATTTTTTTTTTATACTAATTTTAAAAAAGTTTGTTGAATGTGTCAACAAAATGTATGCAACTTCTGAGCGATTCCACATATAAGAGAATTCCATTTTCATGTGTAGATTCCGTGATTCTGTCCGCGTTTTCCGCATCATGGAAATCATAGGGACCTAATTAATGTTTCTGATTTTAACCTGCAAATGTTTGTTCAAACCACATTCTTATCTCTGCCATAGATGACGGGGTCAAATGAGTTTAAACTCAACCAAGGTCCTGAAGACAGTATTTCAGCTGTGAAATTCAGTCCCAGTACGGCACAGTTTTTACTGGTCTCTTCGTGGGACTCCACTGTACGTCTGTATGATGTTGGGAGCAATTCTTTGAGAATGAAGTATCAGCATCTTGCTCCAGTGTTGGATTGTGCCTTTTATGTAAGTGGTTTGATCGTTTTTTTAGTAAACAAATATCAATAATTGACTAGCTTCTAAGAGTTATGCATCTAAAACTGAATGTTTTTTTTTTTTATCCAATTAAAGGATCCCACACATGCCTGGAGTGGGGGCTTGGATGCACAGTTGAAAATGCACGATTTGAATACAGATCAAGGTATGTCCTCCGTATACAAGAAATGTGGTCTCTGCTTTTATCCCATCTGTGAAATTCGTGAACAAACACAGCACACAGTGAGGTGAAGCACACACTAACCTGGAGCAGTAACCTGCCTTGTTACAATGGTGCTCAGGGAGCAGTAAGGGTTAGGTACCTTGCTCAGCTGTGGATGTGGGTGTAACGGGTGCTAGCTGGTTAGCTATGCTGTAGAACGTTAGTAAACCTCACTCCCCGACGCTTCAAGAGCGCTGCTGGCATGAAAGCTAGTAGCCTGGGCTTTTAGCTGGATTGTTAGCGCGCTCGCCCCCCGATCCGAGGTGCTGCTGTTTCGTGGGTTCGAGTCCGGGCGTGTGCTAGGGCTGGACCGCGGTGGTTCCACACAACGCAGGTTACATGGGCATGGTAGAGCAGTGCACAACCCATCCACATTTTTCCTACTCGGTGGGTGATCGAACCGGCAACCCTCTGGTTAGAAGCCTGAAGCCCTAACCAGTAGGCCACGGCTGCCTTAACATGACACATTTTTTGCTGTTGGAATTATTTGCACTACCACCTTGACACACCTCATACTGGATCACAGTACCAATCCGCAGTACATTCATGTGTATCTTTATCTTTAGTATTTTACTGTTCATGTTGATTTGTTGATTTGCTTTTTATCATCCTGTTTACATTGTAGTGTATGTTGTGTGTCTGCTGGGACCTTGAATTTCCCCTTGGGGGTCAATAAAGTGTCTGTCTGTCTGTCTGTCTGTCTGTCTGTCTACAGTGGGGAGAATAAGTATTTGAACCCATGCTAAAGTTGACTAAACGGAGGAATAGAAAATCATCTTGTGGAAATTGATCTTATTGTCTTAATTTAAACAAAGTAAAAATCCAACCTTTAAGGACACCAATTTTCTTATAGGCGGCTGCATATATGAGAAAAAAACACCTAACCCCCAAAAAAATCTAACAAAAGGTTTCTCAGCTATTTTTTGTAGTATTAGGTGTCCTTGGTAACATACTAAAAGTTTACCAAAGTTTGACCATGGGAAAGGTGCTATTTTCAAGATGGCGTCTAAGATGGGCAGAAAGCCCTTAAAATATGCTAACTCCTTCATTTTTTGACCTAGCCAAGTGATATTGGTGTCTAACCCCATGTTTTCAGGGTCTATGAATCCATTAAACTTGTTTAAATTGCACTGGCATGGTTACATACTTATGGAATTCATGACTGTGAGATTATTATGTCTGTAACGATACACCAAACTCATTTGGTTCGTATCAAGATATTTTAAATTTTATAAAAACACATTGCAATAGCCTACCTTGAAACACCCGAGGATTATACTATTGTATATCTGCATTATATCATATCCTGATATAAAGAGAGAAAATACGGCATTTCTGATATTTATGAAAGCACACTTTATGCAGATTATAGCCTACTATTTCTGTTTTTCATTTATATTGTCTCAATAATTGAGATGATCAGTCAAAATTAAGTTTTAACACTTCATTTTCAGGGTCAAGGAAGCGATTGAGTTGATTTTTAGACAAACCTGATGTTGGCCATTTACCAAATGTAAAAATATCGACCATCTCTATTGCTATTCATGATAGAAATATCATTCAAAAACAATTTCAACGTTCTAAAAGGTAATTTGATCACATGACATCAAGTATAATCTGTTAGGGTTCCAATATGGCCACCAAGTGTAAGAGAATAAGGCCGTTATTCTATGGTCCATCATCAGTAAATGTATATTCTACTTTCTTGTCTATCTGAGCAAACCTTAACTCTTACTGTACACTGCTCACAAAAAGGAACACTTTGAAAGCATATCAGATATCATGAGAAAAAAATAGCATGCCGGATGTCCATACTGATATGGACTGGGTAATGTGTTAGGAACAAAATGATGGCACATTGTTTTTGGGGGATGAAAATAACCAATCTACAGAGGACTGAATTCAAAGACCCCCCCTAAAATCAAAGAACAAAATTATGTGGCAGGCTAGTCCATTTTGCCCAAATTTCATTGCAGCAACTTTGGTACTCAGTAGTTTGCATGACCCAACATGCTTGATGGCATTGGAGCATGCTCCTAATTAAACTTTTTTCAACCTTCAAATCACTACTCAACCCTCAGCCGCCTCCTCCTCAGTCCAGCCTTACAGAGGATTCCCTTGCCTCATTTTCTACAAACAATCAGCAATCGTCAATCAGCAGTCAATTCTCTACATGCCCACAAGACACGAAACATGACACAGCTCAGATAGTGAACTCCTACAAACTCCTACAACCTCTTTTTCAGCATTTGCGCCTCTCTCCGAGAATGAAGTATCTGGACTCCTGACATGTAGCCGTCCTACCACATGCTCGTCCTGTCTCACTCCTACCTTTTCTATCTAGAGACATCGGAACAGACTCCAAAACAGGTCTCTGAATTCCTTTCACAGAACAATCTTCTGGATCCAAATCAATCTGGGTTCAAAAGCGGCCAAAAGTGTGTGTGTGTGTGTGTGTGTGTGTGTGTGTGTGTGTGTGTGTGTGTGTGTGTGTGTGTGTGTGTGTGTGTGTGTGTGTGTGTGTGTGTGTGTGTGTGTGTGTGTGTGTGTGTGTGTGTGTGTGTGTGTGTGTGTGTGTGTGTGTGTGTGTGCATGCTTGAGCGTATGTATGTGTGTGTGTGTGTGTGTGTGTGCTCTGATTCAGTGTACTGTTAGGTAACAGCCACTTCATGTTTTTCAATGCCCCATTCAGAGACCTTTAAAGAACTGTCAGAACAAACTCACTCCAAATGCTGAAAATGCTTTTTTTTTTCTGTTTCACTACTCTTTTTCTTTTTTTTTTCAATGAAGAATGTATCGTACATAAATGTGTGTTCTTCCTTTAAGATACAGTGGGCATAAGTATGCACCCCGATGTTAAATTCCAATAAAGGCAGGTAGGGTTTTTTTTATTTTTAAAGGCCAGCTATTTCAAGGACCCAGGATACTATGCATCCTGATAAGTTTCCCTTGGCCTTTGTTATTAAAATAACCCCACATCATCACATACCCTTCACAGTATCCAGAGATTGGCATGGTGTTTTATTCAGTTAGCCTATTAGCTGGTTTGATTTGCAATGAGCTCAATGAGCATCAAACAGGCTAGTAGGCTAACCGAAAAAACATTTCTTTGTTTTTTTTTTTGTTTGTTTTTACATTTTTGCATTTACATGCACTGGTAATTCCTTGGAAGTGTTTTTCTAGTTCTTCTTATTAGAGTGCATGAAAATGCACTCTACTGTTATCCCTTTTCTTATTACAGTGCATGAAAATGCACTGTACTGTTCTTCCTCGGTCTTCTTCTTCTTCTTCTTCTTCTTCTTCTTATTACAGTGCATGAAAATGCACTGTACTGTTCTTCCTCGGTCTTCTTCTTCTTCTTATTACAGTGCATGAAAATGCACTGTACTGTTCTTCCTAGGCTTCTTATTAGAGTGCATGAAAATGCACTCTACTGTTATCCGATTTATTAGAGTGCATGAAAATGCACTCTACTGTTATCCCTTTTCTTATTATTAGAGTGCATGCAAATGCACTCTACTGTTATCCGACATCATCTTATTATTATCGATATTATTATTCTTCTTCTAACGCTTTTTGTGCGTTCAATTCAGCTTCAACCGTTCGACGTAGAAACTTCATTCAAACTGCGCTGCGTACAGATGGTACGGGTTGAGAATGCTCCTTTCTTTCCCGCACATCGGGACTTCCGAAGCATCGGGAAAACTGCAACCGCAAGGGGGCAACATAGACCGCCCTAATAATATGAAGGTTCGGCTCATGGAAAAACCAGAGGACACCGCGCTGGTGACAAGCGGAGAAAAGAGACATGACGCTCGGCATGTTAGATTGCAGTTGCAGAGTTTTCGAATGTTTACAGCCTACCTCACAGCTCTCTCACTCGACGTAGCCTATAACTCAGTCAGTCCAGCAGAGATGCCAGAGCAACGTTTTGGTCAATGGAGAGGGAGAGAAATGCTCCGCATATCCGTCTCATTTAATCATTAAAATTAAAGTGATGACTGGCGAAATTAATCAAACGACGTTTCAATAAACCATTGAAATGAATGAAAATGGTTTTAGAAACATATAGGCCTATCAGAAGGAAATAGCCTTCAATTCAACCTGAAATACTCGAAAGGCTACCTTAGATTAATTCATGAATTCATTACGGTTACAAGACCGCATTTCCGTGAATAGGCTATTATTGTCAACGTCAAGGCGAAGACGAAAGAGATGGACAAGATGGACATTTTGGCAACATTTACATGCTAGGAATACTTAGAAATGTGTAGGCTATTTTAAAACGGAGGCATGTTCATTTTAACGGCGACGCTGGGTAGCCAGCACTTGTTATCACAGATTTTGTCCCCACCACTTTTGACGACTGAAAATAAAATGTATTTAACAGAAATCTCTTTAATACATGCCTATGCTTGTCACTTTACTTATAACCGTAGGCTACATGCATGGAGAAGATCGCGCATTTTGTAACATTGTAACAATGGATGGTCAGATATGCGATAGGGCAGTGAGGGTAATTCATTGTAACCATCGACTAGCAGGCCTAGCTCCGCAAAATAAGTTTCTAGCAACGTATGTATCGTATGCATGTTCATGTTGATTCAGAGATAGGCATAGACTACCATAGGCTGCTGGGCGTCAAGCTATATGACAGCATGTTATCATGTGGTGAATTAATAACTAACGTCAGTTTAACATGTCAGAACTTTTGATCGGCGTTTCAAGTACATATGCCGAATAAAGCCTGACTGTTAGGGTTCACATCCAACTGTGGCGCAAGTGGTTGAAGCATAGGAGTCGTACGCCAGCGACCGGGGTTCGAAACCCAGTCGAGGCACCTCTCCGGAAATCATCAAAACAAAATGCATAGATTTATTAAAAAAAATGAAAGACTTTCTGTTTTGAGATTCATTTTATGTTTGCGATGTCTGCTGAAAAGAAAAGTTAATATGTTAATTCGTGGTTCAGCGCGCACTCACACACATTTTTACATTGACATAGTGTCGGGCTCAAGTGTCGTCCTCAGTATAGGCTATAATGTAGTGAACTGGTTAGACGAGTGTGGGGGAGGGGGAATGATCGCACAAGACAATTGCTCTTCATGAAATGAATCTCACAGGCGGCTGTCGATTTTTAAATGTAGCCTACTACACCACTTGCGAAATCGGACGTGGCACATAGCCTAATTATTAGGCTACTGGATAGCAAATCCATAGACTTTGTTATATCCTTGGCGGAGATAATAATTAGGCCTATCAAATTAAAAGCACACTACGACAGGTATACTTGTGTGATCACGCAACACAAGAGAGCATTTAGCGATGGGACAGTTGTGAATGAGTGCTTAACACCCTGGAGTCTAAATATCCCCGGGGGATTTGAAAAACTGTTCCAAACACACATCTCAATCTCTGCTTTTATCATATTATAGAAACACCATTAGAAGCCTTTAATCAACTCGTTTTCAAATATATAACCTATGTTTTAAGAGAATATGGCAATGATAATGGCACTTTCTAAAAACAATAAATTCTTAGGATTTGTCCTCTCACCTGCAGCAGGCCCATTCAAAAGCCCATCCACCTAATTTGCATTTGAAAGAGCCAATCACTAAAGTGACACATTTAGTCTAGCCTACTTTATGAGTTTTTTTTGACCCCTCTAATAAATTGCCTATAGTCCTACTACGATAATGGAGGAAGGGCTGCCTAACTGTTCCCCCTAAGAGTTTTTTCATAAGATAAAATGTTTACTCTATTTAAGTTTAGGATTTGGTAGACAAGACAACCTCGGAAAAGTTCTTCAGATAAACAATGTTTTATTGAATTAAAGGAAAGAAAATGTATCGCCAGGGTTTCGGGGCTTGCGAAGGCATTCGTTGATCTTATCGATGCAGTCCTTGCGGCCACTTCTCCCCATCGTAGGAAACTTTCTGCTTAGTGTTGACAACACAAAGGTCTTGACGTTGTGTGGCAGTGCTTGCTTGCCCTTCGATCCATCCCAGTTGGTGGTTTTGCACCAGGCTCTGTAGTGCTCCTTTGTGGTGATGGCTCTGAAGAGCAGGCATCCGTATCTACCAACTCTGTTGGTGAATTCGAGCATGTTGTTCTGGGCCAACAGCAAGCAAAGTCACGTCATCGTGCTGAGAAGGAACTTGAATGCTGTTGTCGAATGTGGCAGAGAATACAGAAGAAGACTTTAACTATTACTTATATATTCTTATGACGAAACGCGAAGAAAAAATACGAGGACTGACCATCTCGTCTCTCCGCGTTTCCCCCAATAGGCCTACCATGGCGACAAAGAAATAAATATGATTTGACATTTTAATGTTTGTAGCGCGCCAGTTTACCCAGTGTGTGTGCATTGAGTAGTTCCTTAAAATACGGAACAAAGAGCGTCCCGTAGGCTATCTGTTTAATACAGAAGAAGACTTTAACTATTACTTATATATTTCTTATAACGAAACGCGAAGAAAAAATACGAGGACTGACCATCTCGCCTCTCCGCGTTTCCCCCAATATCATGGCGACAAAGAGAAATAAATATGATTTGACATTTTAATGTTTGTAGCGCGCCAGTTTACCCAGTGTGTGTGAATTGAGTAGTTCCTTAACACTAGAAGCGCCAAGCACCGGTCATTTGACCGCTGACGCGTATTCCTAGAAGCGCCGTGGGGGTTTGACCTAGATATACCTAGAACTGCCGGGCTGCGGTCATTTGACCGCAGTGATTACAAAAAAAAAAAATCTTTTCACTCGATTAAATTCCAGGACCCTACGTTCACGACTTTTCCTAAATACGCGTGTTTTGTCACCCAGAATTTTTACATGATCAAAAGCACACCGGTACAAGCTAGTTTAGAGCTATTTTGCGCTCACTTATGTGACAACACTATGTTGTCTTGCGTTCGGCCATTTTTGTCCAGGCTGCTATTCTCTTTTCTCACAGCAGATGTCGCAAGGATTTCCTGTCAGTCAGGCATGAGAATAATATTTTACCATAAAACATATCGTTTATATATGTGCAATATGTATTATATATGTGCTTAATTTTAATAACTATTTTTCATTTACATGGCATAGTCTATGGAGGCGATTTACAGTGGTAAAATGCGAGTTTGTTTTGAAAACGTTGCGACAGGCCTACATGTGTAAAACATATTTTCGTCGTAGCCTATTTATGTACGTAGGGCGAGTATGCCTACGTACATTCATAGTTGTATATCTTATCTTCTATTTGTAGGCTATCTTTTAAAGCTCAGACTAATGTATTAAGCATTTTCTCACATATTTGCTGGACTGACTGAGTTACGTCAAGTCAAACACCTATCCTAACGCAATTTTAGTACAATGTCATGTGGCGCAGCGCATACTCCTGCCTGCAACGCCGGAGACCCGTGTTCACATCTTGGCAGGAGCGAAATACAGAATCTTATATCGATTTAATTTACTGGCCGTTTTCAACGTCGATGAACAATTATTTTTTGTTAATGGTTTTTAATAACAACCTATCTGAAATAAACGGATGAATCACAATATGTTTAGGCCTACCATTAACGAAAAATAATTTCGCCAGCCAATCATTTTCTGCCGCCATCTGACAAACTTTGACTAAGCCAGTTAGACTTTTTGCATCTAAAAATAATTATATCATAGTGACACGCGAAAAAATAAACGATAGCTTAGAAACTCAGATTCAGATTCAGATTCAGAAAACTTTATTAATCCCCAAGGGGCAATTCAGTTTACAGCTAACCCATCCATTAAGGGGTTAAAAGTTTGAAAGTGCATTGGCATTCACTAGAATGTATGCAATGTTAAAAATAATAATAAATAGACAAATAAATAAGTAATAAGTAAGTGCCACAGCAGTCATACATCTCCTGTCCACACACACACACACACACACATATATACACACACACACACACACACACACTTCATTCACCAGTGACAGAACAGAGCAGCAGGGTGCAAAAACCAGTATTGCTGTATTATGTGTATTCTCTTAACAGTCTAACATGATGTTCATTTAACAGTCTAATGGCAGAGGGCATGAAGGAGTTTGCATAGCGGTTGGTTTTACGTACTGGCACATGAAACCTACCTGACTGCATGATAACCAGTCCATGGCTTAATACATGATCTGGTTGGCACACTATCCTCTCTGCTTTCTGCATCACCCTTGTTTCCCAGAGAGAGCAGAGACTGTTTAGCTGGGAGCCAGTGATTTTTGAGCATACCTTCACAATGTCGCTCAAGCTCTTTTTGTCTTTCACAGATAGTCCATTAAACCAGCATATGAAAGAAAATGTTAGTAGACTCTCAATGAAGGCTTGATAGAATGTGTGTAGAATTTGTTTACAGACACCAAAAGAGTTAAGCTTCCTCAATAAATATATTCTTTGGTTTGCTCGCTTAATTATGCTGTCTGTATTCTCACTGAATTTAAGTTGTGGGTCAAACACTGTACCTAAGTACTTATATGTTTGGACTATCTGAACATCCTTATTATGAATCACACTCGGTTTTGGATCCTCCCTGCACTTCCTAAAGTCTATGATGAGCTCTTTAGTTTTAGACACATTTAGGTCAAGGAAGCTGTCATCGCACCATGTAACAAACTCTGTGAGAGCTCTGCCATGGTCAGATTGACCAACCTGGAGAAGAGACAACAGGGCCGAGTCGTCTGAAAACTTCACCAAGAAGCTGTTCTCCCAAGATGACCTGCAGTTATCAGTGTATAGTATGAAAAGCAGGGGGGATAGCACACAGCCCTGGGGAGAGCCTGTGTTCGATACCAAGACAGAGGATGTGTTTCCATTTACATAGACCTGCTGCCTTCTGTTTGTTAAAAAGTTCAAAACTAGTAGTAGGATCTGCTCAGGTAGCTTAAAATATGAGGCTAGCCGTTCAATTAGAATGTGGGGCTGCATCTTGTTAAAAGCTGAACTGAAGTCAGCAAATAAAAGTCTTGCATGTGATGCAGGTGTCTCCAGATGTTTATACACCTTGTCAAGAATGAAGAGCTTTGCATCCTCTACACCCTTGCCCGCTTGATAGGCAAATTGTAGTGGATCCAGTTTGCCTACAGTTAGGGAGATGATTGTATCTTTGAGGATCTTTTCAAAGCACTTCATTACTAGGGAGGTTAATGCTATTGGTCTGAAATCATTGAGGTCTTTGGGAGATTTTATTTTGGGAATGGGTATTACTGTTGATGTTTTCCATAGATCAGGTATATCCCCACTGTCAGCACATTTTTGAAAGATGAATGTGAAGGCCTCACTAAGCTGCTCGGCGCAATAACGCAGTGTACGGCTAGGATGAAAATGAAATGAAAATTCTGCTTTCAGTGGTGCAGATAACCCCCTAGTGCACCTTTTGGTCTTTAAAACTATTCTACCTAAGCTCTATGGAAACATAAAGCTCATGTTCATATCTTTATCAGGATAATCAGGGTAGAAATGGCAATTTCAGTAATTTTCAGCCATGAATTGTTGGATTTTTGAGGTTCTCTGAGAGGGGCCCCAGAACTCCACAACAAAAAAGAGTTCGAGGGTTTTAAGTATATGGCTGTTCATAGTTCCACATACTTATCACATATACAAAGTATGAGCCGATTTGTCCGACCCCCATCTTCCTACCTCCTGCTGGTTTTGCCTGGTTTTCTCGTGCAATGACTCTTAAATTCGGATCGGCCCATGGATCTGCTCATTTTTTCCGATCACCGATCCAGCTATTTTGTTCATATCGGGGCCGATATCCGATCCAAATATCGGATCGGTGCATCCCTATTTCTGAAGCTCATTTGCTGTGCCGTCGTGACACCTCAGCAGGACAGTCACCCTTTATCAGTTTTACAAATATTAATAAAGTATCATTGCGCTCACAAAAACTGTTAATTAATACGAGAAGGATTTTGCAAGTGTTTTGAGTTAGTCCTTGTAGACTCTTCCAGCGGTTACGTCAGCTTAGATTTGACCGATCATTCATCTGTGTGTGTGTGTGCGCATATGCGTGTTGTGAGGAGCAGGTAGCAATGAAAACCCGAGAATGAGATGGAGTTTCATTGTAGCATTTGTAATCAAGCGGAATGGATTTGACATGGACGTCGGAGCAGTTTTAAAACGGCACGCTAAAACAGCTATCAACGTTGCGTTTTTTGTAGGCTACATGATCTGTTATGAGACTGTTATAGATAACATTTAACTCACTGTGAATGACTATCAGAGATGTATGTAACACTGAAGTGAAGAGATCCCTAATCACGCATGGCCATAGATAGCGCATGTCTGTTTACCTTGTTCAGTCATCACGTCGCGGGCCAAAAAAATGCTGTGCGTGGGCCAGGTTTGAAACACTGTGAGTTTAGGGAACGATTGCACACTAACAGCAGATGTCCATAAGTCTCTATCTACTGTAGCCTATTCAGGTGAATTAAATATGTTGATATAACATGAGGTATAGATGTATTTCTTTTTTTTTTTTTTTTAAAGATATTTTTTGGGCTTTTATGCCTTTCATCAGACAGGACAGTGTAGGGTGACAGGAAACGAGTGGGAGAGAGAGTAGGGTGGGATCCGGAAAGGACCACAGGGCGGGAATCGAACCCGGGTCGCCGGCGTGCGGTGCAGGTGCCCCAGCCAGTCGCGCCACGACTGGGGCCATAGATGTATTTCTTTACAAAAGAAATATCTAATAATAATGGATTGAAAAGAGGTAATATATAGATATTGATCAATTAATTAATAAATATATTTGTGTATTTATGTTTTTTCTGTAGATACTATTGTTGGGACACATGATGCACCAATTCGCTGTGTAGAGTACTGTCCAGAGGTCAATGTCATGGTAACAGGCAGTTGGGACAGGTCAGTTCGACTCTGGGACCCAAGGACCCCATGCAATGCTGGAACCTTTACCCAACCTGAAAAGGTATGAATGATCTTGATCTTGTTGTGCTAGCCCAATTCAACACTTAAAGAGGACATAGAATGGATGAATTGAGTATTGCACTGTGTTCTCTGATGTTAAAATATTATATATTCAACTTTGATTTTTAAAATAAAAAATAAACTCAACTGCCATTTTACAAGACTAATTAAAACCATATTATTTAGGCTAGGTATTGAAATGGTCTGTTTGACTAAATGGCGCCTTCCTTGGCAACCCCAATTGAACTTCAATGGCTTTGCGATGTCAGACATCACAAGCAGGCTCTTTTCTAATTTGCCCATTTTTTAGTGGCTATTTCTAAGTTTTATATGAAGGAGGGCACAACCATGCCTCATGTTCATGATAGCTCTTTGTTTATGCACAACCTCTCATAATTCATGAAAACAAAGAAAAAAAATATTTCCATTCTATGTCACCTTTAACACTAGAAGCGCCAAGCACCGGTCATTTGACCGCTGACGCGTATTCCTAGAAGCGCCGTGTGGGTTTGACCTAGATATACCTAGAACTGCCGGGCTGCGGTCATTTGACCGCAGCGATTACAAAAAAAAAAAAATCTTTTCACTCGATTAAATTCCAGGACCCTACGTTCACGACTTTTCCTAAATACGCGTGTTTTGTCACCCAGAATTTTTACATGATCAAAAGCACACCGGTACAAGCTAGTTTAGAGCTATTTTGCGCTCACTTATGTGACAACACTATATTTTCTGGTATCCCCACTATTCGAATGTTCTGCCTTCTTGTGTAATTTTCCAAGTACGTTACCTTGTCCCTCAGCTCACGATTCTCTTTAGTTAGGGAGGCTTGTGATAGTTCCACACAGTTTAGTCTTTTGTTCAAGTTTCATCAAGTCCATCCTCCACACTCGCGATTCTCTGGCCAAATGCATTGAGCGTTGTATTCAGAGAGGCTATAGACGTCCGGTTTTCCTCACGAAACGAATCGATTGAATCGAATCGATCACGATAGGAAGGTAAAAAACAAACAAACAAATGGATGGGCAAGCTGCTGGGTCGCACACGCACTAGGCCTGCATGAGATTTTCCCACTGGACACACCACATCAGTATTGTGCTCGTTGCTACGATACACAGGACTCACAGTGAGTTGACGACCAATGAAAATGACATGGGGAAAAGAAGGAAACAAAGTAGCCTGATTTTCATCTTACCTTAGGCCTACATACTTTCCTAATTCCTACGTTACTCAGACTTTTGTTAAATCGTCAGGGCCCGGTTGCACAAACACCAAAACCAAAGATTGATGATATGAACCAAATATTCTGGAACAGATGGATTTACAGCATTGAACGTGATAGGCTATTAGGCTTTCCAGAGATTGCTGCGCGTTCACAACGCAATGAACGCATGCAGTCTACATTGAAGTGAAACGTGCAGAACGTTGTCCAAAACAATACAATAACATTGTATGTTGATATCTAATACAATATACACATCTGTAGACATGAAGTGGCAACTAAAGCCATTATCAGTCATGAAAACTGTGGCGGCTGCATTAAGGTTTTGGCTGAGCCAGCTATCCAGCCAAAACCTCATCAGCCAGCCGTTCTCAAAGCAAATGGCTTCGGGGTCTATCCATTGCAGCCTATTTGAAACCGATCATCCCCCCTCCCCCATACACTCGTCTAGGCTAGGCTACAGATATCACCGAGGCATTGAGGACAATTAACTGCCTCCCCACCCCCACCCCATCTATCTGTCCCTGCATAGGCCTACTAGTCTGTAGGCTGACTGTTTAGGCAACTCGTGGAAGAATGCGCAATGTTTCATCGCATATGCGCGTTTCAGAATGTTCGAATTCGCCAGCGTGCGTGTAGTTATGTGAATAGAAAAGAATAGAATATAGCCTACTTTATTGATGCCTTGTTCAAAAGGACTTCCGTCATGAATAGGTTGGGAATCGAACCAACAACCCTTGGGTCCTCAAGCCGAAGCTCTAACCAGTGAGCCACAGCCTTGCTTAACAGGCGCGTGAAAATGTGTTTCTCAATGCTAAATCTCGAATTCACATAGAAGTTAGCTTAAATTGTAGAAACAATAGGCCTATGGCTTTTTTCAGCAAACACCGCAAACATAGCCTACACATTCGCAAAACGGAGAATATCATTCACTCATTATTTTAAATTATGCTACTTCTCACGCCTATGCCTGCTCAGCATAGCTCTCTCTATCTCCCTCCCTCCGAGGTAGCTAGCCTAGACCCTATAAGATGCTTCTCCCTAAATGAATGAAAGTTGTTTTAGAAAGTAGCCACGGTAGCCTGTAAAATGCGGCATGAAATCCTGGCTACTGTGTAATTGAAACCAGACTGTTAGGCTCTTTGTTCCAGGTGACCAGGTCCGATCATTTTCGGCGGCGCGAACATATAGGCTACCTATTAAATGAATAGAAGTGAATTTGGGGAGTGAATTAGAACTAGCCACATTCACTTTTAGAGCATTTTAGTTGAAAGTCAAGTTTGCTTAAGGTTTGTTCAAGAACTCTTCCAAAGTTTTTACCTCAAACAACACAAATCAACACAAATACATGAACAGATAACTCAAACGTGCTGCATGTCCCAATGAAACAAACAACCACAGATTATCAACAACACGGTCTGACACGAATGACACATGGCTTAGTGCAAACTGAATTTATGACCAAACGATTTCATTCGTGCACGAAGCGCCATCTAGCGATCATTATGTGTAAGTAAAAGCCTCCCAGTCTAAGGACTCAGCGGTCATTTGACCGCCTCGCCGCGCTTTAAGTAGTTCACAACAGCACGGCGCTTCTAGTAGGTCGTCAAAGCGGTCAAATGACCGGGGCGCGGCGCTTCTAGGTATAAGTGGGTCAGAACGGCGCGGCGCTTCTAGTGTTAAAGGGATATTCCGCCATTTTTGGAAATACGCTCATTTTCCACCTCCCCTCGAGCAAAACAATCGATATTTACCTTGTTCCCGTTCATCCAGCCATTCTGTGAGTCTGGCGATACAACTTTTAGCTTCAGCCTAGCATAGATCACTGAATCGGATTAGACCATTAGCTTCTCGCCTGCTAGCTTCATGTTTAAAAGTGACTAAGATTTCTGATAATTTTCCCATTTAAAACGTGTCTCCTCTCAAGTTAGAAAGTGCAATAAGACCAACTGAAAATGAAACCTGGCGTTTTTCTAGGCTGATTTGACATGGAACTACACTCTCATCTGGCGTAATAATCAAGGCAACTTGCAAACGTACCATAGGCGCAGTGATATCGTACGCAGCATCTGAAAATAGTCCCCATAGACATCAAGCAGTAGTAGTGCCAGTAGCTGCAAGTTGCCTTGATTATTACGCCAGATGAGAATGTAGTTCCATGTCAAATCAGCCTACAAAAACGGCAGGTTTCATTTTCTGTTGGTCTTATTGCACTTTCTAACTTGAGAGGACACACGTTTTAAATGGGAAAATTACCAGAAATATTAGTCACTTTTAAACATGAAGCTAGCAGGCGAGAAGCTAATGGTCTAATCCGATTCAATGATCTATGCTAGGCTGAAGCTAAAAGTTGTATCGCCAGACTCACAGAATGGCTGGATGAACGGGAACAAGGTAAATATCGATTGTTTTGCTCGAGGGAAGGTGGAAAATGAGCGTATTTCCACAAATGGCGGAATATCCCTTTAAGGGTGAATTTGTTAAAAAAAAAGGTAGGGTGTCAATGATTTATTCACAGATAATGGATACACTCTGTCCTTCTGTATCTCATATTCGGGAGCAGTGGGAAAGTGATATGGGGGTCTCACTTTCAGATGAAGAATGGGACATGGCTCTGCTTAGGGTCCATTCATCTTCTATTTGTTTTAGACATGCTTTAATACAATTTAAGGTCCTTCATAGACTACACTTTTCCAAAGTAAAACTAGCAAAAATATTTCCAACAATAAACCCCATTTGTGTCAGGTGCAAACAGGCCCCTGCTAGGACCTACCATATGCTATGGTCTTGTCCTAAATTGGCCGCTTTTTGGGATTCCATTTTTGACACAATTTCCAAATCATATAATAGTGAGTGATATTGAGCCCTGTCCAACAATTGCCATTTTTGGTATTGCATCATGTTCAGATGGGTCCACTCTCCCAGCACACCTACAAAGGGTCATTGCCTTTCTCTCCTTATTAGCTAGACTAGCCATTCTTTTTAAATGGAAAGATTCAATTTCCCCAACAAGTAGTCAATGGATTAGAGAGGTCATGCTAAATATGAAGCTAGAAAAGATTAGATGTACTCTCAATGGCTCTGTTCACAAATTGTATAAACATGTTTGATATTATCGGAAGTCTTTTTAGTCGTGGCTCATGCAAATAGTGACGTGAACATTAAAAACCAATAATGACCTCATTCCAACATCAAACAGGAAGGGGCAAAAAAGGGCGACAACTGTAGCCTATTATGATTTGTAATTTAATTTCTTATAAATTATTATTCTAATTATTCTACATGACAGAACAGCTCCATATCTGTTAGGGATGAAACAATGATTGAAACAATGCTGCAGAACCACAAAAAAAAGACTTTGATCTGAGTAGGCTATCGTAGCCTATAGGCTATGAGTTCCTGTTGATATGTAGTGCACGGTGGAAATAATTTGAAGGAACCTAGTAGCAGTCTTGTAAATAGTGACCCACAGTCTTTGCAAAACCCTAATCTGAGACTGGCCTGTGACTAGACCGTGAGTAGAAACTCGATGAATTGTCTTTAGATGTGACAGGGTCTGAGACTGTAGTCTTTCAAGAATCTTTTCCAAATCTTTGAAAAGTCTGTCAATGTAAGGTAGGCTTGAGGGGCTGCAACCGCAATACAAGAAATCTTGAATTTCCCCTTGGGGATCAATAAAGTATCTATCTATCCAGGGCTGCTGAACGAGGGCGCAGTAGGCTACTAGCCTAAATGAACTAACTAAATGAAAGAAACAATAGGATATATTTAAACCCACAACATTCAAACTGGGCCAAAACGTTAACGGAATCCTCCCGACGTTCAATGAAGGAATGAAAGCGCATTGTCTCACAAACAGCGGGTGGACTAAATTAGTAAACCATCAAACACCCCTCACATTTCAGTGCCCATCAGTCACAACATTTAGTAAAATAACAAGAGTCCAAAAGTAAATTAGCCTAAATCTGCTTTTGATGGCCTATAACGCCACTCCAAACGAAACGCATTTCGCACTTTGTTAGATAGAAGTAGCCTATTTAACAGCCTGTTAAAATGTAACAGAGTTCACAAAATTGAGTCTAATTTATATTTTTTTTCTCTGGGTGAGCCGGTGTGCCCCATGAATAATATTGATACTTAAAAAAAAACATATAAATATTCTGTGTCAAATTTCCTCAAATGTCATGTTTCATTTGCTTCATAAAAACATAACATTTTATTTTTCTCATGGTTGTGACAAAAAAAATGGTCTATTCTAATTAGACTATAGCCACACCGCTAGACTACAGTGAAAGACAGAGCATGACAGTGTTAGTAAATACATTGCAGTATAGCCTTTAATGTGATTTCATTTTAAACTATAGGCTCACCTTTCCTCAAGTCCACATCAGATGGTGAGAGGTCTGCTGCTGCATCACCCTCTGTGACAGTTTTTGAAACTGAGTGTGATGCGTTTCACAAGTTAGCTTTGCTACTAATTTGACAGCCTTTCCTTATGAACATAATATTGAGCCTACTAAGTTAAGCTATTAGCTCGTAATAATTTTCGAATTAGTAGGCTATTGAACTGTTGTGGTAGGCTACAAATCAGGCATCATGCTATTTCTAATTTAGAGTTAATGCTGTTTTAGCACAGATATAATCACGGTGGTATTGAAGTGTTTTGTAACCATCGGGAGTTAATTTGTAGACTATTGCTCTCACATTGGGCTCACCTTTCTTGGGAAAAAAGGCAGTTAACACTTGCTTTACCTCATTTCTTTTTTTCTCCCTTTCTTGCTTCTCTTTCCTTTTCTGAGAACCGGGTTTAGCTTTTTTAGACATCATCTTAACACCGTCTGCATTGCCGCTTCGGCAGAATGAGCGCTACTTGCGCCTAACCGGGGAAGGCGGACTGAATCATTTCGTGCAAGGGAGAGGGTGCCTGCCCTCACAATGTAGGCTTGGACACAATTTAATACATCAATCAACTAATGCATTTACCAGAAATATTTGCATCTATATCAGTTAATAACATTTATCAAGATCTTTAAATTAAGGAAGTTATTTATTATTAAGGAAAATTAAATTCAACTCCTCATGGCCCTACACATTTTTGTACACAGAAACATTATTTCCACAGCTACAAAACGGTTCTACGGGTTTGTAAACAGTGCAAATCATATCCTCTAAGACAAATTTTTTTCACACATGCCCAAAATGTTTTTACAGGTAGAGTCTCTGTGCACAAGCACATTTTTTTTATACAGCTGCAAAACTTTATTACACATGCGAATGTACACATGCACAAAATCTTTATGGCATTGTTCTGACTCCATATGATGTTACTGCTGAATAATAAACCGCATTGGTAGGCAGGAAACCGTGCAACCTTTGCTATATAAATGTATACAGTCTTCTGACTGCAATTTTTTCATGTTTGCAGGTATTTCCACTACAGTTTACGGCAGCCATGTTAAATTTTTGAAATTAGTGCCATCTCATCACTGACACGCCATCCCAGCTTTTAGGAAATGTAAATGCATTGAGAGGAGCAAGACTAGTATCTCTGTTAAATGAAAAATGAGTGGAGATACTAAGCTGGTGTGTCCATGCTAATTTATAGTGTCTTCAGAGAATAAATGTTCTGTGTGCCTTTGTGGTTTTGGTAATGCACTTGTACTTTTTGCATTTTGTCAACAAAAGGGGAAAATATCGTAGATGGATGTTAAGTATTATATTATCATTATCATTCCTTTCCCCTTCTAAAGGTTTACACTCTGTCAGTTGCTGGAGATCGGCTTATTGTGGGAACAGCAGGAAGAAGGGTGCTTGTATGGGACCTCAGAAACATGGGTTATGTCCAGCAGAGAAGAGAGTCTAGTCTGAAGTATCAGACTCGTTGCATCCGTGCTTTTCCAAACAAACAGGTTTGCCTTGTTGTTTCCTTGTTTTGTCAATTTGCAAAATTAAATGTAGACATGATGTAATGTAAATGCCTTTAAGAATCACCCTTTTCTAGGTCCAGTATGTCAAACAGAGAGATCACTTTGGCTTTGTTTAAAACTCAACTCTTCACAGTATACAGTAAATTGTACAAAATGAAAAAAAAGAAAAAATACTGTGTATTTAATAAGCCTACAATTAAACATGGCAAATGGTTTAAAAGCACATGGGCCTACACATTGCAACCATATTGTCTTTCATTACCTTAACATTTTGCATGTAGTAAATGCTCATGACCTTTTCATTTCATGAATTTACAACTGAAAATATTTCCTAGTGTGTGTCAATACAGTCCATACAACTGGACATGTTTTCTACATTGTGTGTGTGTTTAATTGAAATTGTGTATGTGTGATCGTAATAAATGTATAGAATGGGCAATAATGACTGGCTGTTTAGTTGTATGTGGTTTATGCCATCTGCAGGGCTATGTTTTGAGCTCAATTGAGGGAAGGGTGGCTGTGGAGTATCTGGATCCCAGTCTGGAAGTGCAGAAGAAGAAATATGCATTTAAATGCCACCGCCTAAAGGAAAATGGCATTGAGCAGGTCTACCCTGTCAATGCTATCTCTTTTCACAGTATTCATAACACCTTTGCCACAGGTACACTTTCCTATCAGTTTTATCTTCTGCCATAACTGTACTGTACCGTTTTTATTTTTTGTAGTCTGAATCACTATACAATCTAATTGCTAATTTACCAGACATATTTTGTTCTGAATGCACTATACTGTTCTTCCTAGGCTGCTGCTTCTTCTTCTACTACATATTATTCTTCTAACACCGCTTCTAATTCCGCTTCAACCGTTTAACATAGAAACTTCATTCAAACTGTGTTACGTAGGTCTTACTTAGGAGATATGTGGAATGTATTTCCACCATAGACTTAACATTGGACATCACAATAGGGCTGTTAAGCAATTCGAATCCTATGCTAAACTTCGTTAAAGGCCGTATTGCAGGTTAACCACTACTGTTGATTAATGGGTACATAAATAACTCAAGATATGTACACCATTTAAAAAAAAAATCCCAAAATGTTGTTAACACTAGAAGCGCCAAGCGCCGGTCATTTGACCGCTGACGTGAATTACTAGAAGCGCCGTGTAGGTTTGACCTAGATATACCTAGAACTGCCGGGCTGCGGTCTTTTCACCGCAGTGATTACCAAAAAAAAACAAATCTTTTCACTCGATTAAATTCCAGGACCCTACGTTCACGACTTTTCCTAAATACGCGTGTCACCCAGAATTTTTATATGATCAAAAGCACACCGGTACAAGCTAGTTTAGAGCTATTTTGTGCTCACTTATGTGACAACACTATGTTGTCTCACGTTCGGCCATCTTTGTCCAGGCTGCTATTCTCTTTTCTCATAGCAGATGTCGCAAGGGTTTCCTGTCAGTCGAGCATGAGAATAATATTTTACCATAAAACATATAGGCTAGTTTATATATGTGACCTTCCACGGCGAAATCAGTCACATTGTTCAAATCATTACGTTTTCAGGAAGGGGCATGATCAACCTTCAAAACGATATCTATATCTAATGAATTGGACGTCATATTACTGAAATATAAACATTCAAAGGAGTTGAATTCATCCTGTCATGCCAAGAGAAAAACGGAGAAATATGCCTCTAAAGTTAACCGTTATTTTAATAACTATTTTTCATTTACATGGCATAGTCTATGGAGGCGATTTACAGTGGTAAAATGCAAGTTTGTTTTGAAAACGTTGCAACGTTGTTCTAAACCGCTCACAAAAAGTAAGGAAACTTGACTTTGGCCCATTATATCTCCACTTTAATAATACCAATCACTAAAGTGTTTATGTCATTTTCATTGTTTATTAGTCACCTTCACAATGAGGTACAGCTGTGGGAGAGTGCAATCGTCAATGCATGAAGTAACAAAGGTGAATTCCAACAGCATAACAGGCCATTTTGGCACATTTTTGGTTGGCACTACTCAGACATTTGGCTGTATTGCTCATTCCATGATTACCCTATGCTTACAAGCTATACCTCATTGTAAAGGTGATAAATCAACGATAAAATGATATGAACACTTTACTGGATGGTATTACAAAAGGGGAGATATAATGGGCCAAAGTCAAGTTTCCTT
This sequence comes from Sardina pilchardus, assembly GCF_963854185.1. Lineage (NCBI taxonomy): Eukaryota > Metazoa > Chordata > Actinopteri > Clupeiformes > Clupeidae > Sardina > Sardina pilchardus. Next base: position 30,221,206 of record NC_085015.1, read on the forward strand.
TTTGTGAGCAGTTTATTAGGCAGGCCTACGTGTGTAAAAAATATTTTCAGCTGAAATTCGTCGTAGCCTATTTATGTACGTAGGGCGCGTATGCCTATGTACATTCATAGTTGTATATCTTATCTTCTATTTGTAGGCTATCTTTTAAAGCTCAGACTAATGTATAAGCATTTTCTTACATATTTGCTGGACTGACTGAGTTACGTCGCGTCAACCACCCATTTCCAGTTGTATGGAGTATGAAACATTAAGTGGTGCAACGTTAACTCCCTCGACTACGCAGTAGACCTGGGTTCACATCTCGGCACGAGCGAAATGCTGTAGCTTATATTGACTGAATTCACTGACCGTTTTTCAGCGTCGACGAACAATTATTTTTTGTTAATGGTTTTTAATAACAAACTATCTGAAATAAACGGATGCATCACAATACTGTTTACCATTAACGAAGAATAATTTCGCCAGCCAATAATTTTCTAAGCCAAATTGAGCCGCCAACTTTGGCTAAGCCAGTTAGACTTTTTGCATCTAAAAATAATTATATCATAGAGACACACGCGAAAAATAAACGATAGCCTAGAAACTAGGCCTACATGAGATTTTCCCACTGGATACACCACATCAGTATTGTGCTCGTTGCTACGATACACAGGACTCACAGTGAGTTGACGACCAATTTAAAGTGCAAGTTCTCTGCGATGTTTTTTTCTCGCGCTGAGATGACATGGGGGAAAGAAGCAAACAAGGTAGCCTAATTTTGATCGTTTTACATACTTTCCTAATTCCTACGTAAGGCTACTCAGACTTTTGTTAAATCTTCAGGGCCCGTTTGCACAAACACCAAAACCAAAGATTGATGATATGAACCAAATATTCTGGAACAGACGGATTTACAGCATTGAACGCGATATTACTGCGACTTCCACCGTTTCCAGAGATTGCTGCGCTGTTCACAACGCATGCAGTCTACATTGAAGTGAAACGTGCAGAACTTTGTCCAAAACAATACAATAATAACATTGTGTGTTGAGATCTAGTACAATATAGACATCTGTAGACATGAAGTGGCAACTAAAGCCATTATCAGCCATGAAAACTTTGGCAGCTGCAGCAGCATTTAGGTTTTGGCTGAGCCAGCCAATAACTTCATCAGCCAGCCGTTATTCTCAAAGCAAATGTCTTCGGGGTCTATACATAACACATTATCCATTGCAAACATAGCCTATTTGAAACCGATCATTCCCCCTCCCCCATACACTCGTCTAACCAGTTCACTTAGGCTACAGACATCACTGTGGCATTGAGGACAACTGCCTCCCCACCCCTACCACCTCTCTCTGCCCCCTGCATAGGCTGTAGGCTGGCTGTTTAGGCAACTCGTGGAAGAATGCGCTGTGTGATCATGTTTCATCGCATATGCGCGTTTCAGAATGTTCGAATTCGCCAGCGTGCGTGTAGTTGTGTGAATAGAAAAGAATAGAATGGCCCCAGCCGTGGCGCGACTGGCTGGGGCACCTGCACCGCACGCCAGCGACCCGGGTTTGATTCCCGCCCCGTGGTCCTTTCCGGATCCCATCCCAATTCTCTCTCCCGCTCACTTCCTGTCTCTCTCTACTGTCCTGTCAAATTAAAGGCATAAAAGCCCAAAAAAATATACTTACAAAAAAAGAAAAGAATAGAATAGAATAGAATATACTTTATTGATGCCTTGCTCAAAAGAACTTCAGCCATGAACAGGTCAGGGATCGAACCAGCAATCCTTGGGTTTTGGGGCTGAAGCTCTAACCAGTGGGCTACAGCCAAAACGTTAAGTGTGTCTCAGTGCTGAATCAGGAATTCACATAAAAGTTAGCTTAAATTGTAGAAGCAATAGGCCTATAGCTTTTTTTTCAGCAGACATCGCAAACATAGCCTACACATTCGCAAAACGGAGAACATCTTTCACTCATCATTTTTGCCTGCTCAGCATAGCTGCTCTCTCTATCTCCCTCCCTCCGAGGTAGCTAGACCCTACAAGATGCGGTAACACTTTAGTTTGGGGTGTTTCTGTTACAGTGTACCTACCTAATTAGGTACAGTGGTACAACCTGTGTAACAACATGTACTATCAGGTACTATCATTGTACTTGCATTATGTATTTGTGGGTACCTATAGTTGTTACATTGTAATTGTTTGAGTGCTTTTACAAAACTTTGCCAATTTGCCTATACATTTTTCATCAGAGGCAAAGGGCTGACCTGAGACCTGCTGGATGGGGTAAATCTGGTCATAAAAGATTTGATATACAAACCATTCTTAGCTCCAGTCAAGGGGTCATTTGATCCATTTTCGTGAATGTATGTGTCAACCACAACAGAAAACACGCTAGGTGGCGCTATTGCGGAGTCCCGAAGCCAAACCTTAGGCCAGAGCTCTTTCTCTGACTAGCAGAAGCAATTCCACATGTAGCTGCCAAATCACATCCAATTTATAACCTTTTTCTGCCTATAACACCAACTTCTTCTTTCTTAATAAGAGACCATAATTCAAACCTTCGCCATTTCAATATACTTAAAAAATTCAAAAGTCTAGTAGGCCTAGCTCCGCATAATAGATTTCTAGCAACTTATATAGATCTAGGTATGCATGTTCATGTTGATTCAGAGATAGGCATAGGCTACCATAGGCTACTGTGCGTCAAGCTACGACAGCATTTTTATCATGTGGTGAATTAATGACTAACGTCAGTTTAACACGTCAGAACTTTTGATCGGCGTTTCAAGTGCATGCCGTGAATATCAAATAAACTCGACTGACTGAATCCCTTATATTTGTTGGCAACTGTTAAAATATTCAAAGCCATGAACTGGTAGGCATGGTACGACCGGATAAACAACCAATATTTAGTTTCACTGTCCTCCGCTGCTCATAGCGCAATTTCGAATAGCCTATATGGAACTATGATTAAAATATTTAAGCTTTGTAGGCTACTGTATTTCGTAGAGGGCCTAAGTATTAACTTTGAAAAATGTCTCTGCCCCTCGTGAAAGTAGGCATGAGGATTACTCTGCAAACCAAAGCATACTAAGCAGGCATAGGCGCAGTTTCAGTAATAGACCCCAGCTGTGGCACTACTGGTTGGGACACCTGCACCGCACGACCCGGGTTCAATTCCCTTCCCAATTAATCTTTTCCGGATCCCATCAATAAAAGGCATAAATCGCTCCAAAAAATTATATATTAAAAAAATTATGTTCTCAGTTTTGCGATTTTTTTTTTATGTCTGCGATTTCTGCTGAAAAGAGCTATATTTTTTCAAAATGTTAAGTTAACTTCTATGTGAATTCGTGGTTCAGCATTCACACACACATTTTCACATTTACATAATTAGTGTCAGGCTCAGTCAGACCAAGTGTCTGTCGAGAGAGGGGGGGGGGGCAGTCGTCCTCAATGCCGCATAGGTGATGTCCAAGTGAACTGGTTAGATGAGTGTGGGGGAGGGGGAATGATCACACAAGACAATTGCTCTTCATGAAGCTGTTACAATGGATAGTGTGTAATGTACTGTAGGCCCCATAACTATAGCTATCAGTGCGGATCGGAGGTCTTTCACAGAGTGTTGAAAACAAAGCCCGTCACAATAATGCAGCACACTGATATGGAGCACCTCCTCACCTTGAGTGTCTGTAAGCTGCTATAGGCTAGGCTACTCTCGCAGTCCATATCTATAGTCTACTGCCTTCTTTCATTCCTTTCGAAAAAGTGGATAGCCTATTGTGGTTGAATACAATAGCCTAGGCTACGATAAATACGTTTTGGCCTTAGTCTTACAGACGGCTGTCGATTTTTAAATGTAGCCTACATCACTTGCGAAATCGGACGTGGCACATAGCCTAATTATTAGGCTACTGGATTTAATATAGCAAGTCCATAGACTTTGTTCATCCTATATTATATGTTTTTAAAATGAAATGTGCTGCGGGGGAAGCATTGGGGAAGTCAGTTTAGGTTGTCATGTAACAACTTGCCTCTTATTTTAATCAAGAGGCATCCTGTCCTGCTGTAGCCTGGCAAGCCAAACTACACAGAAATGTATAGTCTGGGGTCGGACCATTCACCGAGCTGAAGCCTGTGGGTGGGATGAACAGTTGTCTTTCAAACTGCCTCTGCACGTAATAGGCCAGCATTTGTGACCAATCGTAGCCGGTCGGCAAGACGGCAAATACAGTGAGGAGCACATGTATTTGATACCATGCTAAAACAGGAATATAAAATCATCATTTGACAATTGATCTTAATGCCTTAATTTAAAAAATGAGTAAAAATCAAACCGCCAAGGACACCAATTTTCTTTGTGATTGAAGAATGTATCGTAAATAGATAAATGTTTTCCTTAAATGCTAGGGGAAGGAAGTATTTGACCCCCTATGTAACCCTATGGGAATTTAACACATAGGGTTAACATAGGGGCAGGCAGATTTTTATTTTTAAAGACCAGCTATTTCATGGATCTAGGATATTATGCATCCCGATAAATTTCCCTTGGCCTTTGGAATTAAAATAGCCCCACATCATCACATACCCTTGACCATAGCTAGAGATTGGCATGGTGCTTTTTCCAGTAGGCCTATTAGCCTGTTTGATTTGCATTGAGCTCAATGAGCATCAAACAGGCTAATAGGCCTACTGCAAAAAGCACCATGCCAATCTCTCGCTATGGTGAAAGGTATGTAATGACGTGGGGCTATTTTAATTCCAACGGCCAAGGGAACTTTATCAGGATGCATAATAACCTGAATCCATGAAATAGCTGGCCTTAAAAAATAAAAATCTGCCTGCCCCAATGTTAACCCTATGTGTTAAATTCCCATAGGGTTACATTGGGGGTCAAATACTTCCTTCCCCCTAGCATTTAGGAAGAACATTTATTTATTTACGAAACATTCTTCATTCACAAAGAAAATTGGGGTAGTTAGCGGTTTTATTTTTACTCAATTTTTGAATTAAGACATTAAGATCAATTGTCAAATGATGATTTTATATTCCTCTTTTTAGTCAACTTTAGCATGGTATCAAATACATGTTCTCCTCACTGTACATCCTTCTTTAAAAAGAATGACTTGAGTGCTTCTTTCTGCTCAACCTTCAAAGAAAAGCCCAAGTCTAACTCTTCCAAACGAGCGCGCTTCGTTAGCCTCATCCATCTTTTGTTTTTCTCTATGGTTGTTGAACACGGTCTCACACCCAACTCGTCAAACGAGGACGCATGGTCCAACCCCTCTTTTCAAAGGGTTTTCTGTACGGTGGGGAGTTGTTGAAATCCTTTCGAAAAGACAAAACAGTATTTTACAGCCCTGAAACCATATAGTTATTATGAAATTACCTTATTTATTTCATCATAATAACAAATAACAGGTCACATTTTACCATCAAACCAACTACTACAAAGACTATGACCATTGTGTAATTGTATTACTATATAATTTAGTCCTTCATAGCACCATCATGTTGGTATAATTATAGAAATATTATGTCACAATAAGTAAATCCTAAATATTTATTGTTTCGGTAAGTACATACTTACAGCAGTTATTACCATTTTATTTTACCCAAGTTATTTGCATTGTTGTTGTATGGTAATTACACAGTAATTGTCTAGAAAGTACACATTAATTACATTGCATGTCAATGCAATGTACTGTTATCCCTGTTCTTCTTATTATCGGGATTATTCTTCTTCCGACCAAAATCAACGATTTATAACACTAAAACCACTGAACCATTTGACGTCATTCAAGCACTCATACAAAGATCTTGTAACGGAGATTTGACGATTGTATTTTTGACATTTGTGAACTTCATACTTTTTGAGATATTTACGATAAAAGAGTTTAAAATTCCCATAGAGTTTACATTGAGACGCTTTGGCGGCAAAGATTAATTGTTACGTCAGTGCTCAGCTGTCAGTAATCAAGGATCTTTGATCCAAAGCCATGCCACCGCTGCTAAACCAGGCTAAAAATGTTACGTCTACTCATTCAGCTGCTGTAAACCAGGAGGACGTTCCTGTTAGGCTACTCCTTACTTGATTTGTTTTAAATATCGTTACAGTAACCGGTTTGCTCTCGGTAACGTTATCAACAGCTAAAGACAATCTAACCTAACATCAACGTAAATTTAACAATGTATTTAGCTAACGACAACCAAACTTGCTCCAGGCTAGGTTTAACGTCGGGTAGGCTGCAAGACCAACAGGGCTTACACAAGGGCTTTTAGCCATCTCGACAGAGCAGCCTACACGACACCGATCTTCACCCAGCGTTTTAAGTGAAGTCCAACCTGATAGACATTTAGGTTCAAGCCTTCTTCTCACAGTCGTTTCTAGCACAAACTGCATTGCTATCATTTTGACGTTTGTTTGTTTGTTAGCAGGCTAGTCGTTTCAGTCGTTACTTGCCAGCCAGGCAATCATTTAAAGCTTTCGGTATCATTCACAAATTAAAAACCTTTGTTAACAGCTTATTGTACATTCCTATTAGGACAATCACACACCTGGAGACACTTCAAAGAACATACTAGCTCATCCTGTAATATAGCCTACATAAAATATCCCACTGTAAGCTGACGTTACATTTGCTAGATATCCTACCTGTTGCTGCATCATCGTTGATTGGCGTTGTTTGAGATTGTATTCCGTATTCCAATGGTATCTAAGTCTATAGCCTACTTTTAACCTGCATTAGTGTAGATATGAAGGCTATAAGCTATCCTACCAGTCGTTTCACTGTAGGCTACTCAAGTGTCAGCTCTTGCAACTCGTTTGAAGTTGGCAACTTCATTTCAGTCTTTTAAATTCTAATAAATGAAGAGTTATTTTCCATAATAGCCTATATCCACAATTTTGATGCATTTTCATAAATCACTTTTTAAATGTGACTTTCCTAGTAATTTCAGTGGAATTGTAATTGGGTTATTGTTATTCATCTATTCTTCTGTGTAGCCTAGTAGTCTTTTTAACTATAGGCCTAATACAATGTTTTACACAGTCAGCAACCTTTTTGCATTTACATGCAATGGTAATTCCTTCCATGGAATTACATTTTCTAGTTATTTGTAATATGTGGTTTAAAAATATTATTACCATGAAATTGCATACATATTACCATAACATTACCCACTTATTACCGATCTGTAATGTAAAGTGTTATCGATTCTGTCATCATATTACAAGAGCTCTGCCTCTCCAAACATTTTGGGCGTGCAAATATATGCCACTATGGGCATGAATACCATAGCATACAATATCTGGTGACCATCGATTTTTTTTATGTTATGTTATAGAGACACTAAAAATGACCACCCTAGATTAGGCTACGCTATTGCTCATAAATATCATAATCTTTTTTTTTTTGAATAAGTAATTGACCAACAATGACCAACATTATCCCAATACCGAGAATGTGCACAGACCTGAACTGAAAGCCTAGTTTTACAAATGTAGCCTATCACATAACTAGTATCGTAGTACCACATAATTTAATATTTAATGTGCAGCCTCAATATGTCTAGCCTATATTGTAGGCTACGCTATGTCTAACTTGCTTCTGGTGTAACCGTGACCGATTTTACGACATAAGTCGAACAAATTACCGTTTCCCAACTGTAGGGGGACCCCGAGAGCAAAACTACCATGGTGTTGCTTTAAAAAAAGAACTAAAGCTAAATCAGTTTTTCCATGTTAACCTATGGAGACTAACAGGCTGTGAGTCATTAAAGGTACTTATTTGGATGTGCAGTGACCTAACCTGTGTATAAACATGGTGAAATAACATTGCACATAGTCAAGTCCTTAATAAACATAAGTCTGGCTTTTATTTCCATTGACAGGTGGTTCTGATGGCTTTGTGAACATATGGGATCCCTTTAACAAGAAGCGTCTGTGCCAATTCCACCGCTATCCTACGAGCATTGCATCTTTGGCTTTCAGTATGGATGGAAGCCTCCTCGCAATTGCTTCATCTTATATGCAGGAGCAAGGTGATATCACTCACCCAGAGGATGCCATCTTCATCCGACAGGTCACAGACGCCGAGACCAAGCCAAAGTGAGTTATTCCATACAGTCACAAGAAAACATGAGCACCTGTGGACTCTGAAAGTGAATCTTACATAAAAAAAATATATTCTACCAGTCGTTTCACTGTAGGCCTAGGTGAACTTCAATAGGCCTACTAAACAAAGTGTCAGCGCTTGCAACTCGTTTGAAGTTGCCAACTTTATTTCAGTCTATTATTTTAATAAATGAAGAGTTATTTTCCAAAATAGCCTACTATCCACAATTTTAATGCATTTTCATTAATCTCTTTTTAAATGTGGGTTTCCAAGTAATTTCAGTGGAACTGTAATTGGGTTATTGTTATTCATATAGGCCTATTCTTATTGTGTCATGCAGTTGTCTTTTTAACTAATAGCCTACAATGTTTTACACAGCAACCTTTTTACATTTACATGCAATGGTAATTCCTTCCATGGAATTACATTTTCTAGTTTACAATACATTATTCATTCACAAAGAAAATTGATGTCCTTAAAGGTTGAATATTTCCTATTTATTTCATTTAAGGCATTAAGATCAATTTCCAAAAGATGATTTTATATGGTCAACTTTAGCATGTGTTCCAATACTTTTGGAGGGCACTGTGTATGTACGAGCTATCGGTCAGCCACCTAGCACGTAGACCATCAATCACCCGCAAAACACCTCCCCACTCAACGGCAAGTTGGTGGAGTTGTCGCTGTGACTGTAGGGTTAGCGCAGACTGAGAGCCAGTCGCCTCGTCATCAGTGTGTAGCATCACAAATGCGCTTCTGGAAAAATGGTCAAAAATGGCCAAAAACGGCCATAAACACACTCCCAAACATTATAGAAAGCCTTCCCAGAAGAGTTGAAGCTGTTCTAGCTGCAAAGGGTGGGCTGACGTCATATTTAACCCTATGGATTAAGAATGTGACTGAAGTTCGTGGGTCAAGACAGGTGACCCAATACTTTTGGCAATATAGTGTGTATACTGTCATAACTGCTGCTTGTTTTTTAATGCCTGAAGAACATTTGTGGACATGATTGATAGTAATAAAAATAACTCTCTGGTTTTGGTTTGCAGGTCAACTTGAATGTCTGATGGATAACCAATCTCTCAACCCCCCAACCCCCCCCCCCCCCCCCCCCCAACCCCACAACACAGACACACACTCTTTCTTCTGTTTTTTTCTGCCTTTTTCATACTGTAGAATGTGATTATTCTCTCCTCTCCTTTTTTTTTCTTCCTTATAGTTTGCTATTTGAAAGACGACTTGTATATCTATTTAGTGTTTTATATATGTATCTACTTAGTGTTTGTGTACATTTTCAGACTCAATGCTGCCCTGGCATCACTCTTATTTTAGTGTTTTCTGGTTTCCAACAAATAAACGAATGAATATAACTTTCTTTTATAGTGTATTTTGGCAACTCATGAATATGCTTTTCAAAGAGATCTTTGAAGTGTTGTAATCTCCTTCTCACCTCAGATAGATAGATAGATAGATAGATAGATATACTTTATTCATCCCCAAGGGGAAATAACATTGTTTCAGCAGCATACAAACACAACATTCAACAAAAACATACAAACATGCATACATACAGAACAAATATTTAAAATGTTATTCCTTTCTCTCTGCCCAGATGGGAGTCATTATAAAGTGCTATTGCAGTAGGTAAAAAAGTCTTTCTGTATCTGTCTTTCTTACAGCTTAGTTGGCGTAGCCTCCAACTGAAAATACTTTTTTGTTTTACCAGTACATTGTGTAGTGGATGAGTGGTATTGTCCAATATATTGAAAAGTTTGTGCAGCATCCTTCTCTCCACCACCAACTCCAGGGGCTCTAGGGCTGACCCCAACACAAAGCCAGCCTTCCTTATGACCCTATTTAGTTTGTTAGTGTCCCTGGCTGTAATGCCACCTCCCCAACATATGACAGAAAAGAAAATTGCACTTGCAACAACACTCTGGTAAAACATATGCAACATTTTGCTGCACACATTGAAAAGAGCTTCCTAAGGAAATAGAGTTTGCTTTGCCCTTTCTTATATACAGCCTCCGTGTTTGTTGTCAATAAGAACTCCCAGATATTTGTAGTTCTCTACAATGTCCACTTCCTCACCCAGTATTGAAATGGCATTTAGCTCAGGCCTTGCCCTCCTAAAGTCTATCACCATTTCCCTGGTCTTAGCCACATTCAAGACAAGGTGGTTGTTTTTGCACCATGTCACAAAGCGGTCCACCAATTGCCTGTACTCTGTCTCCTCACCATCACTGACACACCCCACAACTGCAGAATCATCAGAGAACTTCTGCAGGTGACATGACTCAGAGTTGTACTGGAAGTCAGAGGTGTATAGTGTAAACAGAAAAGGAGACAGCACAGTCCCTTGTGGTGCTCCTATGTTGCTAACTACCTGCTCAGACACACACCCTTTCAGTCTCACAACCTGTGGTCTTTCAGTCAGGTAATCAATTATCCATGAAGTTGTGGAGGTGTCTACCTGCATCCTTTGCAGCTTCTCACGTATATATCAGTGTTATACCTGTTTCAGAGACAGAACTAGTGCCAAGCAATTTCAGCTTCCCCTTTTAAGATTTGTCTATGGCCCAATCCCAATGTCAGCCCTAAAGACTAGGACTAAGGACTCACAGACTTAATTGATCTCAGGTGCTAAGTGAGTGAGTGTGTTAGGCCACATGGGCTCAGATAGGTATTTTGGGATTGGGACAGCACTTCACGAGATCGCATGTACCTTGGTGATCATTACTAACAAAGACGTTGCTAACATTTGCACCATGCACGTGTGTCGTGCGTGCTGTTGTTTACCTTCATTTCCGGATTTTTCTATGATCTCCGCAGTAAACGTCACAACACTTTGCATCAGTGCAGACTTAACCTAAGGGAATTACCCACAGTTCAGACTCACGGAAAGGGCTCGGTAAGTGTGTACTCAAACCCTCACGCCCGTTGTAATTCGACATTGGGACAGCCCTAAGCCCTTACGAATTTCGCGAGAACGTGCACCAAAATCCGTGAGTCCGTGAGTCCGGACATTGGGATTGGCCCATTATAACACTACAAAAACAACCAATCAAATAGATACTTTTTATGTTATGTCTATCTTCTGGTTGAATTCTAAAGAAGACGATGAAAAACAAACACAAATGGTGATCATAGCATGGTTAAAGCAACAAATCTAAAGGGTTCCTGACACTTTTGCACAGTATTGTACAGCACAATCTCCCCAGAGCAGGGCTGTACGCTAAGCGTTTTCACTAGGAGCACAGGTGCTCCTAAATGAAAAAGTTTAGGAGCACAGAAAAAAGTTTAGGAGCGCTATGAGATTTCCTTGAAAACTTTATTGCCTTAATCAGGATACAGATCATTCATAGCAGTGGCAATCCTAGTCTCTGCTCAAACCCTACACACACACAGAAAATGGCTTGTCTTGTTTCTATTTCATATTTTGAATTCAGAATTTGAATACATTTTGTTAACAATTTATAGCATTTTAGGATCTGCATATTTACTTATAGCTTAAAATATTCAGTAATTTGAATACTTCATATTGATTACACTTGTCTTTACTGATATTACAGGGGGTGGTGTGTAGGTCTAATTGAGTGCCTGTCACTTTAAGAAGTATACGTGAACATTGGGTTTCATTCGGTTTTAGGAAAAGAGTGACGCACAGTTCAAGGATACATCATGTTTTCATTAAATAACTTAAAGTGGCTATGATACAGCGCACATTTGCAATGAAAATGTTCCTTCTTTTTAAAGCAGGTGCAGCCTACACCGAATCGTGGTTAAATCCACCATTTAGGTAACAGAATCATTAGGATACCATCTTTCTTTCATAGAAGTCTACCAGGCGTATGTCAAATGCAGGCTGGGGTGAAGCTGGGAGGAATTTAACACACGGTTTCCACACCGTGTTTATCAACCGTGATAATAACTAGATGCACCGCATAGCGGTACACAATATGACCGCTGCTCAGTTCTGCACATTCTCTCCAAAACGAATTACGCTTGTCAACTTTCCTGTATCTCCGATTTGTTCAATATACTGTATGTATATATCTCCTACTCTTGCAGCTCATGTGTATATGAGTGTGTGCATGTGTGAGTTTGCTTGTATAAAGATGTGTGTGTGTGTGTCTGTCTGTGTGTGTGAATGTGCATGTGTGCGCATGTGTGTGTGTGTGTGTGTGTGTGTGTGTGTGTAATCCGTGGAAGTGTGTTTATCTGTGCGTGTGAATCTGTTGATGTGTGTGTGCGAACTTAGTTACTTTTTAAACTAAGCCCCCTGCCGGCTCAACATAAAAATGGCAATCGGTTTTGCCAATAGCCTACTCACTATATTGGAATTTAACAGTTACGCCATTTTAACAGTAACGTCAACAATATATAGAAGACATCACAACCTGCAAAAAGTAATTTCAGGGAGGTAAAAAATACTTTAACCTACTGAGATACTGAAATACAGATGAATAGCCTATGTTTGTTCAATAATGTCTAGTCAGTATACCAAATAAGAGAGGCCTATAGATAGAAACTGTGGTAATAAAATATGAAGATTTTGGTAGTTTGGGCTTTTCGTGTATTCTTCTACTGTAGCCATTTAGCCATCTACTATAGGCCTGAATAATATGCCAATGAAATTACACTTGTTAAACTCACCTCAATAAATATTTTGCAATCATTTAATCCACCGTGGGCAAAGCTAAAGTTACTGTTACAAACCAGCGGCAGAGTTGGCGGTCCAACGGCGGTACCCACCAGTGGCCCGCTGGAGTTTTGCTCATCGGTTCTCTGGCGGTCCACCGGCGGCTCAGAAGCGGCTCCAGATAAAGGGCCACCTTTTGCCGCTTTCTACCCACCAGCTTCTAATTGGCCTTATTTATGGCCATAATAATGAAAATGATGTACTAAAATAGCAATAATACATTATAACACTTTCCATTTGCCCTCAATCAGAACAATTTACAATTATTTACAGGGCTTACCAAAGTTAACAAATTTACTAAGGTGAAGACAGTGCCTGCTGATGAGAAACCTATAAATGTATTCTGTAATTTAATAATCCAATATAAAAACATTTATCTCAGCAACTATCACACAGACTCACCACACATAGTATTAGGTTCAATACCTTTTGTTTATTTATTTATTTTACATGCTTTTGTTTATTTATTTTACATGCTCATTTACATGCTTTATTTATTTTACATGCTTAAACAATTTATTACAATTATTTGTAATAATGATATAAATATGCAACACACTCTTCAGATGTAAGGACTTAAAAGCCACCTTTCCTGCTGCACCAGTCTAATTAATTTGGAGCGCCAGGGACCTCCTCAAAGCCCGGCCCAGCATCTTTGGTGGTTTTCCCTCCCAAAATAGCAAGTATGTTCACCTGAAATGCAAAGACCAAAATTACAATGGAATAACTTCCAGTCAAAAATCTTAGCTGTTATCAGCTTAAGCTGTTTTGCTATTTCATGCACAACCATCAAATACAGAGGGTATATATGATGACAAAAATTGACAATATGTCATGTATCAAGCACACAACACTCCACTTGGGAATGAGATTCAAGTTTAACAACACTCAAAGAGTTGAATAACGTGGCTCTCAATATATGATGTCCGTTCCCCAAAAATGTAGTGGGGAAGGGAAAAGAGATGTGAAATGTGACAGTTGTTTCAGATAACAATGGCTACTCACATGGTCTCACTTCTCAACACCCATTCCGTGATTTGAATAGTATTTTTGAATCAGTGAGTAAGTCAACATTAAAGCAAGGCAGAGCCACATTCATTACGAGAGCCAGGCTAGCCTACAATAATCACATGGCAAAACATTTAAAAAACAGACATACCAGTTGATTTTTCAGGTCCGCATCGGATGCAAGCCGCCTCTCCAACTCGTCCAGGTCCTCAACATTACTCAATGGCATGTTGTTGTCCTCCACGAGGCCAAGATCTGCCACACCACCACCACCTAGCTTCTACAGCATAGATGTGTTCACAGCCACCTGCTGCTTTACCTCCTTCAGCTCCTCCTCAAATGTTCGGAAGTGCTGCAGAAGTCTGTAAAAATCTATGAATCAAAAGGAATAGATTGGAATTGGCATGACACAAAAAGTAAAGATGCAAAGAAGTTGTGACAGACATTCATGGCTTGTTTCTCCCTTGATATTGGTGCCAGATTAATGAAAATGCAGTTCTACCTTGCCGGGGTGTTACTGGCAGCGTTGTAAGCTAATTTGACAGAGGTAGGTCTGACTGGTAAACTCTGTTGAACAGATTAGAAATGAAAAGGCATATTTAGTGAGATGATTACTGCAATGGCAGGGTTCATACAAAAACAATTGAGCTGAATTTACTACCTTTTCACTACCATCAACATGTTTTCTACTACAAAAGCAAAAGGTGAAGAGTAATGTAATGCAATACCTTTCCAAAACACAATAACACATTTAAGAACAACAGGATTTAACAATGAACAAAGCTACTGGCATTTGAACAGGGGTGTGTAGGCTGTCAATAGGCACTGTATTTACCGGCATGGCTGGAGTTGATGAAGCTTGCTGGGTGGTGGTGCTGGACTGCCATCTACTGGATAGAGAAGGCAACAGCCTAGTAATTATGTGGAAAAAAAACCTACATGTTTGACTTACCAAAACATGACTATGACTAATCATGGGGGTATACCAAAGTGGAAACTTAAATCATTTGCATTTCTCATGCTAAAAATCTGAAATCAAAGGGAACATTATAATTGCATTGATTAGTTAGCTATTCATGTAAAATGTAGCTTGTCCATACATCTGGAAATCCATTACCACCAATATCAAACAAATCAATTCCAGAGAAAACAACAGTTGACATGTTTATTAGTGTGTAAAGCGTTTTACAATGTGTGTTGCATCTTGTAAAGATATTCATTAAGAGAAATCAAGTTTCAGTGTCCATTTCTCGTTGGTGCAAGTCCAAAGGTAGACCACTGTCTAGCACTGTCTCACTGTCCACTGTTCATTGAGGCCTGTCAACCTGTGAAAATAAAACCAACAAACAATCAGTGTTTTAAACTGGCTTTAAAAACTGTGGAAGAAATTTAGCCTATAACAGAGTCTGAAATAAGGTTTTTGTCTTAGTAGGTTATTAATCTCTGCGCAAAGAGGTCTCATAAGCATCAGGCAAAGACAAAGTCTGTGCACCCAAGAAACAATCAGTAGTTTCTCACACACATAATTATACCTTGCATCGTATCATAATACCATTGCGTCACTACACCTTCTGCACACACGACTTGGTCAATACAATGAGTTACATTACAACGAAGGACATTAAGAACATTTCTATCATCATACAACACGTGATTTGCAATCTACACACCAGTTACCCAAACAGAAGTGTCAAATAAAAACAATACAAGGTTAAGTTATCGGCAGGGGTGTAGTGGTAAAAGAAAGAGGCGGGGTAAACTATAAATTCTGTGATCAGGGGTGCGTTCCCCCGAAAGCATCGTAAGATGATCGTAAAGTCCCTCTTACGAACGTCTTAAGATTTTCTGACTCTTTGCCGAAACCATCGTAATTTAAGGGCATTGTGAAAACACTCGTAGATCTACGAGTGCTCCAGGGTTCTCGTTACTGACTAAGAGCGTCTTAACGCGTATGCCTCAGTGGAGTCACCAGCAGGATATGCAGGGGGATTACAACTAAGAATATAATTATCCAACTTACGTTACCATTCTTTATTGTATTCACTTGTGATGATTCAGATTTTAGCGTGCAAAATAATTAATTCAATGGACATACGAATGTAATTAAAAGCGAACAAAAACAGCCTAACAAATTATGAAATGAGACGTTGCCAGAAAAGTTTGTCATTATCTTTGTGCAGGCTATCTTTTATTAGGCCTATGAGATAAAAACAGAGAAAGGAACATGTGGTTTTAGTCTGGCTGCGTCAAAATCTAAGTCTAGGCTATATGTTACAGTAGCCTATTCAAGTCTACACATTTCCTCATTTTCTTACTCGACCTCTTTCTTCAAACGTCTGCGGGACACCTCGAAACGTTATTGCAGGCAGCACACCGTGCTCTCACAAGTGGGTTAGCAAAGAACTGGCAAGATTAAGAGCTAGCCGAAGCCTAATAGGCTATGTTATATCTTCCAACAAACATAAAAATGGGGCAACAATCTAATGTTAAATAATAACAATGATGTATGCCTGTATGTGGTATATAGCCTACTTGGGATGCTTACATGCAGAGGTTTTCTATTTTCGTTTTGATGTTAATTAATGTATAGATCGAAAGTTCAGACGGTGCCTAGCTGTGACGTACAGTCACCTGACATCACCACCAAATTAGGGGATATTTCAGAACTTTTAAAGTGGACAGCTCCCTTAAAAGCATCTTAAGAGCCGTGCACGCGCATTCACGCTACGAGCATGTTCGGGAAACAGTCAGAAAAACCAAACGATCGATCTTAAGATGAATCGTGGAAAACCCTCGTAAGTTACGAGTTACCCTACGCTTTCGCTGTAGCACATACTTTTACAACCAATAATGTCTTACCTTGTAATAATACATTTCCGTTCTCGAGTCAGATAACTCCATCGCGGTTGTCACCTTCGTCTTCGTCGTCGAATGAATAAATGACATTGAACTTGCCATGTTGTGAAAGGGTCCTCTATAAATATTAAAATATTAAAACTTTAACTTCATCGCCTGAGCAGCTACGCTTCTAACCCCGCCGAATTCTACTCTCGGCTTTAGACCAATGAGGTGGCGACACATCATCTATTATGATGCGCCATGCAGATCAGGTACCCACAATAGCTCTGTCCAAAGCCATCGATATCTCAAAGTTGCGACAGCCGTTGACTTCCATGTTAAAGCCAGATTAGAGCGGTCACGTGGTTAGTGGGTAGCCTCAGTAGTTCCCTTGGTCCCTGGTTTACTACGGGATTGACAGCAGCGATCGCATTAATATTTACGGTAAATACTCAATGAAAATTACTATAAACTGCATTTCCACATACATATATTACTCAATGAAAATGCATTATTATGCACACGACAGTAAGTCATGTAGAAAAGTCTTATTATAACACCTGAGATATTCATTCATTCTCAATTGGAATAGTTCCTTTCAACGACCGTGACATACCGGATGTGCTGCCATTGTTTGTCACAGTCAATGGAAGTGTCGCAACTTTGATATATCGATGGCTTTGGCTCTGTCCATATCTTTTACTGTCTATGACCTCAACGGTCAGGGCCACGATCCAAGCCACAGTGCCACACTACAGAGCCACATGATAGATCGAGCTGATAAATTGGCACTGGTATTTCAGTCAATGAAGTACAGTCAGTGAATCTATTATAGCTAGCAAGAACGTATGTTCACTGGTGAATGGCTTAGTGTTAGTTACTTACTCCACATATGCTTCATGTAGCTGCTATGAATGCGTCATGGGGTGGATTAGCTGGGAAAAGTGGGGGAGGGAACTTTAGTTTTTTGGTAGCACACTGATTGCCTCAATCAGCACTTGTTGGTGGTTAACGAGTGCAGCTGTGAAGGGGCTAATTCGATTGGCTCACCTGGGCTAGGCTGGGGGGTTTTATGGCCTCTACCTGCAGTCTTACAAGGCTCTTCACGGGGGAAACACGGGAAGGGGGAACGGTGACGAGCCATAGCCAACCCGGCTGCAAGACGGCGGTCGGGAAAGCGCACACACAGGAGAAAATGGATCCAAGTGATATTCGCGATGACAACGATGGAAATGTTCTACAGGGACCTGCGCCAGTGACGTGCGGGTCCGGGTTAAGCCCACGCCGGAAAAGCCATTGAATGGATGCTACGAGGGGGAAACAAGCTTCTCCCCATAGAGCTAAGTGTCTGCCGTGGTTGCCACCGACAAACTGAACTGCTATTATTCCCTGTGACTACGAAGTTGGCATTGTGCCCCATTACCGTGAAGCTACTAAAACTGACTCTGCTATCGCCCTTCTATGACTGTTGTAGTGATAAGTGAGAGAGTTTTTAATGAGCACGACCCATTCCTTGCTACCAGGCCTCAGCCCGCAGGTCTTGCTCCATCCTGCCCCTTCCAGATGTAACAGCCTTGCGGTGATTGTGTGGAGTGTATTGTGTGCCGTGATGACGCGTGGGTGGACGCGTTTGTACATGTGCAGTGCTCAAAAGTGTGAATCTGTTACCTTATGGGCTTAGGTGGATCGGCTCACTCTGGCCGCTACCATGACCTCGACCTTGCTCACAGCGACCGGACAGGGTGAGAGACTGGGACCGGAGCTCCTTGAGTGAAGACGGAGACCTGACTGGGTGACCCCCCTGGTGGCCATATGAAAGGACTGCTCTTTGGACATCGTCCACCTCTTTTTATAAAGACTCTTAACCCTGACATTTAAATAAATATATTTTCTTTATACCCAGCTCCTTGACTGCATTATTGAAGGGTACAGTGTTCTCCCCAGTGGTAGATGGTGAAAGTAGGGGTGGCTCTAGCGCCCCCTACCTGTGACAAATGTCCGGTGCCATCAGAAATGCGGCAAGCAATTATCGCAGAATGAATGTGCGAAAAACCTGTCTAACCTGTAATAAAAGCAGTTATGGCCTATACAACATGTCACGAGGTTAAATAAAATGTCATGGAACAACAAATAATGCACAAAGGAGGTTTAGTAAAACGTATAAATAAAAAAAATATAGGCCTATATTAAAATAGGGGTGCCGTGGATGGAGAGATAAATAAATACACTTACACAGCCATATTCATATTCATCCTGTAGCCTACATACAGGACATGATTACTACTCTTATGTTACAGTTTCTGCACTATGGTACTATTACCACACTGTAGTTGCACGTATCTATATTGTTCTTACTACTCTCATAATGTTATTACAACACTTTGAATTTGTTATTCTGTTGAAGTATTACTCTCCATTTCAAATGTAAAGCAATGCTGTTATGTGTGTAATTTTTCTAATAAACCTTGTAACACTTTGAAACATGGAACATTGACTGGGTGTGAGTGCATTACTCCACTGTAACTGCAGAAATTGACTGATACACAATCAAAACCATCTCAGGTGACCCTCTCACTTGGTCATTTTTTCTCTTTTCAAAGTGCTCTGGAAATCCAGTCAGGCTGTAAAATCAGGGGACAGACTTTATTCTGTACAATGATATGTATCAAGACACAAGAGACATGCATGGCTACAAAAATCTCATATAAATGTTCAGGTGGGGTCACATGGTCAGCTTTTTGACAATTGACAGCAAAATAGCATAACCTGTGTGTGTGAATCGTGTGGCTGCATTGTCGATCAATAAAATGGATCAAACTGAAATTGAGCAGCTGAAGGCTTTCTTGGTTCATGGGCAGTTCCCAGCGGGAGCTGACCAGCAGAGAGCCTCCAATTTCTCTGTGAGGTAAGGTATCATTAGTTAGTTACCGGGAGATAATTACAGTGCATGAAAATGCACTGTACTGTTCTTCCTAGGCTTCTTATTATTCCGCTTACCAAATTATTTTTTTCTATTCAGCTTGAACCGTTTAACCTAGAAACTTCATTCAAACGTTGCAACGTAGGTCTTCAATAGGGGCTAGTGCTATGTATTTTTCAACTTTGTAACTTTTATACTTTTTAAACTATAAATTAGAAACTATTAAACATTTCCCCATAGACTTAACATTGGCCTCTATGACATCACAGTCAGGTCGTTAAGCAATTAGAATCTTATGCCAGGTGGCCAGCCCCACCTGCAGCAGCTCTCTCTCTCAGGCTTTACGCATACAATCTCTCTGTGAAGACTACATATCCTGTCTGTGAAGACTACATATCCTGTTAAACTGTTTCCTCTTTCCACAACTGTTTCAAAATAAAAGTCCTCACTGCAATAATACACTATCAAATCATTTATTTAACAATCAAAACTACTCAACTATTTAACTGTTCAACCATTCCAACTGTCAGTTATCATCAACTATGCCTCCAGTCAACTACATTTCAATTTTCAATTTCAATTTAATTTCGCTTATAGAGCGCCAAAACATTACACATGTCTCATGGCGCTTTACAGAGTGTTAGACATTCAAAGAGAGCCCATGAGTAACAGGGGCAAGGAAAAACTCCCTAGAATTGGAGATACATACAGGAAGAAACCTCAGACAGATCCACGACTCAAGGGCCCAACCCATCTGCCTTGGGTCAGTTACAGTACAGTCATTTGTAGTTTGAAAGTTACAATGACAATGAAAGTTCAAATAGTCCAGTGTAGGAAATAAATAGTCCATTAGTAATCCATTAGTTATTTCGGAAAGTGATGGGTGGCTGGGATGCGTGGGCCAAAGATTCGGGCAGGGAACCATAGCAGGCGATCGTAGGGCAGTCATAGGGATGGCGAAGGCAATGGCGATGGTAGGGCAGTCAGAGGGATGTGACTACTACCTGAGACCTCCATGTACCTAGCAACCAACATAGCAACCATTAAAATTAAACGTTTATGACCGTTTCCATAGCAACCAACAGGATTTTACTACAGTAACTTCTTTATTCCTGATAGTGGCAGCCATGGATACCCTCAACATCAACAAATGTTTCAAAATAAAAGTCCTCAGTAGCAAGTTAGCTAGTTAGCATGGTTAGCATTGTTAACATAGTTAGCATTTTAGCATAGCTGCTAGAAATTATTGACTAAGTTAGCTAATCAACCTAGTTAGCATTGTTAGCATAACTGTTAGAAATAATTAGCTAAGTTAGCTAATCAACATGGTAAGCATAGTTAGCATTGTTAGCATTTTTAACATAACTGCTAGAAATCATTAGCTAAGTTAGCTAATCAATCTGGTTAGCATTGTTAACATAGTTAGCATTTTTAGCAAAACTGTTAGAAATCATCAATTAAGTTAGCTAATCAACCTGGTTAGCATTGTTATTATAGGTAGCATTGTTAACATAGTTAGCATTTTTAACATAACTTCTAGAAATGATTAGTTAAGTTAGCTGATCAACCTGGTTAGCATTGGTAACATAGTTAGCATTGTTAGCATTTTTACCATAACTGTTAGAAATCATTAGCTAAGTAGACCAATCTACCTGGTTATCATTGTTAGCATGGTTAACATTTTAACATACCTGTTAGAAATCATTAGTTAAGTTAGAACTGGAATGTTTAAGCGTTAAACTGTCTACCTTCACACTATGAACTTTCATTAAACTATGCAACCACCATGTTTACCCTAGCTGCACCTTAGTAACCATGGGCCTCATTTATAAAACTTTCTTACGCACAGATTTGATCTTACGCTCAAATCCATGCCAACGCTCAGATTTATAAAGACCGTCTTTGACGTGGAAAAGTGCTTATCTCCACGTCAGGTTCCAACCTGACGTACGACCATTTCCTTGTGGTAGTGCCAGGGTACTGCAAGTAATCTGAGGTCCAAATGCGATGAATTCTCAAAATTCCAAGAAGACCAACGATCTCATGTAGTTCTCTACCATATGCATGATCAATATCAGCAGAAGTTGTAAGTAGTAAGTATAGAAGTTAAAGTTTTAACTAATTCTTAAAGGTTGGAAAAGGAAAGTGAAAAAATCCTATAATATTGTAGTGGAGGCTAAAAGTGGAGGCTAAAAGTAAGTAAACGCAGTTTATTCACCCCAGGCATTTCAAAAATAGAGTTTATCAACCTCTCCAAAGACGTATTCACCTATTTCAACTTTTAACATTGAAAAAGCACACTGTAGCCTATTATCTGCATTCACAATATGAACACTCATCAACACGAACCATTTAATCCACCAATCTTGAATTTCCCCTTGGGGATCAATAAAGTATCTATCTATCTATCTATCTACCTACCTATCTAGCCTATCTATCTATCTATCTATTTTATAAACACTTGATAATATCCTCTACCATAATCAAACATATTCTGAATGCGTTATGAAACGGCGCATTACCGTGATCACAGAATTCATGGGTTACCCACTTCTTATTTTACTACTACACCCGTGCCATGCCTAGGCTATATCTTATCTATTTCATAGCATTCAAAAAAGCAGGCAGACCATAGAGTCATCTATATATTTAATGTTCCCATCGATATTGACCATAAAGTGTCCATTTACGCTTGTTTAGAAGAGGGAAATATGACTTGCGTTCATGATATTCCAAGCTCCACAACAGAAAGATAATACTAGAAATGCAATTCCAAGGAATTACCAGTGCATGAAAATGCAAAAATAGATAGATAATGTAGATATGGTTATTAAGGTGTAGCTAGGGTAAACATGGTGGTTGCATAGTTTACAGAGAGTTGATAGTGTGAAGGTAGACAGTTTAAAGATGAAACATTCCAGTTCTAACTTAACTATTGATTTCTATTCATGTTAAAATGTTGATTAGCTAACTTAGCTAATGATTTCTAGCAGTTACGTTAAAAATGCTAATTATGCTAGCCATGTTTACTTTACTAACAATGCTAACCAGGTTGATTTGCTAACTTAACCGATGATTTCTAGCAGTAATGCTAAAAATGCTAACTATGCTAACAATGCTAAATTTGCTAACAATGCTAACCAGGTTGATTAGCTAACTTAGTTGATGATTTTTTGCAGTTATGCTAAAAATGCTAACTATGCTAACAATGCTAATATGCTAACCATGCTAACTTGCTAGTGAGGACTTTTATTTTTAAACATTTGTTGCAAGGGTATCCATTGTGGCCACTATCAGGAAACAAGAAGTTACTGCAGTATAAGCATGTTGGTTGCTATGGAAACGGTCATAAACACTTAATTTTAATGGTTGCTATGTTGGTTGCTAGGTACATGGAGGTTTCATGTAGTTGACTGGAGGCATAGTTGATGATAACTGACAGTTGGAATGGTTGAACAGTTAAATAGTTGAGTAGTTTCAATGGTTAAATGATTTAATGGTGTATTATTGCAGTGAGGACTTTTATTTTGAAACAGTTGTGGACAGAGGAAACAGTTAACAGGATATGTAGTCTTCAGAGAGATTGTATGCTTATAGCCAGAGAAACTGACAGTTGATACAGGTGTAATCAATTTAACTGGCTAGTCTTAAGAGAGCCAGAGTGTATATGCTTGAAGCATGAGACAGAGTAAATAATTTAAAAGTTGAATGTAGTCCAATTAATGTTGATAGACAGAGAGTTTAATGGATGTTGATAGACATTTTAATCAATGGGTGGATGAGTGAATGGTCTGAAGAAGATGAATGGATAGAAAGTTGGATGGAATGTGCCTTATATTCTTGTAGAATGGAGAGACACAGCTCTCTACTGAGAGTAGTGGATACAGATACAGGTGTAATCAATTTAACTGGCTAGTCTTAAGTGTTTGTTTAAAGCCTGAGAGAGAGAGAGAGCTGCTGCACCTGGACTGGCCACCTGGCGTAACATTCTAATTGCTGCCGTGATGTCATAATGAGCAATGTTAAGGCGAGACACGGCAGTTGAAAACATTGTTTTTGTGACCTCCGGTCAATTTCGAGATTTTGTGCTAGTTTGCTACCTTAGCATGTATTCTACCACCCTACTACAACAACAAAGTCCGATTTGCACATTTAGGTGTTTATTTCACGAACTTTTGTGTGCTCGCGCCTATGTATTTCTCCACATTTTCTCAAAAGTTCCCATTCTAAAATGTCATGTACTCCCGCGAACGTGATCCAAATCATATCGTGTCTCACACCGTTGGAAAGCCCTGCTCCTCCTGCATAACGCCATGCAATCCAAATATGGACATTTCCTTTGTATTGGCAACCAATCGCGAAAGTTCAAAGACGAGTCTAAGCTGAGAACGAATCTCATTGGCTGTGTTTTAAGGCTGTTTTCTCAAAACTAGTTATTTGCGGTTTTGAGTCATTTTCCGGTAGATACTTCTCAGCCTCTGTAGCACCTATCTACACCAAACTTTCCAGTTATACACTTAACAGTATTCTGAAGACATTTACAGAGGGATTTGTTAATACATCATTCCTGGCCTGATTTATGTGACATGTTAATCAAAAAAGCATGGCAAAAATCGTTTTTTTAAGGCTATGGACAGTATATTTGGATTTCCTAGGCAATGAAAGCAGATATCCTGAAATCCTTCTGTCATTTTATTGGAATCTTGTTTGTAAACAACATGAAAGAATAATTTTGCACCTGGCTTTATCATATGCTCAGATCTATCTACCGGAAATATATGCAAAATCATGCATATTTAATGAGATAATGCCTCATTTGCATAATTAAACATACACATTTCAAAAACTTGTAATACATTTTTTTCTCATACTTGTGTAAGTAATCAACTGAGGAAGTTTCATGGTGATACCTATTATTTAAAAATTTTACCCTATTCAACTGTAGTGTCTCGCCTTAAGTCTATGGGGAAATATCTCAATGTTAAATCTATGGGGAAATCGTTTTTAATGAATAGTTCAAAAAGTATAAAAGTTACAAAGTTGAAAAATACAAAGCCCACATCGCGTAAGTAAGACCTACGCAACGAAGTTTGAATGAAGTTTCTACGTTAAACGGTTGAAGCTGAATTGCGTGCGTTAGAAGAAGAAGAATAAGAACTAGAAATGCAATTCCAAGGAATTACCAGTGCATGAAAATGCAAAAATAGATAGATAATGTAGATATGGTTGCTAAGGTGTAGCTAGGGTAAACATGGTGGTTGCATAGTTTACAGAGAGTTGATAGTGTGAAGGTAGACAGTTTAAAGATGAAACATTCCAGTTCTAACTTAACTAATGATTTCTATTCATGTTAAAATGTTGATTAGCTAACTTAGGTAATTATTTCTAGCAGTTACGCTAAAAATGCTAATTATGCTAGCAATGATAACTTTACTAACAATGCTAACCAGGTTGATTAGCTAACTTAACCGATGATTTCTAGCAGTAATGCTAAAAATGCTAACTATGCTAACAATGCTAAATTTGCTAATAATGCTAACCAGGTTGATTAGCTAACTTAGTTGATGATTTTTTGCAGTTATGCTAAAAATGCTAACTATGCTAACCATGCTAACTAGCTAACTTGCTACTGAGGACTTTTATTTTGAAACATTTGTTGCTAGGGTATCCATGGTGGCCACTATCAAGAAACAAGAAGTTACTGCAGTATAATCATGTTGGTTGCTATGGAAACGGTCATAAACACTTAATTTTAATGGTTGCTATGTTGGTTGCTAGGTACATGGAGGTTTCATGTAGTTGACTGGAGGCATAGTGGATGATAACTGACAGTTGGAATGGTTGAACAGTTCAATAGTTGAGTAGTTTCAATGGTTAAATGATTTAATAGTGTATTATTGCAGTGAGGACTTTTATTTTGAAACAGTTGTGGACAGAGGAAACAGTTAACAGGATATGTAGTCTTCTGAGAGACTGTATGCTTAAAGCCAGAGAAACTGACAGTTGGTGCCCAGGTGGCCGGCCACCTGGCGTAAGATTCTAATTGCTGCCGTGATGTCATAATGAGCAATGTTAAGTCTATGGGGGAAATTGTAATAGTTTTTAACTAATAGTTTAAAAAGTATAAAAGTTACAAAGTTGAAAAATACAAAGCCCACATCGCGTAAGTAAGACCTACGCGACAAAATTTGAATGGAGTTTCTACGTTAAGCGGTTGAAGCTGAATAGCGTGCGTTAGAAGAAGAATAAGAAGAAGAAGAAGAAGAAGAAGAAGAAGAAGACCGAGGAAGAACAGTACAGTGCATTTTCATGCACTGTAACTAGAGAATGTAATTCCAGGGAAATTACGAGTGCATGAAAATGCAAAAATGTATAGATACAGTAGATAATGTAGATATAGTTACTAAGGTGTAGCTAGGGTAAACATGGTGGTTGCATAGTTTAAAGAAAGCTGATAGTGTGAAGGTAGACAGTTTAAAGCTTAAACATTACAGTTCTAACTGAACTAATGATTTCTAGCAGTTATGCTAAAAATTTTAACAATGCTAACTATGCTAACAATGCTGATTAGCTAACTTAGCTAATCATTTCTAACAGTTATGCTAACAATGCTAACTATGCTAACAATGCTAACCAGGTTGATTAGCTAACTTAGCTAACCATTTCTAACAGTTATGCTAAAAATGCTAACTATGCTAACAATGCTAACCATGCTAACTAGCTAACTTGCTAGTGAGGACTTTTATTTTGAAACATTTGTTGATAGGGTATCTATGGTGGCCACTATCAGGAATAAAAAAGTTACTGTAGTAAAATCATGTTGGTTGCTATGGAAACGGTCATAAACGCTTAATTTTAATGGTTGCTATGTTGGTTGCTAGGTACATGGAGGTTTCATGTAGTTGACTGGAGACATAGTGGATGATAACTGACCGTTGGAATGGTTGAACAGTTCAATAGTTGAGTAGTTTCAATGGTTAAATGATTTAATAGTGTATTATTGCAGTGAGGACTTTTATTTTGAAACAGTTGTGGACAGAGGAAGTAGTGAAACAGGATCTGTAGTCTTAATGAGATTGTATGCTTAAAGCCTTAGACAGAAGGTGCCTCTCATATAGCGTTTACGTGTCTTCTCTCGCTCCTCGATCCTCACTGATCTACATAAAGAATGATGGAGCGGCAACAATGGGATAGTCTAGCCCTTCTTCTATCTTTCTTTATGTAGATCAGTGAGGAGCGAGGAGCGAGGGAGGACATATAAACGCTGCTTGAGAGGCACCCACAGTAAATACTTTAACACTAGAAGCGCCGCGCCCCTCTGACCCACTTAAGGGGCATTCACATACGTCGCTACTCGCACATCGCTCCTCGCTTCGGTTAACTGTCAATCATCTCTATTCTACATTCTGATTTGGTACTCGCTTCACTCGCTTCACTCGCATCGCTGGAAGTTAAAATTATTTTAACTTTGTACCCGCCCACATCGCATCGCTAGTCCTCGCATCGCCTGTCCTGGCCACATTCAGCTAGAACACATTCACTTTACATTGACAGTTCTCGCTCAGAGATGGGCGAGTAGCGACGTATGTGAATGCAGCTTTATACCTAGAAGCGCCGCGCCCCGGTCATTTGACCGCTTTGACGACCTACTAGAAGCGCCGTGCTGTTGTGAACTACTTAAAGCGCGGCGAGGCGGTCAAAAGACCGCTGAGTCCTTAGACTGGGAGGCTGTTACTTACACATAATGACAGCTAGATGGCGCTTCGTGCACGAATCAAATCGTTTGAATACATTTGTCAGACTGTGTTGTCTGTGGTTGTTTCATTATGACATAGGTCTACAGCACGTTTGAGTTATCTGTCCATTTATTTGTGTTGATTTGTGTTGTTTGAGGTAAAAACTCTGGAGGAGTTCTTGAACAAAGATTGAGCAAACTTGACTTTCAACTTTCATAGTATTTCATTTTTTATATTTCGTTTTTACATTTTGTATGCTAGCCTACTTAGAAATGTTGGCTATTTTAAAACGGAGGCATACGCGTTCCGTGATTAGGAGCCTGACCCGACGGGAGGGGAAGGATGAAAAATGTCGACCCAACACCGGTGTTGTTGGATCTCGAGATCCGTAACCCGCAGTTCGGGTTTGGGCAGATAATCTAAGCTCTAAAATGAATGGATGGCTAGTTCTAATTCACTCCCCAAATTCACTTCTATTCATTTAATAGGTCTATGTTCGCGCCGCGGAAAATTATCGGACCGAACAAAGAGCCTAACCTAGTCTGGTTTCAATTACACAGTAGCCAGGATTTCATGCCGCATTTTACAGGCTACCGCGGCTACTTTCTAAGACAATGTTCATTCATTTAGGGAGAAGCATCTAGGGTCTAGCTACCTCGGAGGGAGGGAGATAGAGAGAGCAGAAATGCTGAGCAGGCATATGCGCGAGAAGTAGGCCTAGGCTAATTAAAAATGATGAGTGAAAAAGATATTCTCCGTTTTGCGAATGTGTAGGCTATGTTTCGATGTCTGCTGAAAAACAGCTATAGGCCTATTGTGAATTCGTGATTTTGAATTTAGACACACATCCACGATGCGAAGGGCCAGAGACGTAGCCCACTGGTTAGAGCTTCAGCCTCGGAGCCCAAGAGTTGCTGGTTCGATTCCCGACCTATGTAGGTTATGGCAGAAGTACTTTTGAGCAAGGCATCAATAAAGTATTCTATTCTTTTCTATTCACACAACTAGCCTACACGCATGCTGGCGAATTCGAACATTCTAAAACGCGCATCTACGATGAAACATGATTGCGCATTCTTCCACCAGTTGCATGTAAACAACAAACAGCCAGCTTACAGCCATGCAGGAGGCAGAGTGGGGGTGGGGAGGCATTTGTCAATGCCACAGTGATGTCTGTAGCCTAAGATCTTATCCACACGTAGCGAAACGACCCCCACCCCCCCAGTGAACTGGTTAGACGTGTATGGGGGAGGGGGAATGATCGGTTTCAAATAGGCTGTTTGCAATGGACACTGTGTTATGTAGCCTAGCCTAAAGACCCCGAAGCCATTTGCTTTGAGAATAACGGCTGGCTTCATGGCTGATAATGGCTTTAGTTGCCACTTCATGTCTACAGAACATGCAACTGAGTCCTGTGTAGCCTATCGTAGCAACGAGCACAATACTGATATGGTGTATCCAGTGGGAATCGTTTATAGGCTCGCGTTTATTTTTCGCGTGTGTCTCTGATATAATTATTTTTAGATGTCTAAGTCTAACTGGCTTAGCCAAAGTTTGTCAGATGGCGACTTTGGCTTAGAAAATTATTGGCTGGCGAAATTATTTTTCGTTAATGGTAAACAAATTTCAGAGAGCTTGTTATTAA
This sequence comes from Sardina pilchardus, assembly GCF_963854185.1. NCBI lineage: Eukaryota > Metazoa > Chordata > Actinopteri > Clupeiformes > Clupeidae > Sardina > Sardina pilchardus. The sequence continues at coordinate 30,250,146 of NC_085015.1, forward strand.
AAAACATTAACAAAAAATAATTGTACGTCGACGTTCAAAAACGGTCAATGAATTCAGTCACTGAGCTATAATATTAAACTATTGTCAGGAGGCGAACCCGGGCCTTCAGCGTCGTAGGCGGGGAAGATAACGCTGCGCCACTTGCTGATTCATTGTACCTGCGACGAAACTCAGTCAGTCCAGCAAACAAGTAATGTCTCAGTCATGCTCTCAGCAAAATCTGGAGTATAAAAAAGGGCCGTGTTGGTGTTGCTCTTTACATCCACCAACGACAATGAGAGTGGTTGTGTGGCGATGTATTTTGACAGTTCAGTCACTTGTGCGAAGTCGTAGCCTACTCAGAAATGAAAGCCTACCTGTAAAGTTTGATTTCGTAGGCCTACTTGTAATTTTTGAATTCGTATTTTTTTCCCATCCGTATTCTGATGGATAAAATACACACAATATATTTTATGCACGACTGGACTCATTTGAGAACTCACACATATTTATTGTATGCACGACTACAGACAAATACGAACGTGCATCAAATCTATGACACGAATATATTGACAGCTATCTCACTCCATACAAATAGAAGATAAGATATACAACTATGAATGTACGTAGGCATACGCGCCCTACGTACATAAATAGGCTACGATGGACGAATTTCAGCTGAAAATATTGTTTACACATGTAGGCCTGCCTAATAGAACGTCGCAACGTTTTCAAAACAAACTCGCATTTTACCACTGTAAATCGCCTCCATAGACTATGCCATGTAAATGAAAAATAGTTATTAAAATAAATCACATGTATAATACATATCGCACATATATAAACTATATGTTTTATGGTAAAATATTATTCTCATGCCCGACTGTCAGGAAACCCTTGCGACATCTGCTGTGAGAAAAGAGAATAGCAGCCTGGACAAACATGGCCGAACGCGAGACAACATAGTGTTGTCACATAATGAGCGCAAAATAGCTCTAAACTAGCTTGTACCGGGGCCTGTACTACGAAGGGAGCTCAACCTACCCACATGTAACCCAGGGTTACTTTGCTAAACCGGGGTTGACAAAACCTGGTTATCTTCATTGGTGTTAATCGGTACTACGACGCTGAGTAAGAAGTTGATTTGTTGAACTGGGGTTAACCTCATCGGAGTTGGTGCGCGTTCACATAAAATGGGCGGGTTGCAGCGCAAATCATCACTTTTAATGATGACGCGATCACGTTATTTTACGGATAAGCAATGCGCAATGATTATAAAAAGTGCGAGGAATTAAAACCCACTTTACTATACATTAAATAGCCTCCATCGGCAGCAAACAAAGCAAGACAAGGCTGTTGGCAACGTAGGCTATTGCAGATCGGATATATGAAAGTAAAGTTTTATTTCATGTTCCTTAAATAGCCTATGTGTTACGCAGGATTAATAGCTTGCGGAATGTCTGAAATGTGTTGAAATAAATACATTTTGAGTTCATAAGAGTCCTACAGATGCAACACAATTCATGCCATGTATATGATTAAATATTAATAGGATAATTGAATGTTTAGCCCCATTGACTGATTTAGTGTATGCCTATCCTGTGAACATTTTAGATGGAACGGCAGTGCCGCTGGCAGCAGGTGAAAATGAAACTCAAAAACGTTCAGAAGGTTTATAGGCCTAGTTATAGCTTGCATTAATATGTCTTAATTATGAAAATATTATATTGCCAATGCTATAGCCTCCACTTTGCCTCGATCAGCTGACAAATGCAACGAATTCCCTCGGCTGAGAATGTATAGGCTATCTTTCATAGAGAATATTATATGGAGAAAGATTCTGGCGGTCTTTAAAAAGAGAGGCGCTTACAATTTGCGCTCCAATAATGTATCTTCCAAGTAGCCTACGTCGACATTGTGGGGTGTGGTTAACCGCAAACCTCGGGTTAACCAAGATCATAACCTGCTCGGAGCAGGTTTGAGATGCAGCGTAAATTGCCATGGCAGCATACCTCGGTTAAAACCTATCCACCTTTCGTAGTACGGATTAACCGGGAAGTTACGCCACACGTGATCAACTTACTCTCGAAGTTACCCAGCTAAGCCAGTAACCCCGCTTCGTAGTACAGGCCCCCGGTGTGCTTTCGATCATGTAAAAATTCTGGGTGACAAAACAGGCGTATTTAGGAAAAGTCGTGAACGTAGGGTCCTGGAATTTAATCGAGTGAAAAGATTTTTTTTTTTTTGTAATCGCTGCGGTCAAATGACCGCAGCCCGGCAGTTCTAGGTATATCTAGGTCAAACCCACACGGCGCTTCTAGGAATACGCGTCAGCGGTCAAATGACCGGCGCTTGGCGCTTCTAGTGTTAAAAGTTGTATATGTAGATAGTCTAATTAATGTTGATAGACAGAATGTTTAATGGATGTTGATAGGCAGATTGTTTATTAGATATTGATTGACAGTTTAATGGGTGGATGAGTGAATGGTCTGAAGAAGATGAATGGATAGAAGGTTGGATGGAATGTGCCTTATATTCTTGTTAAGAGAGACACTGATACAGCTCTGTGAGAGTAGTTGATACAGGTGTAATCAATTTAACTGGCTAGTCTTAAGAGAGCCAGAGAGACAGAGTAAATCATTTAAAAGTTGAATGTAGATAGTCTAATTAATGTTGATAGACAGAGAGTTTAATGGATGTTGATAGGCAGATTGTTTAATAGATGTTGATAGACAGTTTAATGGGTGGATGAGTGAATGGTCTGAAGAAGATGAATGGATAGAAAGTTGGATGGAATGTGCCTTATATTCTTGTAGAGTGGAGAGACACAGCTCTCTACTGAGAGTGGTGGATACAGATACAGGTGTAATCAATTTAACTGGCTAGTCTTAAGATCCAGAGTGTATCCTTAAACCCTGAGACAGAGTAGATTGTTTAAAAATTGAATGTAGATCGTCTAATTGATGTTGATAGGCAGACTGTTTAGAATGGGTGGATGAGTGAGTGGTTTGAAGAAGATGAATGGATAGAAAGTTGGATGGAATTAGGAAGACTTATGTTGATACAGGGGAACAGAAAATGTAGTCTCAAGAGAGCCAGTGTATGTAGCCTGAGAGAGAGAGAGAGCTGCTGCACCTGGACTGGCCACCTGGCGTAACATTCTAATTGCTGCCGTGATGTCATAATGAGCAATGTTAAGTCTATGGGGAAATTTTTAATAGTTTTTAATTCATAGTTTAAAAAGTATAAAAGTTACAAAGTTGAAAAATATATTCCACAGGTCTCCTAAGTAAGACCTACGTAGCAAAGTTTGAATCAAGTTTCTACGTTAAACGGTTCAAGCTGAATTGCGAGCGTTAGAAGAAGAAGTGGAATAATAACTAGAAATGCAATTCCAAGGAATTACCAGTGCATGAAATGCAAAAATAGATAGATAATGTAGATATGGTTACTAAGGTGTAGCTAGGGTAAACATGGTGGTTGCATAGTTTACAGAGAGTTGATAGTGTGAAGGTAGACAGTTTAAAGCTGAAACATTGCCAGTTCTAACTTAACTAATGATTACTATTCATGTTAAAATGGTAACAATGATAACCAGGTTGATTGGTTAACTTAGCTACTGATTTCATGCAGTAATGGTAAAAATGTTAACTATGCTAACTATGCTCACAGTGCTAACCAGGTTGATTAGCTAACTTAGCTAATGATTTCTAGCAGTTATGCTAAAAATGCTAGCTATACTAGCAATGCTAACTATGGTAGCAATGCTAACTTAAACTAACAATGCTAACCAGGTTGATTAGCTAACTTAACTGATGATTTCTAGAAATAATGCTAAAAATGCTAACCAGGTTGATTAGCTAACTTAGTTGATGTTTTTTTTGCAGTTATGCTAAAAATGTTAACAATGTTAACTATGCTAACCATGCTAACTAGCTAACTTGCTAGTGAGGACTTTTATTTTGAAACATTTGTTGCTAGGGTATCCATGGTGGCCACTATCAGGAAACAATAAGTTACTGCAGTATAATCATGTTGGTTGCTATGGAAACGGTCATAAACGCTTAATTTTAATGGTTGATATGTTGGTTGCTAGGTACATGGAGTTTTAGTTGACTGGAAGCATAGTTGATAACTGACAGTTGGAATGGTTGAACAGTTAAATAGTTGAGTAGTTACAATGGTTAAATGATTTAATAGTGTATTATTGCAGTGAGGACCTTTATTTTGAAACAGTTGTGGACAGAGGAAGTAGTGAAACAGGATCTGTAGTCTTAATGAGATTGTATGCTTAAAGCCTGAGACAGAAGATGCCTCTCATATAGCGTTTACGCGTCCTCTCTCGCTCCTCGATCCTCACTGATCTACATAAAGAATGATGGAGCGGCAACAATGGGATAGTCTAGCCCTTCTTCTATCTTTCTTTATGTAGATCATTGAGGAGCGAGGAGCGAGGGAGGACATATAAACGCTGCTTGAGAGGCACCCACAGTAAATACTTTAAAAGTTGTATGTAGATAGTCTAATTAATGTTGATAGACAGAATGTTTCATGGATGTTGATAGGCAGATTATTTAATAGATATTTATTGACAGTTTAATGGGTGGATGAGTGAATGGTCTGAAGAAGATGAATGGATAGAAGGTTGGATGGAATGTGCCTTATATTCTTGTTAAGAGAGACACTGATACAGCTCTCTGAGAGTAGTTGATACAGGTGTAATCAATCATCACTGTTGATAGACAGTTTAATGGGTGGATGAGTGAATGGTCTGAAGAAGATGAATGGATAGAAAGTTGGATGGAATGTGCTTTATATTCTTGTAGAGTGGAGAGACACAGCTCTCTACTGAGAGTAGTGGATACAGATACAGGTGTAATCAATTTAACTGGCTAGTCTTGAGAGAGCCAGAGTGTAAGCCTGAGACAGAGTAGATTGTTTAAAAGTTGAATGTAGATAGTCTAATTAATGTTGATAGACAGAGAGTTTAATGGATGTTGATAGGCAGATTGTTTAATAGATGTTGATAGACAGTTTAATGGGTGGATGAGTGAATGGTCTGAAGAAGATGAATGGATAGAAAGTTGGATGGAATGTGCCTTATATTCTTGTAGAGTGGAGAGACACAGCTCTCTACTGGGAGTAGTGGATACAGATACAGGTGTAATCAATTCAACTGGCTAGTCTTAAGAGAGCCAGAGTGTCAGCCTGAGACAGAGTAGATTGTTTAAAAGTTGAATGTAGATCGTCTAATTGATGTTGATAGGCAGACTGTTTAGAATGGGTGGATGAGTGAATGGTTTGAAGAAGATGAATGGATAGAAAGTTAAAATGGAATTAGGAAGGCTTATGTTGATACAGTTGATACAGGGGAACAGAAAATGTAGTCTCAAGAGCCTGAGAGAGAGAGAGAGCTGCTGCACCTGGACTGGCCACCTGGCGTAACATTCTAATTGCTGCCGTGATGTCATAATGAGCAATGTTAAGTCTATGGGGACATTTTTAATAGTTTTTAATTCATAGTTTAAAAAGTATAAAAGTTACAAAGTTGAAAAATATATTCCACAGGTCTCCTAAGTAAGACCTACGTAGCAAAGTTTGAATCAAGTTTCTACGTTAAACGGTTCAAGCTGAATTGCGAGCGTTAGAAGAAGTAGTGGAATAATAATAAGAAGCCTAGGAAGAACAGTACAGTGCATTTTCATGCACTGTAATAACTAGAAATGCAATTCCAAGGAATTACCAGTGCATGAAAATGCAAAAATAGATAGATAATGTAGATATGGCTACTAAGGTGTAGCTAGGGTAAACATGGTGGTTGCATAGTTTACAGAGAGTTGATAGTGTGAAGGTAGACAGTTTAAAGATGAAACATTCCAGTTCTAACTTAATTAATGATTTCTATTCATGTTAAAATGTTGATTAGCTAACTTAGCTAATGATTTCTAGCAGTTACGCTAAAAATGCTAACTATGCTAGCAATGCTAACTTTACTAACAATGCTAACCAGGTTGATTAGCTAACTTAACCGATGATTTCTAGCAGTAATGCTAAAAATGCTAACTATGCTAAATATGCTAACAATGCTAACCAGGTTGATAAGCTAACTTAGTTGATGATTTTTTGCAGTTATGCTAAAAATGCTAACTATGCTAACTAGCTAACTTGCTAATGAGGACTTTTATTTTGAAACATTTGTTGCTAGGGTATCCATGGTGGCCACTATCAGGAAACAAGAAGTTACTGCAGTATAATCATGTTGGTTGCTATGGAAACGGTCATAAACACTTAATTTTAATGGTTGCTATGTTGGTTGCTAGGTACATGGAGGTTTCATGTAGTTGACTGGAGGCATAGTGGATGATAACTGACAGTTGGAATGGTTGAACAGTTCAATAGTTGAGTAGTTTCAATGGTTAAATGATTTAATGGTGTATTATTGCAGTGAGGACTTTTATTTTGAAACAGTTGTGGACAGAGGAAACAATTGACAATTCACTGATCTACATAAAGAATGATGGAGCGGCAACAATGGGATAGTCTAGCCCTTCTATCTTTCTTTATGTAGATCATTGAGGGTCGAGGAGCGAGTGAGGACATATAAACGCTGCTTGAGAGGCACCCACAGTAAATACTTGTATGTAGATAGTCTAATTAATGTTGATAGACAGAATGTTTAATGGATGTTGATAGGCAGATTGTTTAATGGATATTGATTGACAGTGTAATGGGTGGATGAGTGAATGGTCTGAAGAAGATGAATGGATAGAAGGTTGGATGGAATGTGCCTTATATTCTTGTTAAGAGAGACACTGATACAGCTCTCTGAGAGTAGTTGATACAGGTGTAATCAATTTAACTGGCTAGTCTTAAGAGAACCAGAGTGTGCTTAAAGCCTGAGACAGAGTAAATCATTTAAAAGTTGAATGTAGATAGTCTAATTAATGTTGATAGACAGAGAGTTTAATGGATGTTGATAGGCAGATTGTTTAATAGATGTTGATAGACAGTTTAATGGGTGGATGAGTGAATGGTCTGAAGAAGATGAATGGATAGAAAGTTGGATGGAATGTGCCTTATATTCTTGTAGACTGGAGAGACACAGCTCTCTACTGAGAGTAGTGGATACAGATACAGGTGTAATCAATTTAACTGGCTAGTCTTAAGAGAGCCAGTGTATGTAGCCTGAGAGAGAGAGAGAGCTGCTGCACCTGGACTGGCCACCTGGCGTAAGATTCTAATTGCTGCAGTGATGTCATAATGAGCAATGTTAAGTCTATGGGGAAATGTTTAATAATTTTTAATTTACAGTTTAAAAAGTATAAAAGTTACAAAGTTGAAAAATATATTGCACAGGTCTCCTTAGTAAGACCTACGTAGCAAAGTTTGAATCAAGTTTCTACGTTAAACGGTTCAAGCTGAATTGCGAGCGTTAGAAGAAAAAGAATAATAACTAGAAATGCAATTCCAAGGAATTACCAGTGCATGAAAATGCAAAAAATATATAGATAGATAATGTAGATATGGTTACTAAGGTGTAGCTATGGTAAACATGGTGGTTGCATAGTTTGAAGAGAGTTGATAGTGTTAAGGTAGACAGTTTAAAGCTTAAACATTCCTGTTCTAACTTAACTAATGATTTCCAACAGGTATGTTAAATTGTTAACTATGCTAACAATGATAACCAGGCTGATTGGTTTACTTAGCTAATGATTTTTAACAGTTATGGTAAAAATTCTAACTATGTTAACAATGCTAACCGGGTTGATCAGCCAACTTAGTTGATGATTTCTAGCAGTTATGCTAAAACTGCTAACTATGCTAACAATGTTAACTTTGCTAACAATGCTAACCAGGTTGATTAGCTAACTTAGTTGATGATTTCTAACAGTTATGCTTAATATGTTAACTATGCTAACAATGCTAAAATTGCTAACAATGCTAACCAGGTTGATTAGCTAACTTAGTTGATGATTTTTTGCAGTTATGTTAAAAATGCTAACTATGTTAACAATGCTAACTATGCTAAAAATGCTAACCAGGTTGATTAGCTAACTTAGCTAATCATTTCTAGCAGTTATGTTAAAAATGCTAACTATGCTAACCATGCTAACTAGCTAACTTGCTACTGAGGACTTTTATTTTGAAACATTTGTTGCTAGGCTATCCATGGTGGCCACTATCAGGAAACAAGAAGTTTCTGCAGTATAATCATGTTGGTTGCTATGGAAACGGTTATAAAGGCTTAATTTCAATGGTTGCTATGTTGGTTGCTAGGTACATGGAGGTTTCATGTAGTTGACTGGAGGCATAGTTGATGATAACTGACAGTTGGAATATTTGAACAGTTAAATAGTTGAGTAGTTTCAATGGTTAAATGATTTAATAGTGTATTATTGCAGTGAGGACTTTTATTTTGAAACAGTTGTGGACAGAGGAAACAGTTTAACAGGATATAGTCTTCAGAGAGATTGAATGCTTAAAGCCTGAGAAACTGACAGTTGATACAGGTGTAATCAATTTAAGCCTGAGAGAGAGAGAGAGCTGCTGCACCTGGACTGGCCACCTGGCGTAACATTCTAATTGCTGCCGTGATGTCATAATGAGCAATGTTAAGTCTATGGGGGAAATTGTAATAGTTTCTAACTAATAGTTTAAAAAGTATAAAAGTTACAAAGTTGAAAGATACAAAGCACACATGGCATAAGGAAGACCTACGCAACAAAGTTTGAATGAAGTTTCTACGTTAAAGGGTTCAAGCTGAATTGCGTGCGTTAGAAGAAGAATAATAAGAAGAAGTTGCGGAAGAAGACTTGGAATAACAGTACAGTGCATTTTCATGCACTGTAATAAGAAACCTAGGAAGAACAATATAGTGCATTTTCATGCACTATAACTAGAAATGCAATTCCAAGGAATTACCAGTGCATGAAAATGCAAAAATAGATAGATAATGTAGATATGGTTACTAAGGTGTAGCTAGGGTAAACATGGTGGTTTCATAGTTTACAGAGAGTTGATAGTGTGAAGGTAGACAGTTTAAAGATGAAACATTCCAGTTCTAACTTAACTAATGATTTCTATTCATGTTGAAATGTTGATTAGCTAACTTAGCTAATGATTTCTAGCAGTTACGCTAAAAATGCTAATTATGCTAGCAATGCTAACTTTACTAACAATGCTAACCAGGTTGATTAGCTAACTTAACCGATGATTTCTAACAGTAATGATAAAAATGCTAACTATGCTAACAATGCTAAATATGCTAACAATGCTAACCAGGTTGATTAGCTAACTTAGTTGATGATTTTTTGCAGTTATGCTAAAAATGCTAACTATGCTAACCATGCTAACTTGCTAGTGAGGACTTTTATTTTGAAACATTTGTTGCTAGGGTATCCATGGTGGCCACTATCAGGAAACAAGAAGTTACTGCAGTATAATCATGTTGGTTGCTATGGAAACGGTCATAAACACTTAATTTTAATGGTTGCTATGTTGGTTGCTAGGTACATGGAGGTTTCATGTAGTTGACTGGAGGCATAGTGGATGATAACTGACAGTTGGAATGGTTGAACAGTTCAATAGTTGAGTAGTTTCAATGGTTAAATGATTTAATAGTGTATTATTGCAGTGAGGACCTTTATTTTGAAACAGTTGTGGACAGAGGAAGTAGTGAAACAGGATCTGTAGTCTTAATGAGATTGTATGCTTAAAGCCTGAGACAGAAGGTGCCTCTCATATAGCGTTTACGCGTCCTCTCTCGCTCCTCACTGATCTACATAAAGAATGATGGAGCGGCAACAATGGGATAGTCTAGCCCTTTGTCGTGTGTCCTAGGCCCCACCCATGGAGCACCGAACGCATGCGTGAATTCGCGCCCACTTCGCTGCTTTTGCGTCAGCGCAAATCAGCCAGATGTGAGATGTCCTCTCAAGGAGAGACACCTGCCTTGAAAACCATGCTTAGGTAGATAAAGAAAGTAACGTAACAGAAACCATATAGTACACTGTTGTCCCGCTAACCACTATTGAATCAAGTGCCGTGAGCCAGTTTGAATGAAAGAGAAGGAATGTGCGTAACTGTTGAAGAGTGTGTGTGATTAGGCCTATTTGAACAAATAGCTCCGAAAGACTGAAATGAACGCTTGGTGACGAGGAACGTGTGAGACTGAAAGTTGTGAAGACTGGATGAATGACGCTAGGAAATTCTTATCCAATAAACGACAGAATGACTGAACAAAATGTTATGCTATGAAAGTGATGACTAATACAACATACAAGAAGTATTACGTTAGATATGGGGTTTTGGGGAATAATGTGTAATAAACATATAGCCTATGAAAATACTATAAAACGACTTACGTGCCTTCAATAAAGACATGCCTCTTCTTAGCCTACCTGATTAATAAACCACGACAATGTAACCAAATGCAATGAAATACTTATCATTCTGAATGTAACATACTCCGTATGAACATGTGTAGCCTACGATGTTTGAACGTAACCAACCAACATGTTTAAGTAGCCTACACTGTTGAATGTAACCAAGTACTCTCAATAGAATGTAATATGCATGCTACATCTTAATGTGTAATGCCTGTTATCAAATGTAAACTGTTTGTATGTTAAAATCAGTAAATGCCGATATTGAATGAATCTCTGTCTCAACTAGAATGTTGTCGTCAACACTGAATGTATGTAAAACTCCGCTTTGTAACCCGGAGATGTGTGCCTTTGACTGTCTAGAATGTTCTGAAGTAAGTTTAGTCTCCATCAAGTTCTGTGAAGAGGGGTCCGCCCCAGGAATGTGTAGGGAAGGACCATGGGGTCACGAGAAAATCAAGACTATAAGTAGCAGGTCAACGAAAGATCGGGGCTGTTTCTTCTTCTTTCCTCGTCTTACGTGTTGTGTTACTCTGTAGCTCCTGATAGTTATTATGTGAACTCCGTACGTCGTCGCGAAACCAAGTATGCGGGACTTAGTGCTCCAGTGAACATCGGCACTCCGCATCATCCACCTGCTGCTCGTGGCCTTACACCCGGACAAGGGATCACTGAACGAGAATTCATTTGGACTTTTTGCTTTTTTCGACACTATTGGATTAATTTCTTTCGTTTTTCCTTTTTCAACACAAAATGGAATTACTACGTCTATTGGATTAATTTCTTTTGTTTTTCCTTCTCACCACAAAATGGAATTATCTTTTTCCTACATATTGTAACCAACAAGCTGTATTGTGCCGCATTTTTGCTGTATTTAAAAATGCTGAATTATAAAACTATTTTAATCCAACGTCCGATTCTTTCAGCTTGTATTCTGTTTTGGGACGAGGCTACCACTTCCCAAACAGGATGGTAAAGATAACGTCTCACTTCTGTGATTCTTTTCTATACTTTCTGAGTCTTAGTTTAAGCCTTGAAACTAAGCACCTCTTATAAATGACCTGAGTTTCAGCTGTTTACTGAGACCGAATGTTTTACGCGTGAGTTAACTGTCAGGGCCTTGATGTTCCACTGCCTTCTTATACTGTATACTAAAACGCCTGGTTATTGGAAGACTTGAGCACCTTCCTCTAGACAGTCCGGGGTTTATACATAGAAGTCTTAGGTCATTGACATCACAGAGGTCGGCGCGTAACCTAACCTGACAGTAGGTGCCTGGTATTATAGTTCAGCTATAAGATTCGATTGTGGTGGCCGGGTGTATGTGCAGCCAGCTGAGTGCTTATCGTACAGGCCATCCTTTCAACTCCAGGCAACAACACACCTTCTTCTATCTTTCTTTATGTAGATCATTGAGGATCGAGGAGCGAGGGAGGACATATAAACGCTGCTTGAGAGGGACCCACAGTAAATACTTTAAAAGTTGTATGTAGATAGTCTAATTAATGTCGATAGACAGAATGTTTAATGGATGTTGATAGGCAGATTGTTTAATAGATATTGGCCCAATCCCAATGTCAGCCCTAAAGACTAAGAACTAAAGACTCACAGACTTAATTGATCTCAGGTGCTAAGTGAGTGAGTGTGTGAGGCCACATAGGCTCAGATAGGTATTTGGGATTGGGACAGCACTTCACGAGATCACATGTACCTTGGCGATGTTTACTAACAAAGACGTTGCTAACATTTGCACCATGCACGTGTGTCGTGCGTGCTGTTGTTTACCTTCATTTCCGGATTTTTCTATGATCTCCGCGGTAAACGTCACAACACTTTGAACAGTGGGTAATTCCCTTAGGTTAAGTCTGCACCGATGCAGACTCACGGAAAGGGCTCGGTAAGTCTGTACTCAAACCCTCCCGCCCGTTGTAATTCGACATTGGGACAGCCCTAAACCCTTACGAATTTCGCGAGAACGCGCACCAAAGTCCGTGAGTTCGTGAGTCCGGACATTGGGATTGGGCCAGAGATTGACAGTTTAATGGGTGGATGAGTGAATGGTCTGAAGAAGATGAATGGATAGAAGGTTGGATGGAATGTGCCTTATATTCTTGTTAAGAGACACTGATACAGCTCTCTGAGAGTAGTTGATACAGGTGTAATCAATTTAACTGGCTAGTCTTAAGAGAGCCAGAGTACTCTTAAAGCCTGAGACAGAGTAAATAATTTAAAAGTTGAATGTAGATAGTCTAATTAATGTTGATAGACAGAGAGTTTAATGGATGTTGATAGACAGATTGTTTAATAGATGTTGATAGACAGTTTAATGGGTGGATGAGTGAATGGTCTGAAGAAGATGAATGGATAGAATGTTGGATGGAATGTGCCTTATCTTCTTGTAGAATGGAGAGACACAGCTCTCTACTGAGAGTAGTGGATACAGATAGCCTACAGGTGTAATCAATTTAACTGGCTAGTCTTAAGAGAGCCAGCCTGAGACAGAGTAGATTGTTTAAAAGTTGAATGTAGAGCGTCTTATTGATGTTGATAGGCAGACTGTTTAGAATGGGTGGATGAGTGAATGGTTTGAAGAAGATGAATGGATAGAAAGTTGGATGGAATTAGGAAGACTTATGTTGATACAGTTGATACAGGGGGACAGAAAATGTAGTCTCAAGAGCCTGAGAGAGAGAGAGAGAGCTGCTGCACCTGGACTGGCCACCTGGCGTAACATTCTAATTGCTGCCGTGATGTCATAATGAGCAATGTTAAGTCTATGGGGAAATGTTTAATAGTTTTTAATTTACAGTTTAAAAAGTATAAAAGTTACAAAGTTGAAAAATATATTGCACAGGTCTCCTTAGTAAGACCTACGTAGCAAAGTTTGAATCAAGTTTCTACGTTAAACGGTTCAAGCTGAATTGCGAGCGTTAGAAGAAGTTGGATTAATAATAATAAGAAACCTAGGAAGAACAATATAGTGCATTTTCATGCACTATAACTAGAAATGCAATTCCAAGGAATTACCAGTGCATGAAAATGCAAAAATGTATAGATAGACAATGTAGATATGGCTACTAATGAGTAGCTAGGGTAAACATGGTGATTGCATAGTTTAAAGAAAGTTGATAGTGTGAAGGTAGACAGTTTAAAGCTTAAACATTCCAGTTCTAACTTAACTAATGATTTCTATTCATGTTAAAATGTTAACTATGGTAACAATGAGGTTGATTGGTTAACTTAGCTACTGATTTCTTGTAGTTATGGTAAAAATGTTAACTATGGTAACTATGCTAACAGTGCTAACCAGGTTGATTAGCTAACTTAGCTAATGATTTCTAGCAGTTGCTAATGCTAAAAATGCTAGCAATGCAAACAATGCTAACATTGCTAACAATGCTAACCAGGTTGATTAGCTAACTTAGTTGATGATTTCTGACAGTAATGCTAAAAATGCTAACTATGCTAACAATGCTAACAATGCTAACCAGATTGATTAGCTAACTTAGCTAATGATTTCTAACAGTTATGCTAAAATGCTAACTATGCTAACAATGCTAACTATGCTAACAATGCTAACCAGATTGATTAGCTAACTTAGCTATGCTAACTAGCTAACTTGCTAGTGAGGACTTTTATATTAAAACATTTGTTGCTAGGGTATACATGGTGGCCACTATGAGGAATAAAGAAGTTACAGTAGTATAATCATGTTGGTTGCTATGGAAACGGTCATAAACGCTTAATTTTAATGGTTGCTATGTTGGTTGTTTGGTACATGGAGGTTTCATGTCGTTGACTGGAGGCATAGTTGAAGATAATTGACAGTTGGAATGGTTGAACAGTTAAATAGTTGAGTAGTTATAATGGTTAAATGATTCTATAGTGTATTATTGCAGTGATGACTTTTATTTTGAAACAGTTGTGGACAGAGCAAACAGTTTAACAGGATGTAGTCTTCAGAGTGATTGTATGCTTAAAGCCTGAGAAAATGACAGTTGGTTCCCAGGTGGCTGGCCAGCTGGCAGATGAGTCTAATTGCTGCCATGATGTCATAATGAGCAATGTTAAGTCTATGGGGGAAATTGTAATAGTTTTTAACTAATAGTTTAAAAAGTATAAAAGTATAAAAGTTGAAAAATACATCCCTCCAATGTCCTAAGTAAGATCTACGTAACACAGTTTGAATGAAGTTTCTACGTTAAACGGTTCAAGCTGAATTGCGTGCGTTAGAAGAAGAATAATAAGAAGTTGAAGTAGAAGACTAGGAAGAACAGTACAGTGCATTTTCATGCACTGTAACTAGAGATGTAATTCCAAGGAAATTACGAGTGCATGAAAATGCAAAAATGGTGAGGACTTTTATTTTGAAACAGTTGTGGGTAGAGGAAACAGTTGAACAGGATATGTACTCTTAAGAGAGCCAGAAAGCCTGAGACAGAGAGTTGCTGCCAGGTGGCTTTGAACACCTGGCTTAAGATTCTAATTGCTTAACGACTTCATTGTGATGTCATAATCCAATGTTAAGTCTATGGGAGAAAAAATGTTTTTAAAAATTCATATAAAATAAACGATAAAGTTTTCAAAGATGAAATTTACATAGCTGAAGTCACCTAAGTAAGACCTACGCAGCGCAGTTTGAATGAAGTCTCTACGTCGAACGGTTGAAGCTGAATTGAACGCACAAAAAGCGTTAGAAGAATATCGCCGAAAATAATAAGAAGATGTCGGATAACAGTAGAGTGCATTTGCATGCACTCTAATAAGAAACCTAGGAAGAACAATATAGTGCATTTTCATGCACTATAATAATAAGAAGCCTAGGAAGAACAGTACAGTGCATTTTCATGCACTGTAATAAGAAACCTAGGAAGAACAAGATAGTGCATTTTCATGCACTATAATAAGAAGAAGTCGGATAACAGGAGAGTGCATTTTCATGCACTCTAATAACTAGAAATGCAATTCCAAGGAATTACCAGTGCATGAAAATGCAAAAATAGATAGATAATGTAGATATGGTCACTAAGGTGTAGCTTGGGTAAACATGGTGGTTGCATAGTTTACAGAGAGTTGATAGTGTGAAGGTAGACAGTTTAAAGATGAAACATTCCAGTTCTAACTTAACTAATGATTTCTATTCATGTTAAAATGTTGATTAGCTAACTTAGCTAATGATTTCTAGCAGTTATGCTAAAAATGCTAATTATGCTAGCAATGCTAACTTTACTAACAATGCTAACCAGGTTGATTAGCTAACTTAGTTGATGATTTTTTGCAGTTATGTTAAAACTGCTAACTATGCTAACAATGCTAATCATGCTAACTAGATAACTTGCTAGTGAGGACTTTTATTTTGAAACATTTGTTGCTAGGGTATCCATGGTGGGCACTATCAGGAAACAAGAAGTTACTGCAGTACAATCATGTTGGTTGCTATGGAAACGGTCATAAACGCTTAATTTTAATGGTTGCTATGTTGGTTGCTAGGTACATGGAGGTTTCATGTAGTTGACTGGAGGCATAGTTGATGATAACTGACAGTTGAAATGGTTGAACAGTTAAATAGTTGAGTAGTTTCAATGGTTAAATGATTTAATAGTGTATTATTGCAGTGAGGACTTTTATTTTGAAACAGTTGTGGATAGAGGAAACAGTTAACAGGATATGTAGTCTTCAGAGAGATTGTATGCTTAAAGCCAGAGAAACTGACAGTTGATACAGGTGTAATCAATTTAACTGGCTAGTCTTAAGAGAGCCAGAGTGTACAAAGCCTGAGACAGAGTAAATAATTTAAAAGTTGAATGTAGATAGTCTAATTAATGTTGATAGACAGAGAGTTTAATGGATGTTGATAGACAGTTTAATGGGTGGATGAGTGAATGGTCTGAAGAAGATGAATGGATAGAAAGTTGGATGGAATGTGCCTTATATTCTTGTAGAATGGAGAGACACAGCTCTCTACTGAGAGTAGTGGATACAGATACAGGTGTAATCAATTTAACTGGCTAGTCTTAAGAGAGCCAGAGTGTGGGCGGACTCTGGCTGGCCATGCTCAGCCATGCTGCTCCGACGCGCGGTTCAGAGGTGGTGTGTGGGTTCGCCTGGGGGGGGGGGGGCATTGTGGGTGGGTGGATGTTGCGTGCGTGGTGGGTGGGTGGATGTTTGCATGCGTGGTGGACGATGTGCGGGATGCCTCTTCGGGTTTAACTGGGTAACCTATTCCTACGCACCTGTCCCCACAAAAGAGGTGTGTAAAAGCGTTTTGTAAACCCTCTATAGTATAACCATTTATATCACCATTGATATACTTATTAATACTTAATATGACTTACAGTAATACTAACACACTCTATTTCTCTTCCCTTTCCCCTATACCTCACCTGTGAGGTAAACCATTACCAGCCATCAACCATCTCTGTGCCTGTCCCTCATCACACCTGAAGTCACATCCCTCTGACTGCCCTACCATCGCCATTGCCTTCGCCATCCCTATGACTGCCCTAACATCGCCTGCTGTGGTTCCCTGCCCGAATCTTTGGCCCTCGGATCCCAGCGACCCATCACCTTCAGAAATAACTAATGGATTACTAATGGACAATTTATTCCCTACACTGGACTATTTGAACTTTCATTGTCATTGTAACTTTCAAACTACAAATGACTGTACTGTAACTGACCCAAGGCAGATGGGTTGGGCCCTTGAGTCGTGGGTCTGTCTGAGGTTTCTTCCTATATGTATCTCCAATTCTAGGGAGTTTTTCCTTGCCCCTGTTACTCATGGGCTCTCTTTGAATGTCTAACACTCTGTAAAGCGCCTTGAGACATGTGTAATGTATTGGCGCTCTATAAGCGACATTAAATTGAAAAAAAAAATAGAGATACCTGAGCCTGAGACAGAGTAGATTGTTTAAAAGTTGAATGTAGATCGTCTAATTGATGTTGATAGGCAGACTGTTTAGAATGGGTGGATGAGTGAATGGTTTGAAGAAGATGAATGGATAGAAAGTTGGATGGAATTAGGAAGACTTATGTTGATACAGTTGATACAGGGGAACAGAAAATGTAGTCTCACCATAACCATAACCATAACCATTTAAAGCCTGAGAGAGAGAGAGAGCTGCTGCACCTGGACTGGCCACCTGGCGTAACATTTTAATTGCTGCCGTGATGTCATAATGAGTAATGTTAAGTCTATGGGGAAATAGCTCAATGTTAAATCTATGGGGAAATCGGTTTTTAATTCATAGTTTAAAAAGTATAAAAGTTACAAAGTTGAAAAATACAAAGCACACATGGCATAAGCAAGACCTACGCAACAACGTTTGAATGAAGTTTCTACGTTAAACGGTTGAAGCTGAATTGCGAGCGTTACACTTGCAAAAAGAACATATTATCAGAGTAAGATTGAGAACGCCACTGACAGCAGAAAACTTTTTGCTACGTTCAAGTCTCTTCTCAATCCTCCACCACCGCCATCAGCTACTTCACTGTCAGCAGATGACTTTGCAACATTTTTCACTGAGAAAGTTGCTAAGATAAGTGCTCAGTTTGATGACCCTATAAGAAGGACTCTGCCTGGTGTTAGCATGATGCCATCATTGGACTTTTTCTCTCCTCTTGATGAGGAAGCGGTCTCTCAACTGCTTCAGCGAAGCCGTCCAACAACATGCCCTTTGGATCCTGTCCCGTCTACGCTCCTGCAATCTATAGCACCCGCTATTATACCGGCAGTCACACATGTATTTAATACTTCACTCAGTTCTGGAATAGTTCCTTCTTCTTTTAAACAGGCAAGAATTACGCCTTTGCTGAAGAAAAGTACACTTAATTCAACTGATGTGAAGAACTACAGACCTGTCTCCCTTCTTCCTTTCTTGTCAAAGGTTTTGGAGAAAGTGGTCTTCAAGCAAATGTGTGACTTCCTCTATCAGAATAACCTACTAGACCCTATGCAGTCTGGTTTCAAGAGTGGTCATTCTACTGAAACTGCTCTTCTCTACTGAAACTGCTCTTCTATCTGTGACTGAAGCATTGAGAGTAGCTAAGTCCTCTGCTCAGTCATCAGTGTTAATTCTGTTAGATTTATCTGCAGCCTTTGATACGGTTAACCATGACATTCTCCTTTCTACACTATATGAACTGGGAATTTCTGGGAAAGCTCTTGACTGGTTCAAGTCTTACCTTAAAGGGCGTTCTTTTAGCGTGTCTTGGCAGGGACAGATATCAAAGTCTCATGACCTCACTACAGGAGTCCCCCAAGGATCAGTATTAGGGCCCCTCCTTTTCTCTATTTACACCACTTCTTTAGGTGGGATTATTCGCTCTCATGGATTTGAATATCATTGCTATGCGGACGACACTCAACTTTTCCTATCCTTCCCACCTGAGGACTCTAGTGTTTCCCATCGGATCTCTGCATGCCTGAAGGACATTTCAATCTGGATGAAGGATCAGCACCTTCAGCTTAATCTTTCCAAAACTGAGCTCTTGGTGTTTCCAGCAAAAACAGCTATTCCCCAACAGATCAATATCCAGCTTGATTCATCCTCACTGACTCCAACCAGATCGGCACGTAACTTGGGTGTCATAATTGATGACCAACTTACTTTCTCTGAGCATGTTGCCTCAATTGCAAAGTCATGTCGGTATACCCTGTACAACATTAGGAAGATCAGACCTTATCTGACACAAGATTCCACTCAGCTTCTTGTACAGGCAATGGTTATCTCCAAGCTGGACTACTGTAATTCTCTGTTAGCTGGCCTACCTGCTTGTGTATTAAGACCACTACAGTTGATTCAGAATGCTGCAGCACGACTGGTCTTCAATCAGCCAAAGAGGACACATGTAACCCCTCTCCTAGTTACTCTCCACTGGCTCCCTATAGTAGCCAGAATTAAATTTAAATCTCTCACTCTGGCCTATAGGACACTGACTGGATCTGCTCCCAGCTACTTCAGTTCTTTAATCACGATGTACATTCCCAACCGCCCATTGCGATCTTCTGAGGAGCGTCTGTTATGTCGACCAACCATACATGCTAGGTCAAATTGTAGATCCTATTCTTCAGTGGTTCCGTGTTGGTGGAATGAGTTGCCCAGAGCTCTCCGTTCCAGCAACAGCTTTGGATCTTTTAAGAGGGGCCTTAAGGCATATTTATTTAATATGCACTTAGTCCTTTGAGTTTGTGATGTGTTATGGTTTGTATAATAGTATTGTTTTGTTATAATTTGTCTATTGATAGAATTTGAAATTTATTTTGCTATTGTCCTTAAATTTAGCCATACCATGCTTTAGTTATTATTATTATATTTAATTAACTGAGTGACTTATTTGATTGCTATTCTCATTTCACTGTTTTATTTCTCATTAGGTTAGTGCTTAAAATTATTGTTTTACTGATAATATTACTATTCTCCCTAGTTTGTAATTGTTCACTGTTAATTTAATTTGTATTGTTATTTATTTGTATGTCGCTTTGGACAAAGGCGTCTGCTAAATAACCATAGCCATAGCCATAGCCATAGCCATAGAAGAAGAAGAGGAATAAGAAGCCTAGGAAGAACAGTACAGTGCATTTTCATGCACTGTAATAATAAGAAGAAACCGGATAACAGTAGAGTGCATTTTCATGCACTCTAAAAAGCTTAGGAAGAACAGTACAGTGCATTTTCATGCACTGTAATTATAATGTAGGCTATATATGGACAGGTATTTTTCAGCATCTTTACATCGCAAATAGACACAATCTATAGATAGATAGATAGATAGATAGATAGATATTTTATTGATCCCCAAGGGGAAATTCAAGAATTTGGTGTTAACATTCCATTCTCACGGTAATTGCATTGTTGCCTTTATCAAACGCACGCACAGACGCATTACCGTGATCACATGGATTAAAGTTTTCCGTCGCTACGACGGATTTCCGTCAACCGGAGGCGCTAGATGTCAATGCGCAAAATAAATAAATGAATAAATAAATAAGTGCGTTATTGGTGCACCTGCGTTGATGAACATTAGGCTGCTACTACTACTACCACTATTAGGCTGCTACTACTAATAATAATAATAATCATCATCATCATAATCATAATGATACAATAATAAACGAAAGAAAGTCCTATTGAAACAGATGAAAGAACAGTCTTGATTTATAGCCTATTGGAGCCGCAGCCTATTAGGCTTTTGTAGGTTAAACAAGCTATGCAGAAGTTCAGGAAAGCTGTTGTTTTTTTTCAGTTTAATTAGTCTATGATTTGGGCTAATTGTTCTTCATAAAAGTAAAATTAAGATAAACGGTTGTTTCGCCAGTTGTAATTGTAGGCTATAGAATAGCATCATCAGGACAGACATCCACGCACTAGCTGCGCAAAGGTCTGCGTTGTTTGCGATGACTTCTTGTCCGCACTTGCTGTGTAGTTCCCCGATCTCATCAAATTAGGCGTCGGCAATGTTGGGGAGCTTAAATATGAATTGTCAAAAAGAACATGGCTATAGCCTACTTTCGGTCATTATTAATATTAATAGAGTCGGGTGCGCCCGAAACGCAGAGACAGACTGGGAAAGTGTGTGTCTGCGCCACGCCACTATTAGGCTATCCTACTGTTTAAGTTTAACTGCTAATTTCTCTAAAAATAATTATAATAAGCCAACAAGGTTTACTTATACAATTCAAAAGGATCCAGTAGCTTAGTCTATGTCTATAGCCTAAAGTTTGCCTAATTCGTCTTCTTCAAAGAGAAAGTCGTAGGTCGGTTTCCAATTAACGAAACTTACTGTATCTAATAGGAGTCTTATTACTGACGCGTGTTCTTATAAAAACGTCTTGTCTTCCAGTTAATGTTCTTGAATGTTTATTGTAACAAACAGCACAGTTCATACTCTTATAATTGACACGACCAAAAACCATGGAACTCCTAACATTCATGCCGTGCATCACGTTCTTACCCAAAAACTAAAACCTCTTAAAGTGACATGCACCTAATTAAACAACATGTCACCTAGGGCCTAATCACACTAAGTAAAGTTACACCAAATTATATCCTGACATTAGCCTGGCTAACGCCTCCCACTTCTCAAATGAGACGTGGTCTGGCAACCAGACGTTCATTTTCTCGTATTTGAAAAAATGCCCAGATCCGTTCATTGGGCGCCACGGATGTCTATCAAATGCGCATAGCTCACCCAACTCGTTCGTATGCAACGCTAAGGGCTGCCGTAAATCCTTTGGCGTCGAATGTAGACGCAAGAGGGCAACGGAAACTTCTCAGATGTTCTGTGATTGGTTCGCCAACATCAGGCGAACATTAGGGCGTTAGTTTCCAGACTGGCTTAGCAGCGGGATTGAAATCACCGCGCAAGGCAGTATGGGAAAACCCAGGCTATCCTGACATCAGAAAACATCAGAATTTTTTTAGCATATTACATTTCAAATAAATTATTCCAAATCTTCAATAACAGAGGCCTATCTGACAGTAAATAACCTATGGCTATGAGTTTTAATTGTTTTCATGCATGTCTGATAGCAGATGAGGAATGTTTTGGAGACATGTATTTTAGGCATAATGCTGGCCCTAATCTCCCCAATTCGGCTATGGCCGGCCCTGGGGGCACTCTTAATAAGCAACAGTCTGCAGAATTGAATAGCTAGGCCTACTTTAAAATGTGTTACTTGTAAACGGAGGGTACAATTAGTCTGTATGGCCCTATTTTACATAGGTCTACGCTAAGGCCCTTTGATTTGTATCACTTGCGTGTGTCAATTTTTTTTTTTTTTTGTACAAAAAAATTTCAGTCAGATGATTTTTTTTTCACTTTAATCCATGTGATCACAGAATTCATGGGTTACCCACTTTAAATATATAAAGGTAAATAGACATAATCTATCCTCTGAAAAGCAGAGTTTTGCATCTTCATAATTGCGGCCGAGTTGCAATGAGTTATAGCACGCGTCTGATTGCATAGCCTGTGTCTGATGGCAGTGCCCAAGACCAGATGGCAATACGTGGATAATAACAATTAGGATAATGCAGGCTAAAATATAAAAATATATAAAGGTAGGCCTAAAGGTCACTGGACATTCTTGAAAGTAAACAGTCGCTGACATCGATATTGCTTGAATCTCGACGCGCAGAATGAATGAAGAATGACCGGTGAACTACTTATACTATTCGCTATACAGTAAAAACATAGCCTATCTATAAACGTTCGGTCTACATGACATACAGTATCTCGCTTATAATGTAGTCCACCGTAGGCTACATGGGCAGTATCTAACCCTGGGTCATATTGGAAACGCCATACTGTACCATAACGTATAGGCCTAAATTAGTATGATGTACTGTAGGTATTTCCGTCATAAGGTAGCCTACTATGTTCTATTACCAAAGTAAACCTACTACATTTGCCACACATTGCCTACTACATTACTGCAAGCAGAAGGAATAAAAGCAAGCAGAGGACAATGGACATGGATGCATATTTCTTTCCAGAAAGCGCTGCTTGGAAAATTATAATTAATTATTCGAACTAACAGCGCATAAACATAGGTTAACATCAGATGGCATAGGCTAGGCCTTTACAGTTTTCAATATATGTATTTTAGGTACAACTCAGCCATTGATTGCATTAAAGCCTATGCTAATGATATTGATGAGGGGGCGTGTACAAGGCGGAGACCTAAAATCACCCGGCTGCGCACAAATTCACGTTCATTTGCGATTTATAATGACCACATCTGCAAGAGTGGCGTACGCACGTTTTTTTGTGCGTACGTTCGTTTCTCTGAATCACACGTACGATCATATCAGAAATGATCTAAGATCAAATGAATGATGGTTTCTACGCGATACTTTTATAAATGAGGCCCCAGATCTACATGATCTATCTGTCCTTTTTTGCATTGTCATGCACTGGTAATTCTTTGGAATTACATTTCTAGTTGTGTTAATGTTTACAAGTAAACGTTTCATTCTTATATGTTCACATGATCACCCATGTGTTATTCTCAGAAGATATATTGTTCAACTAATCCCCATGAGAAATGAGATTTGGCTGTCTAGCCTCTTCAGGGTAGGGCTATTTATTTTTTTCATTTTGCCGGATAACAAGCATCTCTTAACTGACCACTTATCAGCCCTCTAAACCATATCAGGTGACCTAGAAACACAACTGAGACCTAGCAACAGGAATTTGTTACAAGTTCCAGTCAGGACCGTGGTAACAAATAATAAAAAATCCTGTAAGACAGGTGAAAAGAATGAGGAGCAGACAGACACCGATGTTAAGTGTTTGGTCACGAAGTTGCTTATGCATTTATTAAATAACAATCAATCAAGAAAATAAACTTTGAATCCTTAATGAATCTCTTAAAGCCCCAATATAAGCGTATTATGGTATGACATGTCAATACAAATACAATTCCATTCATACATTACATTACCTTCAATTAATGTCAAGCTGAGTGCAAAAATATAGGAATATGGCACAAAATATGAGTACTGTAAACCATTATTTGCCAAGGTATGCTCATGCGTTTTTTAAAGGGATATTCCGCCATTTTTGGAAATACGCTCATTTTCCACCTCCCCTCGAGCAAAACAATCGATATTTACCTTGTTCCCGTTCATCCAGCCATTCTGTGAGTCTGGCGATACAACTTTTAGCTCCAGCCTAGCATAGATCATTGAATCGGATTAGACCATTAGCTTCTCGCCTGCTAGCTTCATATTTAAAAGTGACTAAGATTTCTGGTAATTTTCCCATTTAAAACGTGTTTCCTCTCAAGTTACAAAGTGCAATAAGACCAACTGAAAATGAAACCTGGCGTTTTTCTAGGCTGATTTGACATGGAACTACACTCTCATCTGGCGTAATAATCAAGGCAACTTGCAACCTACTGACACTACTACTGCTTGTTGTCTATGGGGACTATTTTCAGATGCTGCGTACGATATCACTGCGCCTTCAGTACGTTTGCAAGTTGCCTTGATTATTACGCCAGATGAGAGTGTAGTTCCATGTCAAATCAGCCTAGAAAAACGCCAGGTTTCATTTTCAGTTGGTCTTATTGCACTTTCTAACTTGAGAGGAGACACGTTTTAAATGGGAAAATTACCAGAAATCTTAGTCACTTTTAAACATGAAGCTAGCAGGCGAGAAGCTAATGGTCTAATCCGATTCAATGATCTATGCTAGGCTGAAGCTAAAAGTTGTATCGCCAGACTCACAGAATGGCTGGATGAACGGGAACGAGGTAAATATCGATTGTTTTGCTCGAGGGGAGGTGGAAAATGAGCGTATTTCCAAAAATGGCGGAATATCCCTTTAAACTCCCCTATGGAAACTCCTCATATGACTTTTGGCTATCCAAAATGCATACTGAGATTGAAATACTTACTGCACATGAACCCCTTTGAGTAGAAGCATAATCTGGGTCTCAAATGAAAAGTAACACACTGAGGTGTCTTGTAGACTATTTGAATTGTATGTCAGATGTTCTGATATAGAAAGACTACACAAAATATGGAGTAATTACACAAAAGTCTCTATTTTTGCATTTACTTGGTTGGTTTAATGGTTGTGTTTAAAATTTCTATGCATTGTGAACATTTCAGTACCCAATATGTTGCATTTACTTATTGTGCTGCAGCTACACTGCAGCCAGAGCTCAGGGTAGCACCAAAAAGCAGAGGAGAGGGAGGAGGGCATTTTTATATAAAAATATTGAGACAGTAAGATTAATCTGACAATGTAAAGACCTATACAGATTGTACACAAACAACATTTTTGGATACCCAAGAGTCCAAGCTTTCAAATTGTGTATAACATTATTATGCTACATAGCAATATGGTGCATACAGTACAATTGATTTAGAATGTGAGGGGAGGAGGGCTTGTAGCATAAAAGGCTACCTGTCTCCTAGCAGGCTAGCCTACTTTTCACATGCACAGAAAAACTGTCACTGTCCACAATCAGTGTGCCAAATTTCAC
Source organism: Sardina pilchardus (assembly GCF_963854185.1). Taxonomy (NCBI): domain Eukaryota; kingdom Metazoa; phylum Chordata; class Actinopteri; order Clupeiformes; family Clupeidae; genus Sardina; species Sardina pilchardus. Next base: position 30,275,508 of record NC_085015.1, read on the forward strand.
AACGTTTTACCAGATGGCACACGGTTCAGTCGCATCATTCACTCTGATGTGTTCATGAAGTTGTGTGTTGAAGTGCATGCACTGCATTGTGACAGAAAGTTACTTTACAACATCTTACAAACCCAACGTGGATTTTGAAAAAAGTTCCCACCAGTGCATGTTTTGGCCTTCTCAGCCAACTGTAATGAAATATGAAAAGTAAACCTGTTTTCACTTTTCCTTCATAGCTTGACATTGGAAGGTCTTAGAAGCTTGAAACCAAGCGCATGCAATACAAGGGTCCGATCCGAGCTACTGGCCGCTCACTGGTGGCTCTAGCGCACGCGGTTCTGTCGCATCATTCACTCTGATATGGTGTTCATGAAGTTGTGTGTTGAAGTGCACGTACTGCATTGTGACAGAAAGTTACTTTACAACATCTTACAAGCCCAAAGTGGATTTTGAAAAAAGTTCCCACCAGTGCATGTTTTGGCCTTCTCAGCCAACTGTAATGACATATGAAAAATAAACGTGTTTTCACTTTTCCTTCATAGCTTGACATTGGATGGTCTTAGAAGCTTGAAACCAAGCGCATACAATACAAGGGGACGACCTGAGCTACTGGCCGCTCACTGGTGGCTCTAGCGCACGCGGTTCTGTCGCATCATTCACTCTGAAATGGTGTTCATGAAGTTGTGTGTTGAAGTGCATGTACTGCATTGTGACAGAAAGTTACTACTTTACAACATCTTACAAGCCCAAAGTGGATTTTGAAAAAAGTTCCCACGAGTGCATGTTTTGGCCTTCTCACTGTCATGAAATATGAAAAGTAAACGTGTTTTCACTTGGTATCAACTGTTAATTCCGACATATCCCCACTCCGACATTGATGTCCAAGTGGAGGCATGTCTCTTTATGGAAAAAGGTCCCACCACTCCGACATTTTCTGTTTTCATGGTCGCAGTAGCAGTATTTCACTTTTTTTTTCAAACAACGTGCCATTCCGACATGAGGTCATTAATAGGCTATTAATATCATAACTATTAGGCTATCATTAGGCTTACTAGGCATGGCTCTAGGCAGCTATGAGGCCACTGAGATCTGGACCTCATCATTTTTGAGATCTGGAAATACATGTGTTTGCTAAATATCGATATATTGTTGGGCATGTTAGCAGTTCTGTAGACATTACACATTTTCATGGTGACCATCAGCACAGCTGTAGCTGATTGTGAAAGCCGATTGAAAATGCATACGTTTAGAGCGAACGTTTCAACTATGTTTGCCATGGGTAGTGGACAATAAACACTAAAATAAAACAACAGCCTTAATAACTGTAGTGCGTAATGGACACGGCTCTATAAATAATTTTCGAGGTTCGCCATTTGGTAATATGACCTATCCTTACTGTCAATAATTAAGATTGAGCACAACTAAAGTTGCACGACGGCAAAATATAGTCCTAAGCCTATTATATAGCCTGGCCAATTAATAGACTATAATATTGTAGATGTGCAAAACCAGCATTTGCATGCGTGCTTGCCAGTGAGGTGTAGCCTACAAAAATGAGCATAACATCTGATTATTAAAGTATCGCGATAAGCTACTGGTAAGAGAAGAGCTGGTTTAAAATTAAAGTAATGTGCGCTATTTAACCCCTGGTCAGCTGTCAGCTGTCAGCTGGTTTACCCAGTTTAACCCAGGACAGATGGGGCTGGTTTACCCAGTTTAACCCAGGACAGATGTGTCCGGTTTACCCGTACTGCAGATGTGGCTGGTTTACCCAGTTTAACCCAGGACAACTCTGTACTGCAGATAGGGCTGGTTTACCCAGTTTAACCCAGGACAACTCTCTACTGCAGATGGGGCTGGTTCAGCCAGTTTAACCCAGGACAACTCGGCACTGCAGATGGGGCTGGTTTACCCTGTTTAACACAGGACATATGAAGCTTGTTTACCCAGTTTAACCCAGGTTTAACCCAGGACAACTCTGGTTTACCCAGTTTAATTTCAGACAACTCTGGGTTTAACCCTGGTTTAACTATGGACAACTCTGTACTGCAGATAGGGCTGGTTTACCCAGTTTAACCCAGGACAACTCTGTGTTTAACCCAGGTTTAACCCAGGACAACTCTGTACTGCAGATAGGGCTGGTTTACCCAGTTTAACCCAGGACAACTCAGTATAAATTTACAAAGTTTAACCCAGGACAACTCTGTACTGCAGATGGGGCTGGGTTATCCCAGTTTAACCCAGGACAGTTGGGGCTGGTTTACCCAGTTTAACCCAGGACAACTCCATACTGCAGATGGGGCTGGGTTTACCCAATTTAATCCAGGACAACTCTGCACTGCAGATGGGGCTGGTTTACCCAGTTTAAGCCAGGACAACTCTGTACTGAAGATGGGGCTGGGTTTACCCTGTTTAACCCAGGACAGTTGGGGCTGGTTTAACCCAGGTTTAACCCAGGACAACTCTGTACTGCAGATGGGGCTGGGTTTACCCAGTTTAATCCAGGACAACTCTGCACTGCAGATGGGGCTGGGTTTACCTAGTTTAACCCAGGACAGTTGGGGCTGGTTTACCCAGTTTAACCCAGGACAACTCCATACTGCAGATAGGGCTGGTTTACCCAGTTTAACCAAGGACAACACTGGGTTTAACCCAGGTTTAACCCAGGACAACTCTGGGTTTAACCCAGATTTAACCCAGGACAACTCTGTACTGCAGATAGGACTGGTTTACCCAGTTTATCCCAGGAAAACTCTGGGTTTAACCCAGGTTTAACCCAGGACAACTCAGTATTGATTTACCCAGTTTAACCCAGGACAGTTGGGGCTGGTTTACCCAGTTTAACCCAGGAAAACTCCATACTGCAGATAGAGCTGGTTTAACCAGTTTAACCCAGGACAACTCTGGGTTTAACCCAGGTTTAACCCAGGACAACTCTATAATGCAGATAGGGCTGGTTTACGCAGTTTAACCCAGGACAACTCAGTATTGATTTACCCAGTTTATCCCAGGACAACTCTGTACCGCAGATGGGGCTGGGTTTACCTAGTTTAACCCAGGACAGTTGGGGTTGGTTTACTCAGTTTAACCCAGGACAACTCTGATTTTAACCCAGGTTTAACCCAGGACAACTCTGGGTTTAACCCAGGTTTAACCCAGGACAACTCCGTATTGATTTACCCAGTTTAACCCAGGACAACTCTGTACCGCAGATGGGGCTGGGTTTACCTAGTTTAACCCAGGACAGTTGGGGTTGGTTTACTCAGTTTAACCCAGGACAACTCTGATTTTAACCCAGGTTTAGCCCAGGACAACTCTGGGTTTAACCCAGGTTTAACCCAGGACAACTCCGTATTGATTTACCCAGTTTAACCCAGGACAACTCTGTACTGCAGATAGGGCTGGTTCACCCAGTTTAACCCAGAACAACTCCATACTGCAGATGGGGCTGGTTTACTCAGTTTAAACCAGGACAACTCTGGGTTTAACCCAGGTTTAACCTAGGATAACTCTAGGTTTAACCCAGGACAACTCTGCACTGCAGATGGGGCTGGGTTTACCCAGTTTAGCCCAGGACAACTCCATACTGCAGATGGGTCTGGTTTACCCAGTTTAACCCAGGACAACCCTGGGTGCAACCCTGGTTTAACCCAGGACAACTCTGGGTTCAACCCTGGTTTAACCCAGGACAACTCTGTACTGCAGATAGGGCTGGTTTACCCAGTTTAACCCAGGACAACTCAGTATTGATTTACCCAGTTTAACCCAGGACAACTCTTTACTGCAGATGGGGCTGGTTTTACCCAGTTTAACCCAGAACAGTTGGGGCTGGTTTACCCAGTTTAACCCAGGACAACTCCATACTGCAGATGGGGCTGGTTTACCCAGTTTAACCCAGGACAACTCTGTACTGCAGATAGGGCTGGTTTACCCAGTTTAACCCAGGACAACTCAGTATTGGTTTACCCCGTTTAACCCAGGACAACTCTGTACTTCAGATAGGGCTGGTTTACCCAGTTTAACCCAGGACAACTCAGTATTGATTTACCCATTTAACCCAGGACAACTCTTTACTGCAGATGGGACGGGTTTTACCCAGTTTAACCCAGGACAGTTGGGGCTGGTTTACCCAGTTTAACCCAGGACAACTCCATACTGCAGATAGGGCTGGTTTACCCAGTTTAACCCAGGACAACTCAGTATTGGTTTACCCCGTTTAACCCAGGACAACTCTGTACTGCAGATAGGGCTGGTTTACCCAGTTTAACCCAGGACAACTCAGTATTGATTTACCCAGTTTAACCCAGGACAACTCTTTACTGCTGATGGGGCGGGTTTTACCCAGTTTAACCCAGGACAGTTGGAGCTGGTTTACCCAGTTTAACCCAGGACAACTCCATACTGCAAATGGGGCTGGTTTACCCAGTTTAACCCAGGACAACTCTGTACTGCAGATGGGGCTGGGTTAACCCAGTTTAACCCAGCATAACTCTGCACTGCAGATGGGACTGGGTTTACCCAGTATAACCCAGGACAGTTGGGGCAGGTTTACTCAGTTTAACCCAGGACAACTCCTTACTGCAGATGGGGCTGGTTTACCCAGTTTAACCCAGGACAACTCTAGGTTTAACCCATGTTTAACCCAGGACAACGCTGGGTTTAAGTGATGTAGGCTATGTTTAAGAATCGACAGCCGTATAAGACTAAGGCCAAAACGTATTTATCGTAGCCTAGGCTACTGTATTCACCCACAATAGCCTATCCACTTTTTCGAAAATAATGAAAGAAGGCTAAAGATATGGACTGCGAGAGTAGCCTACAGCAGCTTTCAGACACTCAAGGTGAGGAAGTGCTCCATATCAGTGTGCTGCATTATTGTGATGGGCTTCGTTTCAGGAAACATTCTTCAACAATCTGTGAAAGACCTCTAACTAACTAACTGATATAGTTATGAGGCCATAACTCAGGAAGATATAATTGAGGCTAAGAAATCAACAACGTCTATACGTTTTAGCATTAGACTACAACGTTTATCTCAAGGTGTTGTTGGCATTAAATTTACTTGGGGAAAAAATAGGATTTGTAGACTGTCGGAATGGGGGTACTAAAATGTGGCGGATTAGCAGCATGTCGAAATAGCAGCATGTCGAAATAGAGGCATGTCTAAATGGAAGTATGTCGTAGTGGTGGCATGTCTGAGTGGCAGCATGTAACCCTTTCACTTTTCCTTCATAGCTTGACATTGGAATGTCTTAGAAGCTTGAAACCAAGTGCATACAATACAAAGGGCCGACCTGAGCTACTGGCCGCTCACTGGTGGCTCCAGCGCACACGGTTCAGTCGCATCATTCACTCTGATATGGTGTTCATGAAGTTGTGTGTTGAAGTGCATGTACTGCATTGTGACAGAAAGTTACTTTACAACATCTTGCAAGCCCAAAGTGAATTTTGAAAAAAGTTCCCACGAGTGCATGTTTTGGCCTTCTCAGCCAACTGTAATGAAATATGAAAAGTAAACGTGTTTTCACTTTTCCTTCATAGCTTGACATTGGAAGGTCTTAAAAGCTTGAAACCAAGCGCATGCAATACAAGGGGCCGACCTGAGCTACTGGCCGCTCACTGGTGGCTCTAGCGCACGCGGTTCTGTCGCATCATTCACTCTGATATGGTGTTCATGAAGTTGTGTGTTGAAGTGCACGTACTGCATTGTGACAGAAAGTTACTTTACAACATCTTACAAGCCCAAAGTGGATTTTGAAAAAAGTTCCCACCAGTGCACGTTTTGGCCGTCTCAGCCAACTGTCATGAAATATGAAAAGTAAACGTGTCTTCACTTTTCCTTCATAGCTTGAAATTGGAAGGTCTTAGAAGCTTGAAACCAAGCGCATACAACACAAGGGGCCTCAATGAGCTACTGGCCGCTCACTGGTGGCTCCAGCGCACGCGGTTCAGTCGCATCATTCACTCTGATGTGGTGTTCATAAAGTTGGGTGTTGAGGTGCATGTACTGCATTGTGACAGAAAGTCACTTTACAACATCTTACAAGCCCAAAGTGGATTTTGAAAAAAGTTTCCACGAGTGCACGTTTTGGCCGTCTCAGCCAACTGTCATGAAATATGAAAAGTAAACGTGTCTTCACTTTTCCTTCATAGCTTGAAATTGGAAGGTCTTAGAAGCTTGAAACCAAGCGCATACAACACAAGGGGCCTCAATGAGCTACTGGCCGCTCACTGGTGGCTCCAGCGCACGCGGTTCAGTCGCATCATTCACTCTGATGTGGTGTTCATGAAGTTGGGTGTTGAGGTGTGTGTTGTTGCCTGGAGTTGAAAGGATGGCCTGTACGATAAGCACTCAGCTGGCTGCACATACACCTGGCCACCACAATCGAATCTTATAGCTGAACTATAATACCAGGCACCTACTGTCAGGTTAGGTTACGCGCCGACCTCTGTGATGTCAATGACCTAAGACTTCTATGTATACAGATAAACCCCGGACTGTCTAGAGGAAGGTGCTCAAGTCTTCCAGGAGAATAACCAGGCTTTTTAGTATACAGTATAAGAAGGCAGTGGAACATCAAGGCCCTGACAGTTAACTCACGCGTAAAACATTCGGTCTCAGTAAACAGCTGAAACTCAGGTCATTTATAAGAGGTGCTTAGTTTCAAGGCTTAAACTAATACTCAGAAAGAATAGAAAAGAATCACAGAAGAGAGACGTTATCTTTACCATCCTGTTTGGGAAGTGGTAGCCTCGTCCCAAAACGGAATACAAGCTGAAAGAATCGGACGTTGGATTAAAATAGTTTTATAATTCAGCATTTTTAAATACAGCAAAAATGCGGCACAATACGGCTTGTTGGTTACAATATGTAGGAAAAAGATAATTCCATTTTGTGGTGAGAAGGAAAAACAAAAGAAATTAATCCAATAGTCGTAGTAATTCCATTTTGTGTTGAAAAGGGAAAAACGTAAGAAATTAATCCAATAGTCGTCGTAATTCCATTTTGTGTTGAAAAAGGAAAAACGAAAGAAATTAATCCAATAGTGTCGGAAAAAGCAAAGAGTCCAAATGAATTCTCGTTCAGTGATCTCCCTTGTCCGGGTGTAAGGCCACGAGCAGCAGGTGGATGATGCGGAGTGCCGATGTTCACTGGAGCACTAAGTCCCGCATACTTGGTTTCGCGACGACGTACGGAGTTCACATAATAACTATCAGGAGCTACAGAGTAACACAACACGTAAGACGAGGAAAGAAGAAGAAGCAGCCCCGGACCTTAGTTGACCTGCTACTTATAGTCCTGATTTTCTCGTGACCCCATGGTCCTTCCCTACACATTCCTGGGGCGGACCCCTCTTCACAAAACTTCATGGAGACGAAACTTACTTCAGAACATTCTAGACAGTCAAAGGCACACATCTCCGGGTTACAAAGCGGAGTTTTACATACATTCAGTGTTTTTTTTTTAAAGATTATTTTATTGGGCTTTTTATGCCTTTAATGGACAGGACAGTAGAGAGAATGACAGGAAGTGAGTGGGAGAGAGAGTCGGGGTGGGATCCGGAAAGGACCACGGGGCGGGAATCGAACCCGGGTCGCCGGCGTACGGTGCAGGTGCCCCAGCCACTGCCGGGGCCACATACATTCAGTGTTGACGACAACATTCTAGTTGAGACAGAGATTCATTCAATATCGGCATTTACTGGTTTTAACATACAAACAGTTTACATTTGATAACAGGCATTACACATTAAGATATAGCATGCATATTACATTCTATTGAGAGTACTTGGTTACATTCAACAGTGTAGGCTACTTAAACATGTTGGTTGGTTACGTTCAAACATCGTAGGCTACACATTTGCATCCATACGGAGTATGTTACATTCAGAATTATAAGTATCTGGTTACATTGTCGTGGTTTATTAATCAGGTAAAAGGCTAAGAAGAGGCATGTCTTTATTGAAGGCACGTAAGTTGTTTTATAGTATTTTCATAGGCTATATGTTTATTACACATTATTCCCCAAAACCCCATATCTAACGTAACACTTCTTGTATGTTGTATTAGTCAGCACTTTCATATAGCATAACATTTTCACGTTGTTCAGTCATTCTGTCGTTTATTGGATAAGAATTTTATAGCATCATTCTTTCAGTCTTCACAACTTTCAGTCTCACACGTTCCTCATCACCAAGCGTTCATTTCAGTCTTTCGGAGCTATTTGTTCAAGTAGGCCTAATCACACACCCACTCTTCAACAGTTACGCACATTCCTTCTCTTACATTCAAACTGGCGCACTTGATTCAAGAGTGGTTAGCGGGACAACAGTGTACTATATGGTTTCTGTTACGTTACTTTCTTTATCTACCTAAGCAAGGTTTTCTAGGCAGGTGTCTCTCCTTGAGAGGACATCTGACATCTGGCTGATTTGCGCTGACGCAAAAGCAGCGAAGTGGGCGCGAATTCACGCATGAGTTCGGTGCTCCATGGGTGGGGCCTAGGAGACACGACAGGTGCATGTACTGCATTGTGACCGAAAGTCACTTTACAACATCTTACAAGCCCAAAGTGGATTTTGAAAAAAGCTTCCACGAGTGCACGTTTTGGCCGTCTCAGCCAACTGTCATGAAATATGAAAAGTAAACGTGTCTTCACTTTTCCTTCATAGCTTAAAATTGGAAGGTCTTAGAAGCTTGAAACCAAGCGCATACAACACAAGGGGCCTCAATGAGCTACTGGCCGCTCACTGGTGGCTCCAGCGCACGCGGTTCAGTCGCATCATTCACTCTGATGTGGTGTTCATGAAGTTGGGTGTTGAGGTGCATGTACTGCATTGTGACAGAAAGTCACTTTACAACATCTTACAAGCCCAAAGTGGATTTTGAAAAAAGTTTCCACGAGTGCACGTTTTGGCCGTCTCAGCCAACTGTCATGAAATATGAAAAGTAAACGTGTCTTCACTTTTCCTTCATAGCTTGAAATTGGAAGGAAAAGTGAAGACACGTTTACTTTTCATATTTCATGACAGTTGGCTGAGACGGCCAAAACGTGCACTCGTGGAAACTTTTTTCAAAATCCACTTTGGGCTTGTAAGATGTTGAAACCTTGAAACCAAGCGCATACAACACAAGGGGCCTCAATGAGATACTGGCCGCTCACTGGTGGCTCCAGCGCACGCGGTTCAGTCGCATCATTCACTCTGATGTGGTGTTCATGAAGTTGGGTGTTGAGGTGCATGTACTGCATTGTGACAGAAAGTCACTTTACAACATCTTACAAGCCCAAAGTGGATTTTGAAAAAAGTTTCCACGAGTGCACGTTTTGGCCGTCTCAGCCAACTGTCGTGAAATATGAAAAGTAAACGTGTCTTCACTTTTCCTTCATAGCTTGAAATTGGAAGGTCTTAGAAGCTTGAAACCAAGCGCATACAACACAAGGGGCCACAATGAGCTACTGGCCGCTCACTGGTGGCTCCAGCGCACGCGGTTCAGTCGCATCATTCACTCTGATGTGGTGTTCATGAAGTTGGGTGTTGAGGTGCATGTACTGCATTGTGACAGAAAGTCACTTTACAACATCTTACAAGCCCAAAGTGGATTTTGAAAAAAGTTTCCACGAGTGCACGTTTTGGCCGTCTCAGCCAACTGTCATGAAATATGAAAAGTAAACGTGTCTTCACTTTTCCTTCATAGCTTGAAATTGGAAGGTCTTAGAAGCTTGAAACCAAGCGCATACAACACAAGGGGCCTCAATGAGCTACTGGCCGCTCACTGGTGGCTCCAGCGCACGCGGTTCAGTCGCATCATTCACCCTGATGTGGTGTTCATGAAGTTGGGTGTTGAGGTGCATGTACTGCATTGTGACAGAAAGTCACTTTACAACATCTTACAAGCCCAAAGTGGATTTTGAAAAAAGTTTCCACGAGTGCACGTTTTGGCCGTCTCAGCCAACTGTCATGAAATATGAAAAGTAAAGTTGGGTGTTGAGGTGCATGTACTGCATTGTGACAGAAAGTCACTTTACAACATCTTACAAGCCCAAAGTGGATTTTGAAAAAAGTTTCCACGAGTGCACGTTTTGGCCGTCTCAGCCAACTGTCATGAAATATGAAAAGTAAACGTGTCTTCACTTTTCCTTCATAGCTTGAAATTGGAAGGTCTTAGAAGCTTGAAACCAAGCGCATACAACACAAGGGGCCTCAATGAGCTACTTGCCGCTCACTGGTGGCTCCAGCGCACGCGGTTCAGTCGCATCATTCACTCTGATGTGGTGTTCATGAAGTTGGGTGTTGAGGTGCATGTACTGCATTGTGACAGAAAGTCACTTTACAACATCTTACAAGCCCAAAGTGGATTTTGAAAAAAGTTTCCACGAGTGCACGTTTTGGCCGTCTCAGCCAACTGTCGTGAAATATGAAAAGTAAACGTGTCTTCACTTTTCCTTCATAGCTTGAAATTGGAAGGTCTTAGAAGCTTGAAACCAAGCGCATACAACACAAGGGGCCACAATGAGCTACTGGCCGCTCACTGGTGGCTCCAGCGCACGCGGTTCAGTCGCATCATTCACTCTGATGTGGTGTTCATGAAGTTGGGTGTTGAGGTGCATGTACTGCATTGTGACAGAAAGTCACTTTACAACATCTTACAAGCCCAAAGTGGATTTTGAAAAAAGTTTCCACGAGTGCACGTTTTGGCCGTCTCAGCCAACTGTCATGAAATATGAAAAGTAAACGTGTCTTCACTTTTCCTTCATAGCTTGAAATTGGAAGGTCTTAGAAGCTTGAAACCAAGCGCATACAACACAAGGGGCCTCAATGAGCTACTGGCCGCTCACTGGTGGCTCCAGCGCACGCGGTTCAGTCGCATCATTCACCCTGATGTGGTGTTCATGAAGTTGGGTGTTGAGGTGCATGTACTGCATTGTGACAGAAAGTCACTTTACAACATCTTACAAGCCCAAAGTGGATTTTGAAAAAAGTTTCCACGAGTGCACGTTTTGGCCGTCTCAGCCAACTGTCATGAAATATGAAAAGTAAAGTTGGGTGTTGAGGTGCATGTACTGCATTGTGACAGAAAGTCACTTTACAACATCTTACAAGCCCAAAGTGGATTTTGAAAAAAGTTTCCACGAGTGCACGTTTTGGCCGTCTCAGCCAACTGTCATGAAATATGAAAAGTAAACGTGTCTTCACTTTTCCTTCATAGCTTGAAATTGGAAGGTCTTAGAAGCTTGAAACCAAGCGCATACAACACAAGGGGCCTCAATGAGCTACTTGCCGCTCACTGGTGGCTCCAGCGCACGCGGTTCAGTCGCATCATTCACTCTGATGTGGTGTTCATGAAGTTGGGTGTTGAGGTGCATGTACTGCATTGTGACAGAAAGTCACTTTACAACATCTTACAAGCCCAAAGTGGATTTTGAAAAAAGTTTCCACGAGTGCACGTTTTGGCCGTCTCAGCCAACTGTCATGAAATATGAAAAGTAAACGTGTCTTCACTTTTCCTTCATAGCTTGAAATTGGAAGGTCTTAGAAGCTTGAAACCAAGCGCATACAACACAAGGGGCCTCAATGAGCTACTGGCCGCTCACTGGTGGCTCCAGCGCACGCGGTTCAGTCGCATCATTCACTCTGATGTGGTGTTCATGAAGTTGGGTGTTGAGGTGCATGTACTGCATTGTGACAGAAAGTCACTTTACAACATCTTACAAGCCCAAAGTGGATTTTGAAAAAAGTTTCCACGAGTGCACGTTTTGGCCGTCTCAGCCAACTGTCATGAAATATGAAAAGTAAACGTGTCTTCACTTTTCCTTCATAGCTTGAAATTGGAAGGTCTTAGAAGCTTGAAACCAAGCGCGTACAACACAAGGGGCCTCAATGAGCTACTGGCCGCTCACTGGTGGCTCCAGCGCACGCGGTTCAGTCGCATCATTCACTCTGATGTGGTGTTCATGAAGTTGGGTGTTGAGGTGCATGTACTGCATTGTGACAGAAAGTCACTTTACAACATCTTACAAGCCCAAAGTGGATTTTGAAAAAAGTTTCCACGAGTGCACGTTTTGGCCGTCTCAGCCAACTGTCATGAAATATGAAAAGTAAACGTGTCTTCACTTTTCCTTCATAGCTTGAAATTGGAAGGTCTTAGAAGCTTGAAACCAAGCGCGTACAACACAAGGGGCCTCAATGAGCTACTGGCCGCTCACTGGTGGCTCCAGCGCACGCGGTTCAGTCGCATCATTCACTCTGATGTGGTGTTCATGAAGTTGGGTGTTGAAGTGCATGTACTGCATTGTGACAGAAAGTCACTTTACAACATCTTACAAGCCCAAAGTGGATTTTGAAAAAAGTTTCCACGAGTGCACGTTTTGGCCGTCTCAGCCAACTGTCATGAAATATGAAAAGTAAACGTGTCTTCACTTTTCCTTCATAGCTTGAAATTGGAAGGTCTTAGAAGCTTGAAACCAAGCGCGTACAACACAAGGGGCCTCAATGAGCTACTGGCCGCTCACTGGTGGCTCCAGCGCACGCGGTTCAGTCGCATCATTCACTCTGATGTGGTGTTCATGAAGTTGGGTGTTGAGGTGCATGTACTGCATTGTGACAGAAAGTCACTTTACAACATCTTACAAGCCCAAAGTGGATTTTGAAAAAAGTTTCCACGAGTGCACGTTTTGGCCGTCTCAGCCAACTGTCGTGAAATATGAAAAGTAAACGTGTCTTCACTTTTCCTTCATAGCTTGAAATTGGAAGGTCTTAGAAGCTTGAAACAAAGCGCATACAACACAAGGGGCCACAATGAGCTACTGGCCGCTCACTGGTGGCTCCAGCGCACGCGGTTCAGTCGCATCATTCACTCTGATGTGGTGTTCATGAAGTTGGGTGTTGAAGTGCATGTACTGCATTGTGACAGAAAGTCACTTTACAACATCTTACAAGCCCAAAGTGGATTTTGAAAAAAGTTTCCACGAGTGCACGTTTTGGCCGTCTCAGCCAACTGTCATGAAATATGAAAAGTAAAGTTGGGTGTTGAGGTGCATGTACTGCATTGTGACAGAAAGTCACGTTACAACATCTTACAAGCCCAAAGTGGATTTTGAAAAAAGTTTCCACGAGTGCACGTTTTGGCCGTCTCAGCCAACTGTCGTGAAATATGAAAAGTAAACGTGTCTTCACTTTTCCTTCATAGCTTGAAATTGGAAGGTCTTAGAAGCTTGAAACCAAGCGCATACAACACAAAGGGCCTCAATGAGCTACTGGCCGCTCACTGGTGGCTCCAGCGCACGCGGTTCAGTCGCATCATTCACTCTGATGTGGTGTTCATGAAGTTGGGTGTTGAGGTGCATGTACTGCATTGTGACAGAAAGTCACTTTACAACATCTTACAAGCCCAAAGTGGATTTTGAAAAAAGTTTCCACGAGTGCACGTTTTGGCCGTCTCAGCCAACTGTCATGAAATATGAAAAGTAAACGTGTCTTCACTTTTCCTTCATAGCTTGAAATTGGAAGGTCTTAGAAGCTTGAAACCAAGCGCGTACAACACAAGGGGCCTCAATGAGCTACTGGCCGCTCACTGGTGGCTCCAGCGCACGCGGTTCAGTCGCATCATTCACTCTGATGTGGTGTTCATGAAGTTGGGTGTTGAAGTGCATGTACTGCATTGTGACAGAAAGTCACTTTACAACATCTTACAAGCCCAAAGTGGATTTTGAAAAAAGTTTCCACGAGTGCACGTTTTGGCCGTCTCAGCCAACTGTCATGAAATATGAAAAGTAAAGTTGGGTGTTGAGGTGCATGTACTGCATTGTGACAGAAAGTCACGTTACAACATCTTACAAGCCCAAAGTGGATTTTGAAAAAAGTTTCCACGAGTGCACGTTTTGGCCGTCTCAGCCAACTGTCGTGAAATATGAAAAGTAAACGTGTCTTCACTTTTCCTTCATAGCTTGAAATTGGAAGGTCTTAGAAGCTTGAAACCAAGCGCATACAACACAAAGGGCCTCAATGAGCTACTGGCCGCTCACTGGTGGCTCCAGCGCACGCGGTTCAGTCGCATCATTCACTCTGATGTGGTGTTCATGAAGTTGGGTGTTGAGGTGCATGTACTGCATTGTGACAGAAAGTCACTTTACAACATCTTACAAGCCCAAAGTGGATTTTGAAAAAAGTTTCCACGAGTGCACGTTTTGGCCGTCTCAGCCAACTGTCATGAAATATGAAAAGTAAACGTGTCTTCACTTTTCCTTCATAGCTTGAAATTGGAAGGTCTTAGAAGCTTGAAACCAAGCGCGTACAACACAAGGGGCCTCAATGAGCTACTGGCCGCTCACTGGTGGCTCCAGCGCACGCGGTTCAGTCGCATCATTCACTCTGATGTGGTGTTCATGAAGTTGGGTGTTGAAGTGCATGTACTGCATTGTGACAGAAAGTCACTTTACAACATCTTACAAGCCCAAAGTGGATTTTGAAAAAAGTTTCCACGAGTGCACGTTTTGGCCGTCTCAGCCAACTGTCATGAAATATGAAAAGTAAAGTTGGGTGTTGAGGTGCATGTACTGCATTGTGACAGAAAGTCACGTTACAACATCTTACAAGCCCAAAGTGGATTTTGAAAAAAGTTTCCACGAGTGCACGTTTTGGCCGTCTCAGCCAACTGTCGTGAAATATGAAAAGTAAACGTGTCTTCACTTTTCCTTCATAGCTTGAAATTGGAAGGTCTTAGAAGCTTGAAACCAAGCGCGTACAACACAAGGGGCCTCAATGAGCTACTGGCCGCTCACTGGTGGCTCCAGCGCACGCGGTTCAGTCGCATCATTCACTCTGATGTGGTGTTCATGAAGTTGGGTGTTGAGGTGCATGTACTGCATTGTGACAGAAAGTCACTTTACAACATCTTACAAGCCCAAAGTGGATTTTGAAAAAAGTTTCCACGAGTGCACGTTTTGGCCGTCTCAGCCAACTGTCGTGAAATATGAAAAGTAAACGTGTCTTCACTTTTCCTTCATAGCTTGAAATTGGAAGGTCTTAGAAGCTTGAAACAAAGCGCATACAACACAAAGGGCCACAATGAGCTACTGGCCGCTCACTGGTGGCTCCAGCGCACGCGGTTCAGTCGCATCATTCACTCTGATGTGGTGTTCATGAAGTTGGGTGTTGAAGTGCATGTACTGCATTGTGACAGAAAGTCACTTTACAACATCTTACAAGCCCAAAGTGGATTTTGAAAAAAGTTTCCACGAGTGCACGTTTTGGCCGTCTCAGCCAACTGTCATGAAATATGAAAAGTAAAGTTGGGTGTTGAGGTGCATGTACTGCATTGTGACAGAAAGTCACGTTACAACATCTTACAAGCCCAAAGTGGATTTTGAAAAAAGTTTCCACGAGTGCACGTTTTGGCCGTCTCAGCCAACTGTCGTGAAATATGAAAAGTAAACGTGTCTTCACTTTTCCTTCATAGCTTGAAATTGGAAGGTCTTAGAAGCTTGAAACCAAGCGCATACAACACAAGGGGCCACAATGAGCTACTGGCCGCTCACTGGTGGCTCAAGCGCACGCGGTTCAGTCGCATCATTCACTCTGATGTGGTGTTCATGAAGTTGGGTGTTGAGGTGCATGTACTGCATTGTGACAGAAAGTCACTTTACAACATCTTACAAGCCCAAAGTGGATTTTGAAAAAAGTTTCCACGAGTGCACGTTTTGGCCGTCTCAGCCAACTGTCGTGAAATATGAAAAGTAAACGTGTCTTCACTTTTCCTTCATAGCTTGAAATTGGAAGGTCTTAGAAGCTTGAAACAAAGCGCATACAACACAAGGGGCCACAATGAGCTACTGGCCGCTCACTGGTGGCTCCAGCGCACGCGGTTCAGTCGCATCATTCACTCTGATGTGGTGTTCATGAAGTTGGGTGTTGAAGTGCATGTACTGCATTGTGACAGAAAGTCACTTTACAACATCTTACAAGCCCAAAGTGGATTTTGAAAAAAGTTTCCACGAGTGCACGTTTTGGCCGTCTCAGCCAACTGTCATGAAATATGAAAAGTAAAGTTGGGTGTTGAGGTGCATGTACTGCATTGTGACAGAAAGTCACGTTACAACATCTTACAAGCCCAAAGTGGATTTTGAAAAAAGTTTCCACGAGTGCACGTTTTGGCCGTCTCAGCCAACTGTCGTGAAATATGAAAAGTAAACGTGTCTTCACTTTTCCTTCATAGCTTGAAATTGGAAGGTCTTAGAAGCTTGAAACCAAGCGCATACAACACAAGGGGCCACAATGAGCTACTGGCCGCTCACTGGTGGCTCCAGCGCACGCGGTTCAGTCGCATCATTCACTCTGATGTGGTGTTCATGAAGTTGGGTGTTGAGGTGCATGTACTGCATTGTGACAGAAAGTCACTTTACAACATCTTACAAGCCCAAAGTGGATTTTGAAAAAAGTTTCCACGAGCGCATCTTTTGGCCGTCTCAGCCAACTTTCATGAAATATGAAAAGTAAACGTGTCTTCACTTTTCCTTCATAGCTTGAAATTGGAAGGTCTTAGAAGCTTGAAACCAAGCGCATACAACACAAAGGGCCTCAATGAGCTACTGGCCGCTCACTGGTGGCTCCAGCGCACGCGGTTCAGTCGCATCATTCACTCTGATGTGGTGTTCATGAAGTTGGGTGTTGAGGTGCATGTACTGCATTGTGACAGAAAGTCACTTTACAACATCTTACAAGCCCAAAGTGGATTTTGAAAAAAGTTTCCACGAGCGCATGTTTTGGCCGTCTCAGCCAACTGTCATGAAATATGAAAAGTAAACGTGTCTTCACTTTTCCTTCATAGCTTGAAATTGGAAGGTCTTAGAAGCTTGAAACCAAGCGCATACAACACAAAGGGCCTCAATGAGCTACTGGCCGCTCACTGGTGGCTCCAGCGCACGCGGTTCAGTCGCATCATTCACTCTGATGTGGTGTTCATGAAGTTGGGTGTTGAGGTGCATGTACTGCATTGTGACAGAAAGTCACTTTACAACATCTTACAAGCCCAAAGTGGATTTTGAAAAAAGTTTCCACGAGCGCATGTTTTGGCCGTCTCAGCCAACTGTCATGAAATATGAAAAGTAAACGTGTCTTCACTTTTCCTTCATAGCTTGAAATTGGAAGGTCTTAGAAGCTTGAAACCAAGCGCATACAACACAAAGGGCCTCAATGAGCTACTGGCCGCTCACTGGTGGCTCCAGCGCACGCGGTTCAGTCGCATCATTCACTCTGATGTGGTGTTCATGAAGTTGGGTGTTGAAGTGCATGTACTGCATTGTGACAGAAAGTCACTTTACAACATCTTACAAGCCCAAAGTGGATTTTGAAAAAAGTTTCCACGAGCGCATCTTTTGGCCGTCTCAGCCAACTGTCATGAAATATGAAAAGTAAACGTGTCTTCACTTTTCCTTCATAGCTTGAAATTGGAAGGTCTTAGAAGCTTGAAACCAAGCGCATACAACACAAAGGGCCTCAATGAGCTACTGGCCGCTCACTGGTGGCTCCAGCGCACGCGGTTCAGTCGCATCATTCACTCTGATGTGGTGTTCATGAAGTTGGGTGTTGAGGTGCATGTACTGCATTGTGACAGAAAGTCACTTTACAACATCTTACAAGCCCAAAGTGGATTTTGAAAAAAGTTTCCACGAGCGCATCTTTTGGCCGTCTCAGCCAACTGTCATGAAATATGAAAAGTAAACGTGTCTTCACTTTTCCTTCATAGCTTGAAATTGGAAGGTCTTAGAAGCTTGAAACCAAGCGCATACAACACAAAGGGCCTCAATGAGCTACTGGCCGCTCACTGGTGGCTCCAGCGCACGCGGTTCAGTCGCATCATTCACTCTGATGTGGTGTTCATGAAGTTGGGTGTTGAGGTGCATGTACTGCATTGTGACAGAAAGTCACTTTACAACATCTTACAAGCCCAAAGTGGATTTTGAAAAAAGTTTCCACGAGCGCATCTTTTGGCCGTCTCAGCCAACTGTCATGAAATATGAAAAGTAAACGTGTCTTCACTTTTCCTTCATAGCTTGAAATTGGAAGGTCTTAGAAGCTTGAAACCAAGCGCATACAACACAAAGGGCCTAGATGAGCTACTGGCCGCTCACTGGTGGCTCCAGCGCACGCGGTTCAGTCGCATCATTCACTCTGATGTGGTGTTCATGAAGTTGGGTGTTGAGGTGCATGTACTGCATTGTGACAGAAAGTCACTTTACAACATCTTACAAGCCCAAAGTGGATTTTGAAAAAAGTTTCCACGAGCGCATCTTTTGGCCGTCTCAGCCAACTGTCATGAAATATGAAAAGTAAACGTGTCTTCACTTTTCCTTCATAGCTTGAAATTGGAAGGTCTTAGAAGCTTGAAACCAAGCGCATACAACACAAAGGGCCTCAATGAGCTACTGGCCGCTCACTGGTGGCTCCAGCGCACGCGGTTCAGTCGCATCATTCACTCTGATGTGGTGTTCATGAAGTTGGGTGTTGAGGTGCATGTACTGCATTGTGACAGAAAGTCACTTTACAACATCTTACAAGCCCAAAGTGGATTTTGAAAAAAGTTTCCACGAGCGCATGTTTTGGCCGTCTCAGCCAACTGTCATGAAATATGAAAAGTAAACGTGTCTTCACTTTTCCTTCATAGCTTGAAATTGGAAGGTCTTAGAAGCTTGAAACCAAGCGCATACAACACAAAGGGCCTCAATGAGCTACTGGCCGCTCACTGGTGGCTCCAGCGCACGCGGTTCAGTCGCATCATTCACTCTGATGTGGTGTTCATGAAGTTGGGTGTTGAGGTGCATGTACTGCATTGTGACAGAAAGTCACTTTACAACATCTTACAAGCCCAAAGTGGATTTTGAAAAAAGTTTCCACGAGCGCATCTTTTGGCCGTCTCAGCCAACTGTCATGAAATATGAAAAGTAAACGTGTCTTCACTTTTCCTTCATAGCTTGAAATTGGAAGGTCTTAGAAGCTTGAAACCAAGCGCATACAACACAAAGGGCCTCAATGAGCTACTGGCCGCTCACTGGTTGCTCCAGCGCACGCGGTTCAGTCGCATCATTCACTCTGATGTGGTGTTCATGAAGTTGGGTGTTGAGGTGCATGTACTGCATTGTGACAGAAAGTCACTTTACAACATCTTACAAGCCCAAAGTGGATTTTGAAAAAAGTTTCCACGAGCGCATGTTTTGGCCGTCTCAGCCAACTGTCATGAAATATGAAAAGTAAACGTGTCTTCACTTTTCCTTCATAGCTTGAAATTGGAAGGTCTTAGAAGCTTGAAACCAAGCGCATACAACACAAAGGGCCTCAATGAGCTACTGGCCGCTCACTGGTGGCTCCAGCGCACGCGGTTCAGTCGCATCATTCACTCTGATGTGGTGTTCATGAAGTTGGGTGTTGAGGTGCATGTACTGCATTGTGACAGAAAGTCACTTTACAACATCTTACAAGCCCAAAGTGGATTTTGAAAAAAGTTTCCACGAGCGCATCTTTTGGCCGTCTCAGCCAACTGTCATGAAATATGAAAAGTAAACGTGTCTTCACTTTTCCTTCATAGCTTGAAATTGGAAGGTCTTAGAAGCTTGAAACCAAGCGCATACAACACAAAGGGCCTCAATGAGCTACTGGCCGCTCACTGGTGGCTCCAGCGCACGCGGTTCAGTCGCATCATTCACTCTGATGTGGTGTTCATGAAGTTGGGTGTTGAGGTGCATGTACTGCATTGTGACAGAAAGTCACTTTACAACATCTTACAAGCCCAAAGTGGATTTTGAAAAAAGTTTCCACGAGCGCATGTTTTGGCCGTCTCAGCCAACTGTCATGAAATATGAAAAGTAAACGTGTCTTCACTTTTCCTTCATAGCTTGAAATTGGAAGGTCTTAGAAGCTTGAAACCAAGCGCATACAACACAAAGGGCCTCAATGAGCTACTGGCCGCTCACTGGTGGCTCAAGCGCACGCGGTTCAGTCGCATCATTCACTCTGATGTGGTGTTCATGAAGTTGGGTGTTGAGGTGCATGTACTGCATTGTGACAGAAAGTCACTTTACAACATCTTACAAGCCCAAAGTGGATTTTGAAAAAAGTTTCCACGAGCGCATCTTTTGGCCGTCTCAGCCAACTGTCATGAAATATGAAAAGTAAACGTGTCTTCACTTTTCCTTCATAGCTTGAAATTGGAAGGTCTTAGAAGCTTGAAACCAAGCGCATACAACACAAAGGGCCTCAATGAGCTACTGGCCGCTCACTGGTGGCTCCAGCGCACGCGGTTCAGTCGCATCATTCACTCTGATGTGGTGTTCATGAAGTTGGGTGTTGAGGTGCATGTACTGCATTGTGACAGAAAGTCACTTTACAACATCTTACAAGCCCAAAGTGGATTTTGAAAAAAGTTTCCACGAGCGCATCTTTTGGCCGTCTCAGCCAACTGTCATGAAATATGAAAAGTAAACGTGTCTTCACTTTTCCTTCATAGCTTGAAATTGGAAGGTCTTAGAAGCTTGAAACCAAGCGCATACAACACAAAGGGCCTCAATGAGCTACTGGCCGCTCACTGGTGGCTCCAGCGCACGCGGTTCAGTCGCATCATTCACTCTGATGTGGTGTTCATGAAGTTGGGTGTTGAGGTGCATGTACTGCATTGTGACAGAAAGTCACTTTACAACATCTTACAAGCCCAAAGTGGATTTTGAAAAAAGTTTCCACGAGCGCATCTTTTGGCCGTCTCAGCCAACTGTCATGAAATATGAAAAGTAAACGTGTCTTCACTTTTCCTTCATAGCTTGAAATTGGAAGGTCTTAGAAGCTTGAAACCAAGCGCATACAACACAAAGGGCCTCAATGAGCTACTGGCCGCTCACTGGTGGCTCCAGCGCACGCGGTTCAGTCGCATCATTCACTCTGATGTGGTGTTCATGAAGTTGGGTGTTGAGGTGCATGTACTGCATTGTGACAGAAAGTCACTTTACAACATCTTGCAAGCCCAAAGTGGATTTTGAAAAAAGTTTCCACGAGCGCATGTTTTGGCCGTCTCAGCCAACTGTCATGAAATATGAAAAGTAAACGTGTCTTCACTTTTCCTTCATAGCTTGAAATTGGAAGGTCTTAGAAGCTTGAAACCAAGGGCATACAACACAAAGGGCCTCAATGAGCTACTGGCCGCTCACTGGTGGCTCCAGCGCACGCGGTTCAGTCGCATCATTCACTCTGATGTGGTGTTGATGAAGTTGGGTGTTGAGGTGCATGTACTGCATTGTGACAGAAAGTCACTTTACAACATCTTGCAAGCCCAAAGTGGATTTTGAAAAAAGTTTCCACGAGCGCATGTTTTGGCCGTCTCAGCCAACTGTCATGAAATATGAAAAGTAAACGTGTCTTCACTTTTCCTTCATAGCTTGAAATTGGAAGGTCTTAGAAGCTTGAAACCAAGCGCATACAACACAAAGGGCCTCAATGAGCTACTGGCCGCTCACTGGTGGCTCCAGCGCACGCGGTTCAGTCGCATCATTCACTCTGATGTGGTGTTCATGAAGTTGGGTGTTGAGGTGCATGTACTGCATTGTGACAGAAAGTCACTTTACAACATCTTACAAGCCCAAAGTGGATTTTGAAAAAAGTTTCCACGAGCGCATGTTTTGGCCGTCTCAGCCAACTGTCATGAAATATGAAAAGTAAACGTGTCTTCACTTTTCCTTCATAGCTTGAAATTGGAAGGTCTTAGAAGCTTGAAACCAAGCGCATACAACACAAAGGGCCTCAATGAGCTACTGGCCGCTCACTGGTGGCTCCAGCGCACGCGGTTCAGTCGCATCATTCACTCTGATGTGGTGTTCATGAAGTTGGGTGTTGAGGTGCATGTACTGCATTGTGACAGAAAGTCACTTTACAACATCTTACAAGCCCAAAGTGGATTTTGAAAAAAGTTTCCACGAGCGCATGTTTTGGCCGTCTCAGCCAACTGTCATGAAATATGAAAAGTAAACGTGTCTTCACTTTTCCTTCATAGCTTGAAATTGGAAGGTCTTAGAAGCTTGAAACCAAGCGCATACAACACAAAGGGCCTCAATGAGCTACTGGCCGCTCACTGGTGGCTCCAGCGCACGCGGTTCAGTCGCATCATTCACTCTGATGTGGTGTTCATGAAGTTGGGTGTTGAGGTGCATGTACTGCATTGTGACAGAAAGTCACTTTACAACATCTTACAAGCCCAAAGTGGATTTTGAAAAAAGTTTCCACGAGCGCATCTTTTGGCCGTCTCAGCCAACTGTCATGAAATATGAAAAGTAAACGTGTCTTCACTTTTCCTTCATAGCTTGAAATTGGAAGGTCTTAGAAGCTTGAAACCAAGCGCATACAACACAAAGGGCCTCAATGAGCTACTGGCCGCTCACTGGTGGCTCCAGCGCACGCGGTTCAGTCGCATCATTCACTCTGATGTGGTGTTCATGAAGTTGGGTGTTGAGGTGCATGTACTGCATTGTGACAGAAAGTCACTTTACAACATCTTACAAGCCCAAAGTGGATTTTGAAAAAAGTTTCCACGAGCGCATCTTTTGGCCGTCTCAGCCAACTGTCATGAAATATGAAAAGTAAACGTGTCTTCACTTTTCCTTCATAGCTTGAAATTGGAAGGTCTTAGAAGCTTGAAACCAAGCGCATACAACACAAAGGGCCTAGATGAGCTACTGGCCGCTCACTGGTGGCTCCAGCGCACGCGGTTCAGTCGCATCATTCACTCTGATGTGGTGTTCATGAAGTTGGGTGTTGAGGTGCATGTACTGCATTGTGACAGAAAGTCACTTTACAACATCTTACAAGCCCAAAGTGGATTTTGAAAAAAGTTTCCACGAGCGCATCTTTTGGCCGTCTCAGCCAACTGTCATGAAATATGAAAAGTAAACGTGTCTTCACTTTTCCTTCATAGCTTGAAATTGGAAGGTCTTAGAAGCTTGAAACCAAGCGCATACAACACAAAGGGCCTCAATGAGCTACTGGCCGCTCACTGGTGGCTCCAGCGCACGCGGTTCAGTCGCATCATTCACTCTGATGTGGTGTTCATGAAGTTGGGTGTTGAGGTGCATGTACTGCATTGTGACAGAAAGTCACTTTACAACATCTTACAAGCCCAAAGTGGATTTTGAAAAAAGTTTCCACGAGCGCATGTTTTGGCCGTCTCAGCCAACTGTCATGAAATATGAAAAGTAAACGTGTCTTCACTTTTCCTTCATAGCTTGAAATTGGAAGGTCTTAGAAGCTTGAAACCAAGCGCATACAACACAAAGGGCCTCAATGAGCTACTGGCCGCTCACTGGTGGCTCCAGCGCACGCGGTTCAGTCGCATCATTCACTCTGATGTGGTGTTCATGAAGTTGGGTGTTGAGGTGCATGTACTGCATTGTGACAGAAAGTCACTTTACAACATCTTACAAGCCCAAAGTGGATTTTGAAAAAAGTTTCCACGAGCGCATCTTTTGGCCGTCTCAGCCAACTGTCATGAAATATGAAAAGTAAACGTGTCTTCACTTTTCCTTCATAGCTTGAAATTGGAAGGTCTTAGAAGCTTGAAACCAAGCGCATACAACACAAAGGGCCTCAATGAGCTACTGGCCGCTCACTGGTTGCTCCAGCGCACGCGGTTCAGTCGCATCATTCACTCTGATGTGGTGTTCATGAAGTTGGGTGTTGAGGTGCATGTACTGCATTGTGACAGAAAGTCACTTTACAACATCTTACAAGCCCAAAGTGGATTTTGAAAAAAGTTTCCACGAGCGCATGTTTTGGCCGTCTCAGCCAACTGTCATGAAATATGAAAAGTAAACGTGTCTTCACTTTTCCTTCATAGCTTGAAATTGGAAGGTCTTAGAAGCTTGAAACCAAGCGCATACAACACAAAGGGCCTCAATGAGCTACTGGCCGCTCACTGGTGGCTCCAGCGCACGCGGTTCAGTCGCATCATTCACTCTGATGTGGTGTTCATGAAGTTGGGTGTTGAGGTGCATGTACTGCATTGTGACAGAAAGTCACTTTACAACATCTTACAAGCCCAAAGTGGATTTTGAAAAAAGTTTCCACGAGCGCATCTTTTGGCCGTCTCAGCCAACTGTCATGAAATATGAAAAGTAAACGTGTCTTCACTTTTCCTTCATAGCTTGAAATTGGAAGGTCTTAGAAGCTTGAAACCAAGCGCATACAACACAAAGGGCCTCAATGAGCTACTGGCCGCTCACTGGTGGCTCCAGCGCACGCGGTTCAGTCGCATCATTCACTCTGATGTGGTGTTCATGAAGTTGGGTGTTGAGGTGCATGTACTGCATTGTGACAGAAAGTCACTTTACAACATCTTACAAGCCCAAAGTGGATTTTGAAAAAAGTTTCCACGAGCGCATGTTTTGGCCGTCTCAGCCAACTGTCATGAAATATGAAAAGTAAACGTGTCTTCACTTTTCCTTCATAGCTTGAAATTGGAAGGTCTTAGAAGCTTGAAACCAAGCGCATACAACACAAAGGGCCTCAATGAGCTACTGGCCGCTCACTGGTGGCTCAAGCGCACGCGGTTCAGTCGCATCATTCACTCTGATGTGGTGTTCATGAAGTTGGGTGTTGAGGTGCATGTACTGCATTGTGACAGAAAGTCACTTTACAACATCTTACAAGCCCAAAGTGGATTTTGAAAAAAGTTTCCACGAGCGCATCTTTTGGCCGTCTCAGCCAACTGTCATGAAATATGAAAAGTAAACGTGTCTTCACTTTTCCTTCATAGCTTGAAATTGGAAGGTCTTAGAAGCTTGAAACCAAGCGCATACAACACAAAGGGCCTCAATGAGCTACTGGCCGCTCACTGGTGGCTCCAGCGCACGCGGTTCAGTCGCATCATTCACTCTGATGTGGTGTTCATGAAGTTGGGTGTTGAGGTGCATGTACTGCATTGTGACAGAAAGTCACTTTACAACATCTTACAAGCCCAAAGTGGATTTTGAAAAAAGTTTCCACGAGCGCATCTTTTGGCCGTCTCAGCCAACTGTCATGAAATATGAAAAGTAAACGTGTCTTCACTTTTCCTTCATAGCTTGAAATTGGAAGGTCTTAGAAGCTTGAAACCAAGCGCATACAACACAAAGGGCCTCAATGAGCTACTGGCCGCTCACTGGTGGCTCCAGCGCACGCGGTTCAGTCGCATCATTCACTCTGATGTGGTGTTCATGAAGTTGGGTGTTGAGGTGCATGTACTGCATTGTGACAGAAAGTCACTTTACAACATCTTACAAGCCCAAAGTGGATTTTGAAAAAAGTTTCCACGAGCGCATCTTTTGGCCGTCTCAGCCAACTGTCATGAAATATGAAAAGTAAACGTGTCTTCACTTTTCCTTCATAGCTTGAAATTGGAAGGTCTTAGAAGCTTGAAACCAAGCGCATACAACACAAAGGGCCTCAATGAGCTACTGGCCGCTCACTGGTGGCTCCAGCGCACGCGGTTCAGTCGCATCATTCACTCTGATGTGGTGTTCATGAAGTTGGGTGTTGAGGTGCATGTACTGCATTGTGACAGAAAGTCACTTTACAACATCTTGCAAGCCCAAAGTGGATTTTGAAAAAAGTTTCCACGAGCGCATGTTTTGGCCGTCTCAGCCAACTGTCATGAAATATGAAAAGTAAACGTGTCTTCACTTTTCCTTCATAGCTTGAAATTGGAAGGTCTTAGAAGCTTGAAACCAAGGGCATACAACACAAAGGGCCTCAATGAGCTACTGGCCGCTCACTGGTGGCTCCAGCGCACGCGGTTCAGTCGCATCATTCACTCTGATGTGGTGTTGATGAAGTTGGGTGTTGAGGTGCATGTACTGCATTGTGACAGAAAGTCACTTTACAACATCTTGCAAGCCCAAAGTGGATTTTGAAAAAAGTTTCCACGAGCGCATGTTTTGGCCGTCTCAGCCAACTGTCATGAAATATGAAAAGTAAACGTGTCTTCACTTTTCCTTCATAGCTTGAAATTGGAAGGTCTTAGAAGCTTGAAACCAAGCGCATACAACACAAAGGGCCTCAATGAGCTACTGGCCGCTCACTGGTGGCTCCAGCGCACGCGGTTCAGTCGCATCATTCACTCTGATGTGGTGTTCATGAAGTTGGGTGTTGAGGTGCATGTACTGCATTGTGACAGAAAGTCACTTTACAACATCTTACAAGCCCAAAGTGGATTTTGAAAAAAGTTTCCACGAGCGCATGTTTTGGCCGTCTCAGCCAACTGTCATGAAATATGAAAAGTAAACGTGTCTTCACTTTTCCTTCATAGCTTGAAATTGGAAGGTCTTAGAAGCTTGAAACCAAGCGCATACAACACAAAGGGCCTCAATGAGCTACTGGCCGCTCACTGGTGGCTCCAGCGCACGCGGTTCAGTCGCATCATTCACTCTGATGTGGTGTTCATGAAGTTGGGTGTTGAGGTGCATGTACTGCATTGTGACAGAAAGTCACTTTACAACATCTTACAAGCCCAAAGTGGATTTTGAAAAAAGTTTCCACGAGCGCATGTTTTGGCCGTCTCAGCCAACTGTCATGAAATATGAAAAGTAAACGTGTCTTCACTTTTCCTTCATAGCTTGAAATTGGAAGGTCTTAGAAGCTTGAAACCAAGCGCATACAACACAAAGGGCCTCAATGAGCTACTGGCCGCTCACTGGTGGCTCCAGCGCACGCGGTTCAGTCGCATCATTCACTCTGATGTGGTGTTCATGAAGTTGGGTGTTGAGGTGCATGTACTGCATTGTGACAGAAAGTCACTTTACAACATCTTACAAGCCCAAAGTGGATTTTGAAAAAAGTTTCCACGAGCGCATCTTTTGGCCGTCTCAGCCAACTGTCATGAAATATGAAAAGTAAACGTGTCTTCACTTTTCCTTCATAGCTTGAAATTGGAAGGTCTTAGAAGCTTGAAACCAAGCGCATACAACACAAAGGGCCTCAATGAGCTACTGGCCGCTCACTGGTGGCTCCAGCGCACGCGGTTCAGTCGCATCATTCACTCTGATGTGGTGTTCATGAAGTTGGGTGTTGAGTTGCATGTACTGCATTGTGACAGAAAGTCACTTTACAACATCTTACAAGCCCAAAGTGGATTTTGAAAAAAGTTTCCACGAGCGCATCTTTTGGCCGTCTCAGCCAACTGTCATGAAATATGAAAAGTAAACGTGTCTTCACTTTTCCTTCATAGCTTGAAATTGGAAGGTCTTAGAAGCTTGAAACCAAGCGCATACAACACAAAGGGCCTCAATGAGCTACTGGCCGCTCACTGGTGGCTCCAGCGCACGCGGTTCAGTCGCATCATTCACTCTGATGTGGTGTTCATGAAGTTGGGTGTTGAGGTGCATGTACTGCATTGTGACAGAAAGTCACTTTACAACATCTTACAAGCCCAAAGTGGATTTTAAAAAATGTTTCCACGAGCGCATGTTTTGGCCGTCTCAGCCAACTGTCATGAAATATGAAAAGTAAACGTGTCTTCACTTTTCCTTCATAGCTTGAAATTGGAAGGTCTTAGAAGCTTGAAACCAAGCGCATACAACACAAAGGGCCTCAATGAGCTACTGGCCGCTCACTGGTGGCTCCAGCGCACGCGGTTCAGTCGCATCATTCACTCTGATGTGGTGTTCATGAAGTTGGGTGTTGAGGTGCATGTACTGCATTGTGACAGAAAGTCACTTTACAACATCTTACAAGCCCAAAGTGGATTTTGAAAAAAGTTTCCACGAGCGCATGTTTTGGCCGTCTCAGCCAACTGTCATGAAATATGAAAAGTAAACGTGTCTTCACTTTTCCTTCATAGCTTGAAATTGGAAGGTCTTAGAAGCTTGAAACCAAGCGCATACAACACAAAGGGCCTCAATGAGCTACTGGCCGCTCACTGGTGGCTCCAGCGCACGCGGTTCAGTCGCATCATTCACTCTGATGTGGTGTTCATGAAGTTGGGTGTTGAAGTGCATGTACTGCATTGTGACAGAAAGTCACTTTACAACATCTTACAAGCCCAAAGTGGATTTTGAAAAAAGTTTCCACGAGCGCATCTTTTGGCCGTCTCAGCCAACTGTCATGAAATATGAAAAGTAAACGTGTCTTCACTTTTCCTTCATAGCTTGAAATTGGAAGGTCTTAGAAGCTTGAAACCAAGCGCATACAACACAAAGGGCCTCAATGAGCTACTGGCCGCTCACTGGTGGCTCCAGCGCACGCGGTTCAGTCGCATCATTCACTCTGATGTGGTGTTCATGAAGTTGGGTGTTGAGTTGCATGTACTGCATTGTGACAGAAAGTCACTTTACAACATCTTACAAGCCCAAAGTGGATTTTGAAAAAAGTTTCCACGAGCGCATCTTTTGGCCGTCTCAGCCAACTGTCATGAAATATGAAAAGTAAACGTGTCTTCACTTTTCCTTCATAGCTTGAAATTGGAAGGTCTTAGAAGCTTGAAACCAAGCGCATACAACACAAAGGGCCTCAATGAGCTACTGGCCGCTCACTGGTGGCTCCAGCGCACGCGGTTCAGTCGCATCATTCACTCTGATGTGGTGTTCATGAAGTTGGGTGTTGAGGTGCATGTACTGCATTGTGACAGAAAGTCACTTTACAACATCTTACAAGCCCAAAGTGGATTTTAAAAAAAGTTTCCACGAGCGCATGTTTTGGCCGTCTCAGCCAACTGTCATGAAATATGAAAAGTAAACGTGTCTTCACTTTTCCTTCATAGCTTGAAATTGGAAGGTCTTAGAAGCTTGAAACCAAGCGCATACAACACAAAGGGCCTCAATGAGCTACTGGCCGCTCACTGGTGGCTCCAGCGCACGCGGTTCAGTCGCATCATTCACTCTGATGTGGTGTTCATGAAGTTGGGTGTTGAGGTGCATGTACTGCATTGTGACAGAAAGTCACTTTACAACATCTTACAAGCCCAAAGTGGATTTTGAAAAAAGTTTCCACGAGCGCATGTTTTGGCCGTCTCAGCCAACTGTCATGAAATATGAAAAGTAAACGTGTCTTCACTTTTCCTTCATAGCTTGAAATTGGAAGGTCTTAGAAGCTTGAAACCAAGCGCATACAACACAAAGGGCCTCAATGAGCTACTGGCCGCTCACTGGTGGCTCCAGCGCACGCGGTTCAGTCGCATCATTCACTCTGATGTGGTGTTCATGAAGTTGGGTGTTGAGGTGCATGTACTGCATTGTGACAGAAAGTCACTTTACAACATCTTACAAGCCCAAAGTGGATTTTGAAAAAAGTTTCCACGAGCGCATGTTTTGGCCGTCTCAGCCAACTGTCATGAAATATGAAAAGTAAACGTGTCTTCACTTTTCCTTCATAGCTTGAAATTGGAAGGTCTTAGAAGCTTGAAACCAAGCGCATACAACACAAAGGGCCTCAATGAGCTACTGGCCGCTCACTGGTGGCTCCAGCGCACGCGGTTCAGTCGCATCATTCACTCTGATGTGGTGTTCATGAAGTTGGGTGTTGAGGTGCATGTACTGCATTGTGACAGAAAGTCACTTTACAACATCTTACAAGCCCAAAGTGGATTTTGAAAAAAGTTTCCACGAGCGCATGTTTTGGCCGTCTCAGCCAACTGTCATGAAATATGAAAAGTAAACGTGTCTTCACTTTTCCTTCATAGCTTGAAATTGGAAGGTCTTAGAAGCTTGAAACCAAGCGCATACAACACAAAGGGCCTCAATGAGCTACTGGCCGCTCACTGGTGGCTCCAGCGCACGCGGTTCAGTCGCATCATTCACTCTGATGTGGTGTTCATGAAGTTGGGTGTTGAGGTGCATGTACTGCATTGTGACAGAAAGTCACTTTACAACATCTTACAAGCCCAAAGTGGATTTTGAAAAAAGTTTCCACGAGCGCATGTTTTGGCCGTCTCAGCCAACTGTCATGAAATATGAAAAGTAAACGTGTCTTCACTTTTCCTTCATAGCTTGAAATTGGAAGGTCTTAGAAGCTTGAAACCAAGCGCATACAACACAAAGGGCCTCAATGAGCTACTGGCCGCTCACTGGTGGCTCCAGCGCACGCGGTTCAGTCGCATCATTCACTCTGATGTGGTGTTCATGAAGTTGGGTGTTGAGGTGCATGTACTGCATTGTGACAGAAAGTCACTTTACAACATCTTACAAGCCCAAAGTGGATTTTGAAAAAAGTTTCCACGAGCGCATGTTTTGGCCGTCTCAGCCAACTGTCATGAAATATGAAAAGTAAACGTGTCTTCACTTTTCCTTCATAGCTTGAAATTGGAAGGTCTTAGAAGCTTGAAACCAAGCGCATACAACACAAAGGGCCTCAATGAGCTACTGGCCGCTCACTGGTGGCTCCAGCGCACGCGGTTCAGTCGCATCATTCACTCTGATGTGGTGTTCATGAAGTTGGGTGTTGAGGTGCATGTACTGCATTGTGACAGAAAGTCACTTTACAACATCTTACAAGCCCAAAGTGGATTTTGAAAAAAGTTTCCACGAGCGCATGTTTTGGCCGTCTCAGCCAACTGTCATGAAATATGAAAAGTAAACGTGTCTTCACTTTTCCTTCATAGCTTGAAATTGGAAGGTCTTAGAAGCTTGAAACCAAGCGCATACAACACAAAGGGCCTCAATGAGCTACTGGCCGCTCACTGGTGGCTCCAGCGCACGCGGTTCAGTCGCATCATTCACTCTG
Source organism: Sardina pilchardus (assembly GCF_963854185.1). Classification (NCBI taxonomy): domain Eukaryota; kingdom Metazoa; phylum Chordata; class Actinopteri; order Clupeiformes; family Clupeidae; genus Sardina; species Sardina pilchardus. Next base: position 30,306,215 of record NC_085015.1, read on the forward strand.
ATGTGGTGTTCATGAAGTTGGGTGTTGAGGTGCATGTACTGCATTGTGACAGAAAGTCACTTTACAACATCTTACAAGCCCAAAGTGGATTTTGAAAAAAGTTTCCACGAGCGCATGTTTTGGCCGTCTCAGCCAACTGTCATGAAATATGAAAAGTAAACGTGTCTTCACTTTTCCTTCATAGCTTGAAATTGGAAGGTCTTAGAAGCTTGAAACCAAGCGCATACAACACAAAGGGCCTCAATGAGCTACTGGCCGCTCACTGGTGGCTCCAGCGCACGCGGTTCAGTCGCATCATTCACTCTGATGTGGTGTTCATGAAGTTGGGTGTTGAGGTGCATGTACTGCATTGTGACAGAAAGTCACTTTACAACATCTTACAAGCCCAAAGTGGATTTTGAAAAAAGTTTCCACGAGCGCATCTTTTGGCCGTCTCAGCCAACTGTCATGAAATATGAAAAGTAAACGTGTCTTCACTTTTCCTTCATAGCTTGAAATTGGAAGGTCTTAGAAGCTTGAAACCAAGCGCATACAACACAAAGGGCCTCAATGAGCTACTGGCCGCTCACTGGTGGCTCCAGCGCACGCGGTTCAGTCGCATCATTCACTCTGATGTGGTGTTCATGAAGTTGGGTGTTGAGTTGCATGTACTGCATTGTGACAGAAAGTCACTTTACAACATCTTACAAGCCCAAAGTGGATTTTGAAAAAAGTTTCCACGAGCGCATCTTTTGGCCGTCTCAGCCAACTGTCATGAAATATGAAAAGTAAACGTGTCTTCACTTTTCCTTCATAGCTTGAAATTGGAAGGTCTTAGAAGCTTGAAACCAAGCGCATACAACACAAAGGGCCTCAATGAGCTACTGGCCGCTCACTGGTGGCTCCAGCGCACGCGGTTCAGTCGCATCATTCACTCTGATGTGGTGTTCATGAAGTTGGGTGTTGAGTTGCATGTACTGCATTGTGACAGAAAGTCACTTTACAACATCTTACAAGCCCAAAGTGGATTTTGAAAAAAGTTTCCACGAGCGCATCTTTTGGCCGTCTCAGCCAACTGTCATGAAATATGAAAAGTAAACGTGTCTTCACTTTTCCTTCATAGCTTGAAATTGGAAGGTCTTAGAAGCTTGAAACCAAGCGCATACAACACAAAGGGCCTCAATGAGCTACTGGCCGCTCACTGGTGGCTCCAGCGCACGCGGTTCAGTCGCATCATTCACTCTGATGTGGTGTTCATGAAGTTGGGTGTTGAGGTGCATGTACTGCATTGTGACAGAAAGTCACTTTACAACATCTTACAAGCCCAAAGTGGATTTTAAAAAAAGTTTCCACGAGCGCATGTTTTGGCCGTCTCAGCCAACTGTCATGAAATATGAAAAGTAAACGTGTCTTCACTTTTCCTTCATAGCTTGAAATTGGAAGGTCTTAGAAGCTTGAAACCAAGCGCATACAACACAAAGGGCCTCAATGAGCTACTGGCCGCTCACTGGTGGCTCCAGCGCACGCGGTTCAGTCGCATCATTCACTCTGATGTGGTGTTCATGAAGTTGGGTGTTGAGGTGCATGTACTGCATTGTGACAGAAAGTCACTTTACAACATCTTACAAGCCCAAAGTGGATTTTGAAAAAAGTTTCCACGAGCGCATGTTTTGGCCGTCTCAGCCAACTGTCATGAAATATGAAAAGTAAACGTGTCTTCACTTTTCCTTCATAGCTTGAAATTGGAAGGTCTTAGAAGCTTGAAACCAAGCGCATACAACACAAAGGGCCTCAATGAGCTACTGGCCGCTCACTGGTGGCTCCAGCGCACGCGGTTCAGTCGCATCATTCACTCTGATGTGGTGTTCATGAAGTTGGGTGTTGAGGTGCATGTACTGCATTGTGACAGAAAGTCACTTTACAACATCTTACAAGCCCAAAGTGGATTTTGAAAAAAGTTTCCACGAGCGCATGTTTTGGCCGTCTCAGCCAACTGTCATGAAATATGAAAAGTAAACGTGTCTTCACTTTTCCTTCATAGCTTGAAATTGGAAGGTCTTAGAAGCTTGAAACCAAGCGCATACAACACAAAGGGCCTCAATGAGCTACTGGCCGCTCACTGGTGGCTCCAGCGCACGCGGTTCAGTCGCATCATTCACTCTGATGTGGTGTTCATGAAGTTGGGTGTTGAGGTGCATGTACTGCATTGTGACAGAAAGTCACTTTACAACATCTTACAAGCCCAAAGTGGATTTTGAAAAAAGTTTCCACGAGCGCATGTTTTGGCCGTCTCAGCCAACTGTCATGAAATATGAAAAGTAAACGTGTCTTCACTTTTCCTTCATAGCTTGAAATTGGAAGGTCTTAGAAGCTTGAAACCAAGCGCATACAACACAAAGGGCCTCAATGAGCTACTGGCCGCTCACTGGTGGCTCCAGCGCACGCGGTTCAGTCGCATCATTCACTCTGATGTGGTGTTCATGAAGTTGGGTGTTGAGGTGCATGTACTGCATTGTGACAGAAAGTCACTTTACAACATCTTACAAGCCCAAAGTGGATTTTGAAAAAAGTTTCCACGAGCGCATGTTTTGGCCGTCTCAGCCAACTGTCATGAAATATGAAAAGTAAACGTGTCTTCACTTTTCCTTCATAGCTTGAAATTGGAAGGTCTTAGAAGCTTGAAACCAAGCGCATACAACACAAAGGGCCTCAATGAGCTACTGGCCGCTCACTGGTGGCTCCAGCGCACGCGGTTCAGTCGCATCATTCACTCTGATGTGGTGTTCATGAAGTTGGGTGTTGAGGTGCATGTACTGCATTGTGACAGAAAGTCACTTTACAACATCTTACAAGCCCAAAGTGGATTTTGAAAAAAGTTTCCACGAGCGCATGTTTTGGCCGTCTCAGCCAACTGTCATGAAATATGAAAAGTAAACGTGTCTTCACTTTTCCTTCATAGCTTGAAATTGGAAGGTCTTAGAAGCTTGAAACCAAGCGCATACAACACAAAGGGCCTCAATGAGCTACTGGCCGCTCACTGGTGGCTCCAGCGCACGCGGTTCAGTCGCATCATTCACTCTGATGTGGTGTTCATGAAGTTGGGTGTTGAGGTGCATGTACTGCATTGTGACAGAAAGTCACTTTACAACATCTTACAAGCCCAAAGTGGATTTTGAAAAAAGTTTCCACGAGCGCATGTTTTGGCCGTCTCAGCCAACTGTCATGAAATATGAAAAGTAAACGTGTCTTCACTTTTCCTTCATAGCTTGAAATTGGAAGGTCTTAGAAGCTTGAAACCAAGCGCATACAACACAAAGGGCCTCAATGAGCTACTGGCCGCTCACTGGTGGCTCCAGCGCACGCGGTTCAGTCGCATCATTCACTCTGATGTGGTGTTCATGAAGTTGGGTGTTGAGGTGCATGTACTGCATTGTGACAGAAAGTCACTTTACAACATCTTACAAGCCCAAAGTGGATTTTGAAAAAAGTTTCCACGAGCGCATCTTTTGGCCGTCTCAGCCAACTGTCATGAAATATGAAAAGTAAACGTGTCTTCACTTTTCCTTCATAGCTTGAAATTGGAAGGTCTTAGAAGCTTGAAACCAAGTGCATACAACACAAAGGGCCTCAATGAGCTACTGGCCGCTCACTGGTGGCTCCAGCGCACGCGGTTCAGTCGCATCATTCACTCTGATGTGGTGTTCATGAAGTTGGGTGTTGAGTTGCATGTACTGCATTGTGACAGAAAGTCACTTTACAACATCTTACAAGCCCAAAGTGGATTTTGAAAAAAGTTTCCACGAGCGCATGTTTTGGCCGTCTCAGCCAACTGTCATGAAATATGAAAAGTAAACGTGTCTTCACTTTTCCTTCATAGCTTGAAATTGGAAGGTCTTAGAAGCTTGAAACCAAGCGCATACAACACAAAGGGCCTCAATGAGCTACTGGCCGCTCACTGGTGGCTCCAGCGCACGCGGTTCAGTCGCATCATTCACTCTGATGTGGTGTTCATGAAGTTGGGTGTTGAGGTGCATGTACTGCATTGTGACAGAAAGTCACTTTACAACATCTTACAAGCCCAAAGTGGATTTTGAAAAAAGTTTCCACGAGCGCATGTTTTGGCCGTCTCAGCCAACTGTCATGAAATATGAAAAGTAAACGTGTCTTCACTTTTCCTTCATAGCTTGAAATTGGAAGGTCTTAGAAGCTTGAAACCAAGCGCATACAACACAAAGGGCCTCAATGAGCTACTGGCCGCTCACTGGTGGCTCCAGCGCACGCGGTTCAGTCGCATCATTCACTCTGATGTGGTGTTCATGAAGTTGGGTGTTGAGGTGCATGTACTGCATTGTGACAGAAAGTCACTTTACAACATCTTACAAGCCCAAAGTGGATTTTGAAAAAAGTTTCCACGAGCGCATGTTTTGGCCGTCTCAGCCAACTGTCATGAAATATGAAAAGTAAACGTGTCTTCACTTTTCCTTCATAGCTTGAAATTGGAAGGTCTTAGAAGCTTGAAACCAAGCGCATACAACACAAAGGGCCTCAATGAGCTACTGGCCGCTCACTGGTGGCTCCAGCGCACGCGGTTCAGTCGCATCATTCACTCTGATGTGGTGTTCATGAAGTTGGGTGTTGAGGTGCATGTACTGCATTGTGACAGAAAGTCACTTTACAACATCTTACAAGCCCAAAGTGGATTTTGAAAAAAGTTTCCACGAGCGCATCTTTTGGCCGTCTCAGCCAACTGTCATGAAATATGAAAAGTAAACGTGTCTTCACTTTTCCTTCATAGCTTGAAATTGGAAGGTCTTAGAAGCTTGAAACCAAGCGCATACAACACAAAGGGCCTCAATGAGCTACTGGCCGCTCACTGGTGGCTCCAGCGCACGCGGTTCAGTCGCATCATTCACTCTGATGTGGTGTTCATGAAGTTGGGTGTTGAGTTGCATGTACTGCATTGTGACAGAAAGTCACTTTACAACATCTTACAAGCCCAAAGTGGATTTTGAAAAAAGTTTCCACGAGCGCATCTTTTGGCCGTCTCAGCCAACTGTCATGAAATATGAAAAGTAAACGTGTCTTCACTTTTCCTTCATAGCTTGAAATTGGAAGGTCTTAGAAGCTTGAAACCAAGCGCATACAACACAAAGGGCCTCAATGAGCTACTGGCCGCTCACTGGTGGCTCCAGCGCACGCGGTTCAGTCGCATCATTCACTCTGATGTGGTGTTCATGAAGTTGGGTGTTGAGGTGCATGTACTGCATTGTGACAGAAAGTCACTTTACAACATCTTACAAGCCCAAAGTGGATTTTAAAAAAAGTTTCCACGAGCGCATGTTTTGGCCGTCTCAGCCAACTGTCATGAAATATGAAAAGTAAACGTGTCTTCACTTTTCCTTCATAGCTTGAAATTGGAAGGTCTTAGAAGCTTGAAACCAAGCGCATACAACACAAAGGGCCTCAATGAGCTACTGGCCGCTCACTGGTGGCTCCAGCGCACGCGGTTCAGTCGCATCATTCACTCTGATGTGGTGTTCATGAAGTTGGGTGTTGAGGTGCATGTACTGCATTGTGACAGAAAGTCACTTTACAACATCTTACAAGCCCAAAGTGGATTTTGAAAAAAGTTTCCACGAGCGCATGTTTTGGCCGTCTCAGCCAACTGTCATGAAATATGAAAAGTAAACGTGTCTTCACTTTTCCTTCATAGCTTGAAATTGGAAGGTCTTAGAAGCTTGAAACCAAGCGCATACAACACAAAGGGCCTCAATGAGCTACTGGCCGCTCACTGGTGGCTCCAGCGCACGCGGTTCAGTCGCATCATTCACTCTGATGTGGTGTTCATGAAGTTGGGTGTTGAGGTGCATGTACTGCATTGTGACAGAAAGTCACTTTACAACATCTTACAAGCCCAAAGTGGATTTTGAAAAAAGTTTCCACGAGCGCATGTTTTGGCCGTCTCAGCCAACTGTCATGAAATATGAAAAGTAAACGTGTCTTCACTTTTCCTTCATAGCTTGAAATTGGAAGGTCTTAGAAGCTTGAAACCAAGCGCATACAACACAAAGGGCCTCAATGAGCTACTGGCCGCTCACTGGTGGCTCCAGCGCACGCGGTTCAGTCGCATCATTCACTCTGATGTGGTGTTCATGAAGTTGGGTGTTGAGGTGCATGTACTGCATTGTGACAGAAAGTCACTTTACAACATCTTACAAGCCCAAAGTGGATTTTGAAAAAAGTTTCCACGAGCGCATGTTTTGGCCGTCTCAGCCAACTGTCATGAAATATGAAAAGTAAACGTGTCTTCACTTTTCCTTCATAGCTTGAAATTGGAAGGTCTTAGAAGCTTGAAACCAAGCGCATACAACACAAAGGGCCTCAATGAGCTACTGGCCGCTCACTGGTGGCTCCAGCGCACGCGGTTCAGTCGCATCATTCACTCTGATGTGGTGTTCATGAAGTTGGGTGTTGAGGTGCATGTACTGCATTGTGACAGAAAGTCACTTTACAACATCTTACAAGCCCAAAGTGGATTTTGAAAAAAGTTTCCACGAGCGCATCTTTTGGCCGTCTCAGCCAACTGTCATGAAATATGAAAAGTAAACGTGTCTTCACTTTTCCTTCATAGCTTGAAATTGGAAGGTCTTAGAAGCTTGAAACCAAGCGCATACAACACAAAGGGCCTCAATGAGCTACTGGCCGCTCACTGGTGGCTCCAGCGCACGCGGTTCAGTCGCATCATTCACTCTGATGTGGTGTTCATGAAGTTGGGTGTTGAGTTGCATGTACTGCATTGTGACAGAAAGTCACTTTACAACATCTTACAAGCCCAAAGTGGAATTTGAAAAAAGTTTCCACGAGCGCATGTTTTGGCCGTCTCAGCCAACTGTCATGAAATATGAAAAGTAAACGTGTCTTCACTTTTCCTTCATAGCTTGAAATTGGAAGGTCTTAGAAGCTTGAAACCAAGCGCATACAACACAAAGGGCCTCAATGAGCTACTGGCCGCTCACTGGTGGCTCCAGCGCACGCGGTTCAGTCGCATCATTCACTCTGATGTGGTGTTCATGAAGTTGGGTGTTGAGGTGCATGTACTGCATTGTGACAGAAAGTCACTTTACAACATCTTACAAGCCCAAAGTGGATTTTGAAAAAAGTTTCCACGAGCGCATGTTTTGGCCGTCTCAGCCAACTGTCATGAAATATGAAAAGTAAACGTGTCTTCACTTTTCCTTCATAGCTTGAAATTGGAAGGTCTTAGAAGCTTGAAACCAAGCGCATACAACACAAAGGGCCTCAATGAGCTACTGGCCGCTCACTGGTGGCTCCAGCGCACGCGGTTCAGTCGCATCATTCACTCTGATGTGGTGTTCATGAAGTTGGGTGTTGAGGTGCATGTACTGCATTGTGACAGAAAGTCACTTTACAACATCTTACAAGCCCAAAGTGGATTTTGAAAAAAGTTTCCACGAGCGCATGTTTTGGCCGTCTCAGCCAACTGTCATGAAATATGAAAAGTAAACGTGTCTTCACTTTTCCTTCATAGCTTGAAATTGGAAGGTCTTAGAAGCTTGAAACCAAGCGCATACAACACAAAGGGCCTCAATGAGCTACTGGCCGCTCACTGGTGGCTCCAGCGCACGCGGTTCAGTCGCATCATTCACTCTGATGTGGTGTTCATGAAGTTGGGTGTTGAGGTGCATGTACTGCATTGTGACAGAAAGTCACTTTACAACATCTTACAAGCCCAAAGTGGATTTTGAAAAAAGTTTCCACGAGCGCATGTTTTGGCCGTCTCAGCCAACTGTCATGAAATATGAAAAGTAAACGTGTCTTCACTTTTCCTTCATAGCTTGAAATTGGAAGGTCTTAGAAGCTTGAAACCAAGCGCATACAACACAAAGGGCCTCAATGAGCTACTGGCCGCTCACTGGTGGCTCCAGCGCACGCGGTTCAGTCGCATCATTCACTCTGATGTGGTGTTCATGAAGTTGGGTGTTGAGGTGCATGTACTGCATTGTGACAGAAAGTCACTTTACAACATCTTACAAGCCCAAAGTGGATTTTGAAAAAAGTTTCCACGAGCGCATGTTTTGGCCGTCTCAGCCAACTGTCATGAAATATGAAAAGTAAACGTGTCTTCACTTTTCCTTCATAGCTTGAAATTGGAAGGTCTTAGAAGCTTGAAACCAAGCGCATACAACACAAAGGGCCTCAATGAGCTACTGGCCGCTCACTGGTGGCTCCAGCGCACAAGGTTCAGTCGCATCATTCACTCTGATGTGGTGTTCATGAAGTTGGGTGTTGAGTTGCATGTACTGCATTGTGACAGAAAGTCACTTTACAACATCTTACAAGCCCAAAGTGGATTTTGAAAAAAGTTTCCACGAGCGCATCTTTTGGCCGTCTCAGCCAACTGTCATGAAATATGAAAAGTAAACGTGTCTTCACTTTTCCTTCATAGCTTGAAATTGGAAGGTCTTAGAAGCTTGAAACCAAGCGCATACAACACAAAGGGCCTCAATGAGCTACTGGCCGCTCACTGGTGGCTCCAGCGCACGCGGTTCAGTCGCATCATTCACTCTGATGTGGTGTTCATGAAGTTGGGTGTTGAGGTGCATGTACTGCATTGTGACAGAAAGTCACTTTACAACATCTTACAAGCCCAAAGTGGATTTTGAAAAAAGTTTCCACGAGCGCATGTTTTGGCCGTCTCAGCCAACTGTCATGAAATATGAAAAGTAAACGTGTCTTCACTTTTCCTTCATAGCTTGAAATTGGAAGGTCTTAGAAGCTTGAAACCAAGCGCATACAACACAAAGGGCCTCAATGAGCTACTGGCCGCTCACTGGTGGCTCCAGCGCACGCGGTTCAGTCGCATCATTCACTCTGATGTGGTGTTCATGAAGTTGGGTGTTGAGGTGCATGTACTGCATTGTGACAGAAAGTCACTTTACAACATCTTACAAGCCCAAAGTGGATTTTGAAAAAAGTTTCCACGAGCGCATGTTTTGGCCGTCTCAGCCAACTGTCATGAAATATGAAAAGTAAACGTGTCTTCACTTTTCCTTCATAGCTTGAAATTGGAAGGTCTTAGAAGCTTGAAACCAAGCGCATACAACACAAAGGGCCTCAATGAGCTACTGGCCGCTCACTGGTGGCTCCAGCGCACGCGGTTCAGTCGCATCATTCACTCTGATGTGGTGTTCATGAAGTTGGGTGTTGAGGTGCATGTACTGCATTGTGACAGAAAGTCACTTTACAACATCTTACAAGCCCAAAGTGGATTTTGAAAAAAGTTTCCACGAGCGCATGTTTTGGCCGTCTCAGCCAACTGTCATGAAATATGAAAAGTAAACGTGTCTTCACTTTTCCTTCATAGCTTGAAATTGGAAGGTCTTAGAAGCTTGAAACCAAGCGCATACAACACAAAGGGCCTCAATGAGCTACTGGCCGCTCACTGGTGGCTCCAGCGCACGCGGTTCAGTCGCATCATTCACTCTGATGTGGTGTTCATGAAGTTGGGTGTTGAGGTGCATGTACTGCATTGTGACAGAAAGTCACTTTACAACATCTTACAAGCCCAAAGTGGATTTTGAAAAAAGTTTCCACGAGCGCATGTTTTGGCCGTCTCAGCCAACTGTCATGAAATATGAAAAGTAAACGTGTCTTCACTTTTCCTTCATAGCTTGAAATTGGAAGGTCTTAGAAGCTTGAAACCAAGCGCATACAACACAAAGGGCCTCAATGAGCTACTGGCCGCTCACTGGTGGCTCCAGCGCACGCGGTTCAGTCGCATCATTCACTCTGATGTGGTGTTCATGAAGTTGGGTGTTGAGGTGCATGTACTGCATTGTGACAGAAAGTCACTTTACAACATCTTACAAGCCCAAAGTGGATTTTGAAAAAAGTTTCCACGAGCGCATGTTTTGGCCGTCTCAGCCAACTGTCATGAAATATGAAAAGTAAACGTGTCTTCACTTTTCCTTCATAGCTTGAAATTGGAAGGTCTTAGAAGCTTGAAACCAAGCGCATACAACACAAAGGGCCTCAATGAGCTACTGGCCGCTCACTGGTGGCTCCAGCGCACGCGGTTCAGTCGCATCATTCACTCTGATGTGGTGTTCATGAAGTTGGGTGTTGAGGTGCATGTAGTGCATTGTGACAGAAAGTCACTTTACAACATCTTACAAGCCCAAAGTGGATTTTGAAAAAAGTTTCCACGAGCGCATGTTTTGGCCGTCTCAGCCAACTGTCATGAAATATGAAAAGTAAACGTGTCTTCACTTTTCCTTCATAGCTTGAAATTGGAAGGTCTTAGAAGCTTGAAACCAAGCGCATACAACACAAAGGGCCTCAATGAGCTACTGGCCGCTCACTGGTGGCTCCAGCGCACGCGGTTCAGTCGCATCATTCACTCTGATGTGGTGTTCATGAAGTTGGGTGTTGAGGTGCATGTACTGCATTGTGACAGAAAGTCACTTTACAACATCTTACAAGCCCAAAGTGGATTTTGAAAAAAGTTTCCACGAGCGCATGTTTTGGCCGTCTCAGCCAACTGTCATGAAATATGAAAAGTAAACGTGTCTTCACTTTTCCTTCATAGCTTGAAATTGGAAGGTCTTAGAAGCTTGAAACCAAGCGCATACAACACAAAGGGCCTCAATGAGCTACTGGCCGCTCACTGGTGGCTCCAGCGCACGCGGTTCAGTCGCATCATTCACTCTGATGTGGTGTTCATGAAGTTGGGTGTTGAGGTGCATGTACTGCATTGTGACAGAAAGTCACTTTACAACATCTTACAAGCCCAAAGTGGATTTTGAAAAAAGTTTCCACGAGCGCATCTTTTGGCCGTCTCAGCCAACTGTCATGAAATATGAAAAGTAAACGTGTCTTCACTTTTCCTTCATAGCTTGAAATTGGAAGGTCTTAGAAGCTTGAAACCAAGCGCATACAACACAAAGGGCCTCAATGAGCTACTGGCCGCTCACTGGTGGCTCCAGCGCACGCGGTTCAGTCGCATCATTCACTCTGATGTGGTGTTCATGAAGTTGGGTGTTGAGGTGCATGTACTGCATTGTGACAGAAAGTCACTTTACAACATCTTACAAGCCCAAAGTGGATTTTGAAAAAAGTTTCCACGAGCGCATGTTTTGGCCGTCTCAGCCAACTGTCATGAAATATGAAAAGTAAACGTGTCTTCACTTTTCCTTCATAGCTTGAAATTGGAAGGTCTTAGAAGCTTGAAACCAAGCGCATACAACACAAAGGGCCTCAATGAGCTACTGGCCGCTCACTGGTGGCTCCAGCGCACGCGGTTCAGTCGCATCATTCACTCTGATGTGGTGTTCATGAAGTTGGGTGTTGAGGTGCATGTACTGCATTGTGACAGAAAGTCACTTTACAACATCTTACAAGCCCAAAGTGGATTTTGAAAAAAGTTTCCACGAGCGCATGTTTTGGCCGTCTCAGCCAACTCTCATGAAATATGAAAAGTAAACGTGTCTTCACTTTTCCTTCATAGCTTGAAATTGGAAGGTCTTAGAAGCTTGAAACCAAGCGCATACAACACAAAGGGCCTCAATGAGCTACTGGCCGCTCACTGGTGGCTCCAGCGCACGCGGTTCAGTCGCATCATTCACTCTGATGTGGTGTTCATGAAGTTGGGTGTTGAGGTGCATGTACTGCATTGTGACAGAAAGTCACTTTACAGCATCTTACAAGCCCAAAGTGGATTTTGAAAAAAGTTTCCACGAGCGCATGTTTTGGCCGTCTCAGCCAACTGTCATGAAATATGAAAAGTAAACGTGTCTTCACTTTTCCTTCATAGCTTGAAATTGGAAGGTCTTAGAAGCTTGAAACCAAGCGCATACAACACAAAGGGCCTCAATGAGCTACTGGCCGCTCACTGGTGGCTCCAGCGCACGCGGTTCAGTCGCATCATTCACTCTGATGTGGTGTTCATGAAGTTGGATGTTGAGGTGCATGTACTGCATTGTGACAGAAAGTCACTTTACAGCATCTTACAAGCCCAAAGTGGATTTTGAAAAAAGTTTCCACGAGCGCATGTTTTGGCCGTCTCAGCCAACTGTCATGAAATATGAAAAGTAAACGTGTCTTCGCTTTTCCTTCATAGCTTGAAATTGGAAGGTCTTAGAAGCTTGAAACCAAGCGCATACAACACAAAGGGCCTCAATGAGCTACTGGCCGCTCACTGGTGGCTCCAGCGCACGCGGTTCAGTCGCATCATTCACTCTGATGTGGTGTTCATGAAGTTGGGTGTTGAGGTGCATGTACTGCATTGTGACAGAAAGTCACTTTACAACATCTTACAAGCCCAAAGTGGATTTTGAAAAAAGTTTCCACGAGCGCATGTTTTGGCCGTCTCAGCCAACTGTCATGAAATATGAAAAGTAAACGTGTCTTCACTTTTCCTTCATAGCTTGAAATTGGAAGGTCTTAGAAGCTTGAAACCAAGCGCATACAACACAAAGGGCCTCAATGAGCTACTGGCCGCTCACTGGTGGCTCCAGCGCACGCGGTTCAGTCGCATCATTCACTCTGATGTGGTGTTCATGAAGTTGGGTGTTGAGGTGCATGTACTGCATTGTGACAGAAAGTCACTTTACAACATCTTACAAGCCCAAAGTGGATTTTGAAAAAAGTTTCCACGAGCGCATGTTTTGGCCGTCTCAGCCAACTGTCATGAAATATGAAAAGTAAACGTGTCTTCACTTTTCCTTCATAGCTTGAAATTGGAAGGTCTTAGAAGCTTGAAACCAAGCGCATACAACACAAAGGGCCTCAATGAGCTACTGGCCGCTCACTGGTGGCTCCAGCGCACGCGGTTCAGTCGCATCATTCACTCTGATGTGGTGTTCATGAAGTTGGGTGTTGAGGTGCATGTACTGCATTGTGACAGAAAGTCACTTTACAACATCTTACAAGCCCAAAGTGGATTTTGAAAAAAGTTTCCACGAGCGCATGTTTTGGCCGTCTCAGCCAACTGTCATGAAATATGAAAAGTAAACGTGTCTTCACTTTTCCTTCATAGCTTGAAATTGGAAGGTCTTAGAAGCTTGAAACCAAGCGCATACAACACAAAGGGCCTCAATGAGCTACTGGCCGCTCACTGGTGGCTCCAGCGCACGCGGTTCAGTCGCATCATTCACTCTGATGTGGTGTTCATGAAGTTGGGTGTTGAGGTGCATGTACTGCATTGTGACAGAAAGTCACTTTACAACATCTTACAAGCCCAAAGTGGATTTTGAAAAAAGTTTCCACGAGCGCATGTTTTGGCCGTCTCAGCCAACTGTCATGAAATATGAAAAGTAAACGTGTCTTCACTTTTCCTTCATAGCTTGAAATTGGAAGGTCTTAGAAGCTTGAAACCAAGCGCATACAACACAAAGGGCCTCAATGAGCTACTGGCCGCTCACTGGTGGCTCCAGCGCACGCGGTTCAGTCGCATCATTCACTCTGATGTGGTGTTCATGAAGTTGGGTGTTGAGGTGCATGTACTGCATTGTGACAGAAAGTCACTTTACAACATCTTACAAGCCCAAAGTGGATTTTGAAAAAAGTTTCCACGAGCGCATGTTTTGGCCGTCTCAGCCAACTGTCATGAAATATGAAAAGTAAACGTGTCTTCACTTTTCCTTCATAGCTTGAAATTGGAAGGTCTTAGAAGCTTGAAACCAAGCGCATACAACACAAAGGGCCTCAATGAGCTACTGGCCGCTCACTGGTGGCTCCAGCGCACGCGGTTCAGTCGCATCATTCACTCTGATGTGGTGTTCATGAAGTTGGGTGTTGAGGTGCATGTACTGCATTGTGACAGAAAGTCACTTTACAACATCTTACAAGCCCAAAGTGGATTTTGAAAAAAGTTTCCACGAGCGCATGTTTTGGCCGTCTCAGCCAACTGTCATGAAATATGAAAAGTAAACGTGTCTTCACTTTTCCTTCATAGCTTGAAATTGGAAGGTCTTAGAAGCTTGAAACCAAGCGCATACAACACAAAGGGCCTCAATGAGCTACTGGCCGCTCACTGGTGGCTCCAGCGCACGCGGTTCAGTCGCATCATTCACTCTGATGTGGTGTTCATGAAGTTGGGTGTTGAGGTGCATGTACTGCATTGTGACAGAAAGTCACTTTACAACATCTTACAAGCCCAAAGTGGATTTTGAAAAAAGTTTCCACGAGCGCATGTTTTGGCCGTCTCAGCCAACTGTCATGAAATATGAAAAGTAAACGTGTCTTCACTTTTCCTTCATAGCTTGAAATTGGAAGGTCTTAGAAGCTTGAAACCAAGCGCATACAACACAAAGGGCCTCAATGAGCTACTGGCCGCTCACTGGTGGCTCCAGCGCACGCGGTTCAGTCGCATCATTCACTCTGATGTGGTGTTCATGAAGTTGGGTGTTGAGGTGCATGTACTGCATTGTGACAGAAAGTCACTTTACAGCATCTTACAAGCCCAAAGTGGATTTTGAAAAAAGTTTCCACGAGCGCATGTTTTGGCCGTCTCAGCCAACTGTCATGAAATATGAAAAGTAAACGTGTCTTCACTTTTCCTTCATAGCTTGAAATTGGAAGGTCTTAGAAGCTTGAAACCAAGCGCATACAACACAAAGGGCCTCAATGAGCTACTGGCCGCTCACTGGTGGCTCCAGCGCACAAGGTTCAGTCGCATCATTCACTCTGATGTGGTGTTCATGAAGTTGGATGTTGAGGTGCATGTACTGCATTGTGACAGAAAGTCACTTTACAGCATCTTACAAGCCCAAAGTGGATTTTGAAAAAAGTTTCCACGAGCGCATGTTTTGGCCGTCTCAGCCAACTGTCATGAAATATGAAAAGTAAACGTGTCTTCGCTTTTCCTTCATAGCTTGAAATTGGAAGGTCTTAGAAGCTTGAAACCAAGCGCATACAACACAAAGGGCCTCAATGAGCTACTGGCCGCTCACTGGTGGCTCCAGCGCACGCGGTTCAGTCGCATCATTCACTCTGATGTGGTGTTCATGAAGTTGGGTGTTGAGGTGCATGTACTGCATTGTGACAGAAAGTCACTTTACAACATCTTACAAGCCCAAAGTGGATTTTGAAAAAAGTTTCCACGAGCGCATGTTTTGGCCGTCTCAGCCAACTGTCATGAAATATGAAAAGTAAACGTGTCTTCACTTTTCCTTCATAGCTTGAAATTGGAAGGTCTTAGAAGCTTGAAACCAAGCGCATACAACACAAAGGGCCTCAATGAGCTACTGGCCGCTCACTGGTGGCTCCAGCGCACGCGGTTCAGTCGCATCATTCACTCTGATGTGGTGTTCATGAAGTTGGGTGTTGAGGTGCATGTACTGCATTGTGACAGAAAGTCACTTTACAACATCTTACAAGCCCAAAGTGGATTTTGAAAAAAGTTTCCACGAGCGCATGTTTTGGCCGTCTCAGCCAACTGTCATGAAATATGAAAAGTAAACGTGTCTTCACTTTTCCTTCATAGCTTGAAATTGGAAGGTCTTAGAAGCTTGAAACCAAGCGCATACAACACAAAGGGCCTCAATGAGCTACTGGCCGCTCACTGGTGGCTCCAGCGCACGCGGTTCAGTCGCATCATTCACTCTGATGTGGTGTTCATGAAGTTGGGTGTTGAGGTGCATGTACTGCATTGTGACAGAAAGTCACTTTACAACATCTTACAAGCCCAAAGTGGATTTTGAAAAAAGTGTCCACGAACACATGTTTTGGCCGTCTCAGCCAACTGTCATGAAATATGAAAAGTAAACGTGTCTTCACTTTTCCTTCATAGCTTGAAATTGGAAGGTCTTAGAAGCTTGAAACCAAGCGCATACAACACAAAGGGCCTCAATGAGCTACTGGCCGCTCACTGGTGGCTCCAGCGCACGCGGTTCAGTCGCATCATTCACTCTGATGTGGTGTTCATGAAGTTGGGTGTTGAGGTGCATGTACTGCATTGTGACAGAAAGTCACTTTACAGCATCTTACAAGCCCAAAGTGGATTTTGAAAAAAGTTTCCACGAGCGCATGTTTTGGCCGTCTCAGCCAACTGTCATGAAATATGAAAAGTAAACGTGTCTTCACTTTTCCTTCATAGCTTGAAATTGGAAGGTCTTAGAAGCTTGAAACCAAGCGCATACAACACAAAGGGCCTCAATGAGCTACTGGCCGCTCACTGGTGGCTCCAGCGCACGCGGTTCAGTCGCATCATTCACTCTGATGTGGTGTTCATGAAGTTGGGTGTTGAGGTGCATGTACTGCATTGTGACAGAAAGTCACTTTACAACATCTTACAAGCCCAAAGTGGATTTTGAAAAAAGTTTCCACGAGCGCATGTTTTGGCCGTCTCAGCCAACTGTCATGAAATATGAAAAGTAAACGTGTCTTCACTTTTCCTTCATAGCTTGAAATTGGAAGGTCTTAGAAGCTTGAAACCAAGCGCATACAACACAAAGGGCCTCAATGAGCTACTGGCCGCTCACTGGTGGCTCCAGCGCACGCGGTTCAGTCGCATCATTCACTCTGATATGGTGTTCATGAAGTTGGGTGTTGAGGTGCATGTACTGCATTGTGACAGAAAGTCACTTTACAACATCTTACAAGCCCAAAGTGGATTTTGAAAAAAGTTTCCACGAGCGCATGTTTTGGCCGTCTCAGCCAACTGTCATGAAATATGAAAAGTAAACGTGTCTTCACTTTTCCTTCATAGCTTGAAATTGGAAGGTCTTAGAAGCTTGAAACCAAGCGCATACAACACAAAGGGCCTCAATGAGCTACTGGCCGCTCACTGGTGGCTCCAGCGCACGCGGTTCAGTCGCATCATTCACTCTGATGTGGTGTTCATGAAGTTGGGTGTTGAGGTGCATGTACTGCATTGTGACAGAAAGTCACTTTACAACATCTTACAAGCCCAAAGTGGATTTTGAAAAAAGTTTCCACGAGCGCATGTTTTGGCCGTCTCAGCCAACTGTCATGAAATATGAAAAGTAAACGTGTCTTCACTTTTCCTTCATAGCTTGAAATTGGAAGGTCTTAGAAGCTTGAAACCAAGCGCATACAACACAAAGGGCCTCAATGAGCTACTGGCCGCTCACTGGTGGCTCCAGCGCACGCGGTTCAGTCGCATCATTCACTCTGATGTGGTGTTCATGAAGTTGGGTGTTGAGGTGCATGTACTGCATTGTGACAGAAAGTCACTTTACAGCATCTTACAAGCCCAAAGTGGATTTTGAAAAAAGTTTCCACGAGCGCATGTTTTGGCCGTCTCAGCCAACTGTCATGAAATATGAAAAGTAAACGTGTCTTCACTTTTCCTTCATAGCTTGAAATTGGAAGGTCTTAGAAGCTTGAAACCAAGCGCATACAACACAAAGGGCCTCAATGAGCTACTGGCCGCTCACTGGTGGCTCCAGCGCACGCGGTTCAGTCGCATCATTCACTCTGATGTGGTGTTCATGAAGTTGGGTGTTGAGGTGCATGTACTGCATTGTGACAGAAAGTCACTTTACAACATCTTACAAGCCCAAAGTGGATTTTGAAAAAAGTTTCCACGAGCGCATGTTTTGGCCGTCTCAGCCAACTGTCATGAAATATGAAAAGTAAACGTGTCTTCACTTTTCCTTCATAGCTTGAAATTGGAAGGTCTTAGAAGCTTGAAACCAAGCGCATACAACACAAAGGGCCTCAATGAGCTACTGGCCGCTCACTGGTGGCTCCAGCGCACGCGGTTCAGTCGCATCATTCACTCTGATGTGGTGTTCATGAAGTTGGGTGTTGAGGTGCATGTACTGCATTGTGACAGAAAGTCACTTTACAACATCTTACAAGCCCAAAGTGGATTTTGAAAAAAGTTTCCACGAGCGCATGTTTTGGCCGTCTCAGCCAACTGTCATGAAATATGAAAAGTAAACGTGTCTTCACTTTTCCTTCATAGCTTGAAATTGGAAGGTCTTAGAAGCTTGAAACCAAGCGCATACAACACAAAGGGCCTCAATGAGCTACTGGCCGCTCACTGGTGGCTCCAGCGCACGCGGTTCAGTCGCATCATTCACTCTGATGTGGTGTTCATGAAGTCAGTGTTGGGGAGTAACGCATTACATGTAATTGAGTTACGTAATTTAATTACAAAATAAATGTAACAGTAATATATTACAGTTACTGTAGAAAAAAATGTAATTCAATTACAGGTACTTTTGAAATTTTTCAAAATTACAATTTGAATTACATATCAATATTGTCAGCAAAACTTTGCAAAAAATATTGTATGTAAAAAGAACTGTTTCCCTCCACAGCCATAGTTTGATACGGGACCTTCTGATAGGCTCTATCACGTCTACAGCGCCATCAGCGTAGGCCTACATGCCTGCCTGTAAACGTGTTATGATTATCATTATATTATCTTCACAAAAAAATGTGATGCTAATTCATGTATTGAATGCCCTTGCTGCCTTGTGCGCTTGTACAGAACTGCTCGGCAGCCTGTAGACCAAGGCCGAAATCTTCGCATGGATTTGGGGACTATATATATCATTAAAAAATCGGAAAAGTAATCAAAAAGTAATCAAAAGTAATTAGTTACGTTACTCAGAAAAAGTAATTCAAATAGTTACACTACTATTACATTTTAAACAGAGTAACTTGTAACTGTAACACATTACATTTCTAAAGTAACCTTCCCAACACTGCATGAAGTTGGGTGTTGAGGTGCATGTACTGCATTGTGACAGAAAGTCACTTTACAACATCTTACAAGCCCAAAGTGGATTTTGAAAAAAGTTTCCACGAGCGCATGTTTTGGCCGTCTCAGCCAACTGTCATGAAATATGAAAAGTAAACGTGTCTTCACTTTTCCTTCATAGCTTGAAATTGGAAGGTCTTAGAAGCTTGAAACCAAGCGCATACAACACAAAGGGCCTCAATGAGCTACTGGCCGCTCACTGGTGGCTCCAGCGCACGCGGTTCAGTCGCATCATTCACTCTGATGTGGTGTTCATGAAGTTGGGTGTTGAGGTGCATGTACTGCATTGTGACAGAAAGTCACTTTACAACATCTTACAAGCCCAAAGTGGATTTTGAAAAAAGTTTCCACGAGCGCATGTTTTGGCCGTCTCAGCCAACTGTCATGAAATATGAAAAGTAAACGTGTCTTCACTTTTCCTTCATAGCTTGAAATTGGAAGGTCTTAGAAGCTTGAAACCAAGCGCATACAACACAAAGGGCCTCAATGAGCTACTGGCCGCTCACTGGTGGCTCCAGCGCACGCGGTTCAGTCGCATCATTCACTCTGATGTGGTGTTCATGAAGTTGGGTGTTGAGGTGCATGTACTGCATTGTGACAGAAAGTCACTTTACAACATCTTACAAGCCCAAAGTGGATTTTGAAAAAAGTTTCCACGAGCGCATGTTTTGGCCGTCTCAGCCAACTGTCATGAAATATGAAAAGTAAACGTGTCTTCACTTTTCCTTCATAGCTTGAAATTGGAAGGTCTTAGAAGCTTGAAACCAAGCGCATACAACACAAAGGGCCTCAATGAGCTACTGGCCGCTCACTGGTGGCTCCAGCGCACGCGGTTCAGTCGCATCATTCACTCTGATGTGGTGTTCATGAAGTTGGGTGTTGAGGTGCATGTACTGCATTGTGACAGAAAGTCACTTTACAACATCTTACAAGCCCAAAGTGGATTTTGAAAAAAGTTTCCACGAGCGCATGTTTTGGCCGTCTCAGCCAACTGTCATGAAATATGAAAAGTAAACGTGTCTTCACTTTTCCTTCATAGCTTGAAATTGGAAGGTCTTAGAAGCTTGAAACCAAGCGCATACAACACAAAGGGCCTCAATGAGCTACTGGCCGCTCACTGGTGGCTCCAGCGCACGCGGTTCAGTCGCATCATTCACTCTGATGTGGTGTTCATGAAGTTGGGTGTTGAGGTGCATGTACTGCATTGTGACAGAAAGTCACTTTACAACATCTTACAAGCCCAAAGTGGATTTTGAAAAAAGTTTCCACGAGCGCATGTTTTGGCCGTCTCAGCCAACTGTCATGAAATATGAAAAGTAAACGTGTCTTCGCTTTTCCTTCATAGCTTGAAATTGGAAGGTCTTAGAAGCTTGAAACCAAGCGCATACAACACAAAGGGCCTCAATGAGCTACTGGCCGCTCACTGGTGGCTCCAGCGCACGCGGTTCAGTCGCATCATTCACTCTGATGTGGTGTTCATGAAGTTGGGTGTTGAGGTGCATGTACTGCATTGTGACAGAAAGTCACTTTACAACATCTTACAAGCCCAAAGTGGATTTTGAAAAAAGTTTCCACGAGCGCATGTTTTGGCCGTCTCAGCCAACTGTCATGAAATATGAAAAGTAAACGTGTCTTCGCTTTTCCTTCATAGCTTGAAATTGGAAGGTCTTAGAAGCTTGAAACCAAGCGCATACAACACAAAGGGCCTCAATGAGCTACTGGCCGCTCACTGGTGGCTCCAGCGCACGCGGTTCAGTCGCATCATTCACTCTGATGTGGTGTTCATGAAGTTGGGTGTTGAGGTGCATGTACTGCATTGTGACAGAAAGTCACTTTACAACATCTTACAAGCCCAAAGTGGATTTTGAAAAAAGTTTCCACGAGCGCATGTTTTGGCCGTCTCAGCCAACTGTCATGAAATATGAAAAGTAAACGTGTCTTCACTTTTCCTTCATAGCTTGAAATTGGAAGGTCTTAGAAGCTTGAAACCAAGCGCATACAACACAAAGGGCCTCAATGAGCTACTGGCCGCTCACTGGTGGCTCCAGCGCACGCGGTTCAGTCGCATCATTCACTCTGATGTGGTGTTCATGAAGTTGGGTGTTGAGGTGCATGTACTGCATTGTGACAGAAAGTCACTTTACAACATCTTACAAGCCCAAAGTGGATTTTGAAAAAAGTTTCCACGAGCGCATGTTTTGGCCGTCTCAGCCAACTGTCATGAAATATGAAAAGTAAACGTGTCTTCACTTTTCCTTCATAGCTTGAAATTGGAAGGTCTTAGAAGCTTGAAACCAAGCGCATACAACACAAAGGGCCTCAATGAGCTACTGGCCGCTCACTGGTGGCTCCAGCGCACGCGGTTCAGTCGCATCATTCACTCTGATGTGGTGTTCATGAAGTTGGGTGTTGAGGTGCATGTACTGCATTGTGACAGAAAGTCACTTTACAACATCTTACAAGCCCAAAGTGGATTTTGAAAAAAGTTTCCACGAGCGCATGTTTTGGCCGTCTCAGCCAACTGTCATGAAATATGAAAAGTAAACGTGTCTTCACTTTTCCTTCATAGCTTGAAATTGGAAGGTCTTAGAAGCTTGAAACCAAGCGCATACAACACAAAGGGCCTCAATGAGCTACTGGCCGCTCACTGGTGGCTCCAGCGCACGCGGTTCAGTCGCATCATTCACTCTGATGTGGTGTTCATGAAGTTGGGTGTTGAGGTGCATGTACTGCATCGTGACAGAAAGTCACTTTACAACATCTTACAAGCCCAAAGTGGATTTTGAAAAAAGTTTCCACGAGCGCATGTTTTGGCCGTCTCAGCCAACTGTCATGAAATATGAAAAGTAAACGTGTCTTCACTTTTCCTTCATAGCTTGAAATTGGAAGGTCTTAGAAGCTTGAAACCAAGCGCATACAACACAAAGGGCCTCAATGAGCTACTGGCCGCTCACTGGTGGCTCCAGCGCACGCGGTTCAGTCGCATCATTCACTCTGATGTGGTGTTCATGAAGTTGGGTGTTGAGGTGCATGTACTGCATTGTGACAGAAAGTCACTTTACAACATCTTACAAGCCCAAAGTGGATTTTGAAAAAAGTTTCCACGAGCGCATGTTTTGGCCGTCTCAGCCAACTGTCATGAAATATGAAAAGTAAACGTGTCTTCACTTTCCCTTCATAGCTTGAAATTGGAAGGTCTTAGAAGCTTGAAACCAAGCGCATACAACACAAAGGGCCTCAATGAGCTACTGGCCGCTCACTGGTGGCTCCAGCGCACGCGGTTCAGTCGCATCATTCACTCTGATGTGGTGTTCATGAAGTTGGGTGTTGAGGTGCATGTACTGCATTGTGATAGAAAGTCACTTTACAACATCTTACAAGCCCAAAGTGGATTTTGAAAAAAGTTTCCACGAGCGCATGTTTTGGCCGTCTCAGCCAACTGTCATGAAATATGAAAAGTAAACGTGTCTTCGCTTTTCCTTCATAGCTTGAAATTGGAAGGTCTTAGAAGCTTGAAACCAAGCGCATACAACACAAAGGGCCTCAATGAGCTACTGGCCGCTCACTGGTGGCTCCAGCGCACGCGGTTCAGTCGCATCATTCACTCTGATGTGGTGTTCATGAAGTTGGGTGTTGAGGTGCATGTACTGCATTGTGACAGAAAGTCACTTTACAACATCTTACAAGCCCAAAGTGGATTTTGAAAAAAGTTTCCACGAGCGCATGTTTTGGCCGTCTCAGCCAACTGTCATGAAATATGAAAAGTAAACGTGTCTTCGCTTTTCCTTCATAGCTTGAAATTGGAAGGTCTTAGAAGCTTGAAACCAAGCGCATACAACACAAAGGGCCTCAATGAGCTACTGGCCGCTCACTGGTGGCTCCAGCGCACGCGGTTCAGTCGCATCATTCACTCTGATGTGGTGTTCATGAAGTTGGGTGTTGAGGTGCATGTACTGCATTGTGACAGAAAGTCACTTTACAACATCTTACAAGCCCAAAGTGGATTTTGAAAAAAGTTTCCACGAGCGCATGTTTTGGCCGTCTCAGCCAACTGTCATGAAATATGAAAAGTAAACGTGTCTTCACTTTTCCTTCATAGCTTGAAATTGGAAGGTCTTAGAAGCTTGAAACCAAGCGCATACAACACAAAGGGCCTCAATGAGCTACTGGCCGCTCACTGGTGGCTCCAGCGCACGCGGTTCAGTCGCATCATTCACTCTGATGTGGTGTTCATGAAGTTGGGTGTTGAGGTGCATGTACTGCATTGTGACAGAAAGTCACTTTACAACATCTTACAAGCCCAAAGTGGATTTTGAAAAAAGTTTCCACGAGCGCATGTTTTGGCCGTCTCAGCCAACTGTCATGAAATATGAAAAGTAAACGTGTCTTCACTTTTCCTTCATAGCTTGAAATTGGAAGGTCTTAGAAGCTTGAAACCAAGCGCATACAACACAAAGGGCCTCAATGAGCTACTGGCCGCTCACTGGTGGCTCCAGCGCACGCGGTTCAGTCGCATCATTCACTCTGATGTGGTGTTCATGAAGTTGGGTGTTGAGGTGCATGTACTGCATTGTGACAGAAAGTCACTTTACAACATCTTACAAGCCCAAAGTGGATTTTGAAAAAAGTTTCCACGAGCGCATGTTTTGGCCGTCTCAGCCAACTGTCATGAAATATGAAAAGTAAACGTGTCTTCACTTTTCCTTCATAGCTTGAAATTGGAAGGTCTTAGAAGCTTGAAACCAAGCGCATACAACACAAAGGGCCTCAATGAGCTACTGGCCGCTCACTGGTGGCTCCAGCGCACGCGGTTCAGTCGCATCATTCACTCTGATGTGGTGTTCATGAAGTTGGGTGTTGAGGTGCATGTACTGCATTGTGACAGAAAGTCACTTTACAACATCTTACAAGCCCAAAGTGGATTTTGAAAAAAGTTTCCACGAGCGCATGTTTTGGCCGTCTCAGCCAACTGTCATGAAATATGAAAAGTAAACGTGTCTTCGCTTTTCCTTCATAGCTTGTAATTGGAAGGTCTTAGAAGCTTGAAACCAAGCGCATACAACACAAAGGGCCTCAATGAGCTACTGGCCGCTCACTGGTGGCTCCAGCGCACGCGGTTCAGTCGCATCATTCACTCTGATGTGGTGTTCATGAAGTTGGGTGTTGAGGTGCATGTACTGCATTGTGACAGAAAGTCACTTTACAACATCTTACAAGCCCAAAGTGGATTTTGAAAAAAGTTTCCACGAGCGCATGTTTTGGCCGTCTCAGCCAACTGTCATGAAATATGAAAAGTAAACGTGTCTTCGCTTTTCCTTCATAGCTTGAAATTGGAAGGTCTTAGAAGCTTGAAACCAAGCGCATACAACACAAAGGGCCTCAATGAGCTACTGGCGGCTCACTGGTGGCTCCAGCGCACGCGGTTCAGTCGCATCATTCACTCTGATGTGGTGTTCATGAAGTTGGGTGTTGAGGTGCATGTACTGCATTGTGACAGAAAGTCACTTTACAACATCTTACAAGCCCAAAGTGGATTTTGAAAAAAGTTTCCACGAGCGCATGTTTTGGCCGTCTCAGCCAACTGTCATGAAATATGAAAAGTAAACATGTCTTCACTTTTCCTTCATAGCTTGAAATTGGAAGGTCTTAGAAGCTTGAAACCAAGCGCATACAACACAAAGGGCCTCAATGAGCTACTGGCCGCTCACTGGTGGCTCCAGCGCACGCGGTTCAGTCGCATCATTCACTCTGATGTGGTGTTCATGAAGTTGGGTGTTGAGGTGCATGTACTGCATTGTGACAGAAAGTCACTTTACAACATCTTACAAGCCCAAAGTGGATTTTGAAAAAAGTTTCCACGAGCGCATGTTTTGGCCGTCTCAGCCAACTGTCATGAAATATGAAAAGTAAACGTGTCTTCACTTTTCCTTCATAGCTTGAAATTGGAAGGTCTTAGAAGCTTGAAACCAAGCGCATACAACACAAAGGGCCTCAATGAGCTACTGGCCGCTCACTGGTGGCTCCAGCGCACGCGGTTCAGTCGCATCATTCACTCTGATGTGGTGTTCATGAAGTTGGGTGTTGAGGTGCATGTACTGCATTGTGACAGAAAGTCACTTTACAACATCTTACAAGCCCAAAGTGGATTTTGAAAAAAGTTTCCACGAGCGCATGTTTTGGCCATCTCAGCCAACTGTCATGAAATATGAAAAGTAAACGTGTCTTCACTTTTCCTTCATAGCTTGAAATTGGAAGGTCTTAGAAGCTTGAAACCAAGCGCATACAACACAAAGGGCCTCAATGAGCTACTGGCCGCTCACTGGTGGCTCCAGCGCACGCGGTTCAGTCGCATCATTCACTCTGATGTGGTGTTCATGAAGTTGGGTGTTGAGGTGCATGTACTGCATTGTGACAGAAAGTCACTTTACAACATCTTACAAGCCCAAAGTGGATTTTGAAAAAAGTTTCCACGAGCGCATGTTTTGGCCGTCTCAGCCAACTGTCATGAAATATGAAAAGTAAACGTGTCTTCACTTTTCCTTCATAGCTTGAAATTGGAAGGTCTTAGAAGCTTGAAACCAAGCGCATACAACACAAAGGGCCTCAATGAGCTACTGGCCGCTCACTGGTGGCTCCAGCGCACGCGGTTCAGTCGCATCATTCACTCTGATGTGGTGTTCATGAAGTTGGGTGTTGAGGTGCATGTACTGCATTGTGACAGAAAGTCACTTTACAACATCTTACAAGCCCAAAGTGGATTTTGAAAAAAGTTTCCACGAGCGCATGTTTTGGCCGTCTCAGCCAACTGTCATGAAATATGAAAAGTAAACGTGTCTTCACTTTTCCTTCATAGCTTGAAATTGGAAGGTCTTAGAAGCTTGAAACCAAGCGCATACAACACAAAGGGCCTCAATGAGCTACTGGCCGCTCACTGGTGGCTCCAGCGCACGCGGTTCAGTCGCATCATTCACTCTGATGTGGTGTTCATGAAGTTGGGTGTTGAGGTGCATGTACTGCATTGTGACAGAAAGTCACTTTACAACATCTTACAAGCCCAAAGTGGATTTTGAAAAAAGTTTCCACGAGCGCATGTTTTGGCCGTCTCAGCCAACTGTCATGAAATATGAAAAGTAAACGTGTCTTCGCTTTTCCTTCATAGCTTGAAATTGGAAGGTCTTAGAAGCTTGAAACCAAGCGCATACAACACAAAGGGCCTCAATGAGCTACTGGCCGCTCACTGGTGGCTCCAGCGCACGCGGTTCAGTCGCATCATTCACTCTGATGTGGTGTTCATGAAGTTGGGTGTTGAGGTGCATGTACTGCATTGTGACAGAAAGTCACTTTACAACATCTTACAAGCCCAAAGTGGATTTTGAAAAAAGTTTCCACGAGCGCATGTTTTGGCCGTCTCAGCCAACTGTCATGAAATATGAAAAGTAAACGTGTCTTC
Source organism: Sardina pilchardus (assembly GCF_963854185.1). Classification (NCBI taxonomy): domain Eukaryota; kingdom Metazoa; phylum Chordata; class Actinopteri; order Clupeiformes; family Clupeidae; genus Sardina; species Sardina pilchardus. Next base: position 30,332,401 of record NC_085015.1, read on the forward strand.
ACTTTTCCTTCATAGCTTGAAATTGGAAGGTCTTAGAAGCTTGAAACCAAGCGCATACAACACAAAGGGCCTCAATGAGCTACTGGCCGCTCACTGGTGGCTCCAGCGCACGCGGTTCAGTCGCATCATTCACTCTGATGTGGTGTTCATGAAGTTGGGTGTTGAGGTGCATGTACTGCATTGTGACAGAAAGTCACTTTACAACATCTTACAAGCCCAAAGTGGATTTTGAAAAAAGTTTCCACGAGCGCATGTTTTGGCCGTCTCAGCCAACTGTCATGAAATATGAAAAGTAAACATGTCTTCACTTTTCCTTCATAGCTTGAAATTGGAAGGTCTTAGAAGCTTGAAACCAAGCGCATACAACACAAAGGGCCTCAATGAGCTACTGGCCGCTCACTGGTGGCTCCAGCGCACGCGGTTCAGTCGCATCATTCACTCTGATGTGGTGTTCATGAAGTTGGGTGTTGAGGTGCATGTACTGCATTGTGACAGAAAGTCACTTTACAACATCTTACAAGCCCAAAGTGGATTTTGAAAAAAGTTTCCACGAGCGCATGTTTTGGCCGTCTCAGCCAACTGTCATGAAATATGAAAAGTAAACGTGTCTTCACTTTTCCTTCATAGCTTGAAATTGGAAGGTCTTAGAAGCTTGAAACCAAGCGCATACAACACAAAGGGCCTCAATGAGCTACTGGCCGCTCACTGGTGGCTCCAGCGCACGCGGTTCAGTCGCATCATTCACTCTGATGTGGTGTTCATGAAGTTGGGTGTTGAGGTGCATGTACTGCATTGTGACAGAAAGTCACTTTACAACATCTTACAAGCCCAAAGTGGATTTTGAAAAAAGTTTCCACGAGCGCATGTTTTGGCCGTCTCAGCCAACTGTCATGAAATATGAAAAGTAAACGTGTCTTCACTTTTCCTTCATAGCTTGAAATTGGAAGGTCTTAGAAGCTTGAAACCAAGCGCATACAACACAAAGGGCCTCAATGAGCTACTGGCCGCTCACTGGTGGCTCCAGCGCACGCGGTTCAGTCGCATCATTCACTCTGATGTGGTGTTCATGAAGTTGGGTGTTGAGGTGCATGTACTGCATTGTGACAGAAAGTCACTTTACAACATCTTACAAGCCCAAAGTGGATTTTGAAAAAAGTTTCCACGAGCGCATGTTTTGGCCGTCTCAGCCAACTGTCATGAAATATGAAAAGTAAACGTGTCTTCGCTTTTCCTTCATAGCTTGAAATTGGAAGGTCTTAGAAGCTTGAAACCAAGCGCATACAACACAAAGGGCCTCAATGAGCTACTGGCCGCTCACTGGTGGCTCCAGCGCACGCGGTTCAGTCGCATCATTCACTCTGATGTGGTGTTCATGAAGTTGGGTGTTGAGGTGCATGTACTGCATTGTGACAGAAAGTCACTTTACAACATCTTACAAGCCCAAAGTGGATTTTGAAAAAAGTTTCCACGAGCGCATGTTTTGGCCGTCTCAGCCAACTGTCATGAAATATGAAAAGTAAACGTGTCTTCACTTTTCCTTCATAGCTTGAAATTGGAAGGTCTTAGAAGCTTGAAACCAAGCGCATACAACACAAAGGGCCTCAATGAGCTACTGGCCGCTCACTGGTGGCTCCAGCGCACGCGGTTCAGTCGCATCATTCACTCTGATGTGGTGTTCATGAAGTTGGGTGTTGAGGTGCATGTACTGCATTGTGACAGAAAGTCACTTTACAACATCTTACAAGCCCAAAGTGGATTTTGAAAAAAGTTTCCACGAGCGCATGTTTTGGCCGTCTCAGCCAACTGTCATGAAATATGAAAAGTAAACGTGTCTTCACTTTTCCTTCATAGCTTGAAATTGGAAGGTCTTAGAAGCTTGAAACCAAGCTCATACAACACAAAGGGCCTCAATGAGCTACTGGCCGCTCACTGGTGGCTCCAGCGCACGCGGTTCAGTCGCATCATTCACTCTGATGTGGTGTTCATGAAGTTGGGTGTTGAGGTGCATGTACTGCATTGTGACAGAAAGTCACTTTACAACATCTTACAAGCCCAAAGTGGATTTTGAAAAAAGTTTCCACGAGCGCATGTTTTGGCCGTCTCAGCCAACTGTCATGAAATATGAAAAGTAAACGTGTCTTCGCTTTTCCTTCATAGCTTGAAATTGGAAGGTCTTAGAAGCTTGAAACCAAGCGCATACAACACAAAGGGCCTCAATGAGCTACTGGCCGCTCACTGGTGGCTCCAGCGCATGCGGTTCAGTCGCATCATTCACTCTGATGTGGTGTTCATGAAGTTGGGTGTTGAGGTGCATGTACTGCATTGTGACAGAAAGTCACTTTACAACATCTTACAAGCCCAAAGTGGATTTTGAAAAAAGTTTCCACGAGCGCATGTTTTGGCCGTCTCAGCCAACTGTCATGAAATATGAAAAGTAAACGTGTCTTCACTTTTCCTTCATAGCTTGAAATTGGAAGGTCTTAGAAGCTTGAAACCAAGCGCATACAACACAAAGGGCCTCAATGAGCTACTGGCCGCTCACTGGTGGCTCCAGCGCACGCGGTTCAGTCGCATCATTCACTCTGATGTGGTGTTCATGAAGTTGGGTGTTGAGGTGCATGTACTGCATTGTGACAGAAAGTCACTTTACAACATCTTACAAGCCCAAAGTGGATTTTGAAAAAAGTTTCCACGAGCGCATGTTTTGGCCGTCTCAGCCAACTGTCATGAAATATGAAAAGTAAACGTGTCTTCACTTTTCCTTCATAGCTTGAAATTGGAAGGTCTTAGAAGCTTGAAACCAAGCGCATACAACACAAAGGGCCTCAATGAGCTACTGGCCGCTCACTGGTGGCTCCAGCGCACGCGGTTCAGTCGCATCATTCACTCTGATGTGGTGTTCATGAAGTTGGGTGTTGAGGTGCATGTACTGCATTGTGACAGAAAGTCACTTTACAACATCTTACAAGCCCAAAGTGGATTTTGAAAAAAGTTTCCACGAGCGCATGTTTTGGCCGTCTCAGCCAACTGTCATGAAATATGAAAAGTAAACGTGTCTTCACTTTTCCTTCATAGCTTGAAATTGGAAGGTCTTAGAAGCTTGAAACCAAGCGCATACAACACAAAGGGCCTCAATGAGCTACTGGCCGCTCACTGGTGGCTCCAGCGCACGCGGTTCAGTCGCATCATTCACTCTGATGTGGTGTTCATGAAGTTGGGTGTTGAGGTGCATGTACTGCATTGTGACAGAAAGTCACTTTACAACATCTTACAAGCCCAAAGTGGATTTTGAAAAAAGTTTCCACGAGCGCATGTTTTGGCCGTCTCAGCCAACTGTCATGAAATATGAAAAGTAAACGTGTCTTCACTTTTCCTTCATAGCTTGAAATTGGAAGGTCTTAGAAGCTTGAAACCAAGCGCATACAACACAAAGGGCCTCAATGAGCTACTGGCCGCTCACTGGTGGCTCCAGCGCACGCGGTTCAGTCGCATCATTCACTCTGATGTGGTGTTCATGAAGTTGGGTGTTGAGGTGCATGTACTGCATTGTGACAGAAAGTCACTTTACAACATCTTACAAGCCCAAAGTGGATTTTGAAAAAAGTTTCCACGAGCGCATGTTTTGGCCGTCTCAGCCAACTGTCATGAAATATGAAAAGTAAACGTGTCTTCACTTTTCCTTCATAGCTTGAAATTGGAAGGTCTTAGAAGCTTGAAACCAAGCGCATACAACACAAAGGGCCTCAATGAGCTACTGGCCGCTCACTGGTGGCTCCAGCGCACGCGGTTCAGTCGCATCATTCACTCTGATGTGGTGTTCATGAAGTTGGGTGTTGAGGTGCATGTACTGCATTGTGACAGAAAGTCACTTTACAACATCTTACAAGCCCAAAGTGGATTTTGAAAAAAGTTTCCACGAGCGCATGTTTTGGCCGTCTCAGCCAACTGTCATGAAATATGAAAAGTAAACGTGTCTTCACTTTTCCTTCATAGCTTGAAATTGGAAGGTCTTAGAAGCTTGAAACCAAGCGCATACAACACAAAGGGCCTCAATGAGCTACTGGCCGCTCACTGGTGGCTCCAGCGCACGCGGTTCAGTCGCATCATTCACTCTGATGTGGTGTTCATGAAGTTGGGTGTTGAGGTGCATGTACTGCATTGTGACAGAAAGTCACTTTACAACATCTTACAAGCCCAAAGTGGATTTTGAAAAAAGTTTCCACGAGCGCATGTTTTGGCCGTCTCAGCCAACTGTCATGAAATATGAAAAGTAAACGTGTCTTCACTTTTCCTTCATAGCTTGAAATTGGAAGGTCTTAGAAGCTTGAAACCAAGCGCATACAACACAAAGGGCCTCAATGAGCTACTGGCCGCTCACTGGTGGCTCCAGCGCACGCGGTTCAGTCGCATCATTCACTCTGATGTGGTGTTCATGAAGTTGGGTGTTGAGGTGCATGTACTGCATTGTGACAGAAAGTCACTTTACAACATCTTACAAGCCCAAAGTGGATTTTGAAAAAAGTTTCCACGAGCGCATGTTTTGGCCGTCTCAGCCAACTGTCATGAAATATGAAAAGTAAACGTGTCTTCACTTTTCCTTCATAGCTTGAAATTGGAAGGTCTTAGAAGCTTGAAACCAAGCGCATACAACACAAAGGGCCTCAATGAGCTACTGGCCGCTCACTGGTGGCTCCAGCGCACGCGGTTCAGTCGCATCATTCACTCTGATGTGGTGTTCATGAAGTTGGGTGTTGAGGTGCATGTACTGCATTGTGACAGAAAGTCACTTTACAACATCTTACAAGCCCAAAGTGGATTTTGAAAAAAGTTTCCACGAGCGCATGTTTTGGCCGTCTCAGCCAACTGTCATGAAATATGAAAAGTAAACGTGTCTTCACTTTTCCTTCATAGCTTGAAATTGGAAGGTCTTAGAAGCTTGAAACCAAGCGCATACAACACAAAGGGCCTCAATGAGCTACTGGCCGCTCACTGGTGGCTCCAGCGCACGCGGTTCAGTCGCATCATTCACTCTGATGTGGTGTTCATGAAGTTGGGTGTTGAGGTGCATGTACTGCATTGTGACAGAAAGTCACTTTACAACATCTTACAAGCCCAAAGTGGATTTTGAAAAAAGTTTCCACGAGCGCATGTTTTGGCCGTCTCAGCCAACTGTCATGAAATATGAAAAGTAAACGTGTCTTCACTTTTCCTTCATAGCTTGAAATTGGAAGGTCTTAGAAGCTTGAAACCAAGCGCATACAACACAAAGGGCCTCAATGAGCTACTGGCCGCTCACTGGTGGCTCCAGCGCACGCGGTTCAGTCGCATCATTCACTCTGATGTGGTGTTCATGAAGTTGGGTGTTGAGGTGCATGTACTGCATTGTGACAGAAAGTCACTTTACAACATCTTACAAGCCCAAAGTGGATTTTGAAAAAAGTTTCCACGAGCGCATGTTTTGGCCGTCTCAGCCAACTGTCATGAAATATGAAAAGTAAACGTGTCTTCACTTTTCCTTCATAGCTTGAAATTGGAAGGTCTTAGAAGCTTGAAACCAAGCGCATACAACACAAAGGGCCTCAATGAGCTACTGGCCGCTCACTGGTGGCTCCAGCGCACGCGGTTCAGTCGCATCATTCACTCTGATGTGGTGTTCATGAAGTTGGGTGTTGAGGTGCATGTACTGCATTGTGACAGAAAGTCACTTTACAACATCTTACAAGCCCAAAGTGGATTTTGAAAAAAGTTTCCACGAGCGCATGTTTTGGCCGTCTCAGCCAACTGTCATGAAATATGAAAAGTAAACGTGTCTTCACTTTTCCTTCATAGCTTGAAATTGGAAGGTCTTAGAAGCTTGAAACCAAGCGCATACAACACAAAGGGCCTCAATGAGCTACTGGCCGCTCACTGGTGGCTCCAGCGCACGCGGTTCAGTCGCATCATTCACTCTGATGTGGTGTTCATGAAGTTGGGTGTTGAGGTGCATGTACTGCATTGTGACAGAAAGTCACTTTACAACATCTTACAAGCCCAAAGTGGATTTTGAAAAAAGTTTCCACGAGCGCATGTTTTGGCCGTCTCAGCCAACTGTCATGAAATATGAAAAGTAAACGTGTCTTCACTTTTCCTTCATAGCTTGAAATTGGAAGGTCTTAGAAGCTTGAAACCAAGCGCATACAACACAAAGGGCCTCAATGAGCTACTGGCCGCTCACTGGTGGCTCCAGCGCACGCGGTTCAGTCGCATCATTCACTCTGATGTGGTGTTCATGAAGTTGGGTGTTGAGGTGCATGTACTGCATTGTGACAGAAAGTCACTTTACAACATCTTACAAGCCCAAAGTGGATTTTGAAAAAAGTTTCCACGAGCGCATGTTTTGGCCGTCTCAGCCAACTGTCATGAAATATGAAAAGTAAACGTGTCTTCACTTTTCCTTCATAGCTTGAAATTGGAAGGTCTTAGAAGCTTGAAACCAAGCGCATACAACACAAAGGGCCTCAATGAGCTACTGGCCGCTCACTGGTGGCTCCAGCGCACGCGGTTCAGTCGCATCATTCACTCTGATGTGGTGTTCATGAAGTTGGGTGTTGAGGTGCATGTACTGCATTGTGACAGAAAGTCACTTTACAACATCTTACAAGCCCAAAGTGGATTTTGAAAAAAGTTTCCACGAGCGCATGTTTTGGCCGTCTCAGCCAACTGTCATGAAATATGAAAAGTAAACGTGTCTTCACTTTTCCTTCATAGCTTGAAATTGGAAGGTCTTAGAAGCTTGAAACCAAGCGCATACAACACAAAGGGCCTCAATGAGCTACTGGCCGCTCACTGGTGGCTCCAGCGCACGCGGTTCAGTCGCATCATTCACTCTGATGTGGTGTTCATGAAGTTGGGTGTTGAGGTGCATGTACTGCATTGTGACAGAAAGTCACTTTACAACATCTTACAAGCCCAAAGTGGATTTTGAAAAAAGTTTCCACGAGCGCATGTTTTGGCCGTCTCAGCCAACTGTCATGAAATATGAAAAGTAAACGTGTCTTCACTTTTCCTTCATAGCTTGAAATTGGAAGGTCTTAGAAGCTTGAAACCAAGCGCATACAACACAAAGGGCCTCAATGAGCTACTGGCCGCTCACTGGTGGCTCCAGCGCACGCGGTTCAGTCGCATCATTCACTCTGATGTGGTGTTCATGAAGTTGGGTGTTGAGGTGCATGTACTGCATTGTGACAGAAAGTCACTTTACAACATCTTACAAGCCCAAAGTGGATTTTGAAAAAAGTTTCCACGAGCGCATGTTTTGGCCGTCTCAGCCAACTGTCATGAAATATGAAAAGTAAACGTGTCTTCACTTTTCCTTCATAGCTTGAAATTGGAAGGTCTTAGAAGCTTGAAACCAAGCGCATACAACACAAAGGGCCTCAATGAGCTACTGGCCGCTCACTGGTGGCTCCAGCGCACGCGGTTCAGTCGCATCATTCACTCTGATGTGGTATTCATGAAGTTGGGTGTTGAGGTGCATGTACTGCATTGTGACAGAAAGTCACTTTACAACATCTTACAAGCCCAAAGTGGATTTTGAAAAAAGTTTCCACGAGCGCATGTTTTGGCCGTCTCAGCCAACTGTCATGAAATATGAAAAGTAAACGTGTCTTCACTTTTCCTTCATAGCTTGAAATTGGAAGGTCTTAGAAGCTTGAAACCAAGCGCATACAACACAAAGGGCCTCAATGAGCTACTGGCCGCTCACTGGTGGCTCCAGCGCACGCGGTTCAGTCGCATCATTCACTCTGATGTGGTGTTCATGAAGTTGGGTGTTGAGGTGCATGTACTGCATTGTGACAGAAAGTCACTTTACAACATCTTACAAGCCCAAAGTGGATTTTGAAAAAAGTTTCCACGAGCGCATGTTTTGGCCGTCTCAGCCAACTGTCATGAAATATGAAAAGTAAACGTGTCTTCACTTTTCCTTCATAGCTTGAAATTGGAAGGTCTTAGAAGCTTGAAACCAAGCGCATACAACACAAAGGGCCTCAATGAGCTACTGGCCGCTCACTGGTGGCTCCAGCGCACGCGGTTCAGTCGCATCATTCACTCTGATGTGGTGTTCATGAAGTTGGGTGTTGAGGTGCATGTACTGCATTGTGACAGAAAGTCACTTTACAACATCTTACAAGCCCAAAGTGGATTTTGAAAAAAGTTTCCACGAGCGCATGTTTTGGCCGTCTCAGCCAACTGTCATGAAATATGAAAAGTAAACGTGTCTTCACTTTTCCTTCATAGCTTGAAATTGGAAGGTCTTAGAAGCTTGAAACCAAGCGCATACAACACAAAGGGCCTCAATGAGCTACTGGCCGCTCACTGGTGGCTCCAGCGCACGCGGTTCAGTCGCATCATTCACTCTGATGTGGTGTTCATGAAGTTGGGTGTTGAGGTGCATGTACTGCATTGTGACAGAAAGTCACTTTACAACATCTTACAAGCCCAAAGTGGATTTTGAAAAAAGTTTCCACGAGCGCATGTTTTGGCCGTCTCAGCCAACTGTCATGAAATATGAAAAGTAAACGTGTCTTCACTTTTCCTTCATAGCTTGAAATTGGAAGGTCTTAGAAGCTTGAAACCAAGCGCATACAACACAAAGGGCCTCAATGAGCTACTGGCCGCTCACTGGTGGCTCCAGCGCACGCGGTTCAGTCGCATCATTCACTCTGATGTGGTGTTCATGAAGTTGGGTGTTGAGGTGCATGTACTGCATTGTGACAGAAAGTCACTTTACAACATCTTACAAGCCCAAAGTGGATTTTGAAAAAAGTTTCCACGAGCGCATGTTTTGGCCGTCTCAGCCAACTGTCATGAAATATGAAAAGTAAACGTGTCTTCACTTTTCCTTCATAGCTTGAAATTGGAAGGTCTTAGAAGCTTGAAACCAAGCGCATACAACACAAAGGGCCTCAATGAGCTACTGGCCGCTCACTGGTGGCTCCAGCGCACGCGGTTCAGTCGCATCATTCACTCTGATGTGGTGTTCATGAAGTTGGGTGTTGAGGTGCATGTACTGCATTGTGACAGAAAGTCACTTTACAACATCTTACAAGCCCAAAGTGGATTTTGAAAAAAGTTTCCACGAGCGCATGTTTTGGCCGTCTCAGCCAACTGTCATGAAATATGAAAAGTAAACGTGTCTTCACTTTTCCTTCATAGCTTGAAATTGGAAGGTCTTAGAAGCTTGAAACCAAGCGCATACAACACAAAGGGCCTCAATGAGCTACTGGCCGCTCACTGGTGGCTCCAGCGCACGCGGTTCAGTCGCATCATTCACTCTGATGTGGTATTCATGAAGTTGGGTGTTGAGGTGCATGTACTGCATTGTGACAGAAAGTCACTTTACAACATCTTACAAGCCCAAAGTGGATTTTGAAAAAAGTTTCCACGAGCGCATGTTTTGGCCGTCTCAGCCAACTGTCATGAAATATGAAAAGTAAACGTGTCTTCACTTTTCCTTCATAGCTTGAAATTGGAAGGTCTTAGAAGCTTGAAACCAAGCGCATACAACACAAAGGGCCTCAATGAGCTACTGGCCGCTCACTGGTGGCTCCAGCGCACGCGGTTCAGTCGCATCATTCACTCTGATGTGGTGTTCATGAAGTTGGGTGTTGAGGTGCATGTACTGCATTGTGACAGAAAGTCACTTTACAACATCTTACAAGCCCAAAGTGGATTTTGAAAAAAGTTTCCACGAGCGCATGTTTTGGCCGTCTCAGCCAACTGTCATGAAATATGAAAAGTAAACGTGTCTTCACTTTTCCTTCATAGCTTGAAATTGGAAGGTCTTAGAAGCTTGAAACCAAGCGCATACAACACAAAGGGCCTCAATGAGCTACTGGCCGCTCACTGGTGGCTCCAGCGCACGCGGTTCAGTCGCATCATTCACTCTGATGTGGTGTTCATGAAGTTGGGTGTTGAGGTGCATGTACTGCATTGTGACAGAAAGTCACTTTACAACATCTTACAAGCCCAAAGTGGATTTTGAAAAAAGTTTCCACGAGCGCATGTTTTGGCCGTCTCAGCCAACTGTCATGAAATATGAAAAGTAAACGTGTCTTCACTTTTCCTTCATAGCTTGAAATTGGAAGGTCTTAGAAGCTTGAAACCAAGCGCATACAACACAAAGGGCCTCAATGAGCTACTGGCCGCTCACTGGTGGCTCCAGCGCACGCGGTTCAGTCGCATCATTCACTCTGATGTGGTGTTCATGAAGTTGGGTGTTGAGGTGCATGTACTGCATTGTGACAGAAAGTCACTTTACAACATCTTACAAGCCCAAAGTGGATTTTGAAAAAAGTTTCCACGAGCGCATGTTTTGGCCGTCTCAGCCAACTGTCATGAAATATGAAAAGTAAACGTGTCTGTAATGTATTGTTCCACCACTGGGTGGCACTAGCAGTCTAGTATATATATTAGGTCTGACTTGATTCGTGGCTCAGTTGAATAATGCTACACACAATAAAGTTGTGAACTGTGCATCCGTGGCTCATCGTGTATTCCGTGACATCCATTATCTTACATGGTGTCAGAAGTGGGATCATGGCTATGGCTACACCACCGTTTGAGCACCCAAGGATCGACTGGGATGCGGCTGATTTATATCAAGAATTCAGCAGGTTTCGAAGTCACGTTGCCTTCGTGTTTGATGGACCCCTATCCGAGCTAAGCGGGAAGCAACAGGCCGGCTGGCTAGGTATGTGGATAGGAGAGCAGGGCAGGGAAATTTACAAAACTCTGACCTGGGCTGATGGAGATAAGGAGGATCCGGAAAAGGTACTGGATAAGTTTGAAGCCTACGTTAGACCGAGGAAGAATAAGAGGATCGCTCGTCACCGCTTCAAACAGAGGAAACAAGGTACGAGTGAGGGATTTGACAACTTTGTGAAAGACTTACGAATACTGTTGATGGACTGTGAATATACAAACCCAGATGACATGCTTATCGATGGCATTATCGCCGGTGTCTATGAGAAAAAAGTACAAGAACGATTGCTTGACCAAGGGGAAACGTTGACGCTGGATAAGGCTTTAGAGATTGCGCAGCAATATGAAATGTCCCGAAAGCAAATGAAAATTGTCCGCGATGAATCCTCATGTTCGCAAGTGTCTATGGTAGCGGAAAACGCGCCACCCAGAGCTGCTAGTCAAAATCGGAAAACTCGCTATCCCCCCGAACGTTCAAGGTTTGCTCAGCAGAAGCCCCTAGCCTCCTGTCCTAGCTGTGGCAAGCACCCCGAGCATAAGTGGAACGATGGAAAGTGTCCAGCCAAAGGCTCTACATGCTCATACTGCCACAAAGCGAACCACTGGATGGCTGTGTGCCGCAAACGTGCTGTTCATTCACTAGACGTAGCAGAGCACGAGACCGATGAAGATATTCTAAACATTAGCCTGACTGACACTGTACACCCTGTTAACTCGCTAGCAGCTGATAAATGGGCAATACACGTGAACATTCTGTCTCAGGAAGTCCCGTTTAGAATAGATACTGGGGCCAAATGCAATACTCTGACTCTGAGCAGCTACCAGAAGCTCGCGCATGCAGGTGAGTTGAAGCGCTCCAACAAGCTGCTGCGCTCTTACTCAAATCACAAGCTCAAGCCAGTAGCTGCAGTTGATCTGCCAATTCGCCATAAAGAGCAAACAGTGAAGGCCGAATTCGAGATAGTGGATATTGGCCAGGAGAGTGTACTTAGTGGGTCCACAGCTGAAGCTTTAGGCTTGATAGCAAGACTTAACTCCCTGCATGCCACCTCTGAGAAACGACAGTGCAAGGCCAGCCTTTCAGAGGCTATTCCACAAGGCCTGTGTGACTTTCCTGAACTGGTTCGCACAACAGGGACCTTACCTGGCAAGTACACAATAAAAATTGAGCCGAACGCCAAAGGGGTTGTCCATCCTGTGCGCAGGCAGCCCGCCGCGCTTAAAGAAAAGATTGTGCAGAAACTACATGAAATGGAGGAAGATGGATACATTGCTAGGGTGGAGCAGCCCACTGAATGGGTCAGCTCTATGGTGGCAGTCTACAGGGGAGACAAGATCAGAATCTGCATAGATCCCAGCGATCTCAATAAAGTAATCAAAAGAGAGCACTACCCAATGCGGACCGTAGAGGAAGTTGTAGCCTCCATGCCGGGCGCACAGATCTTCTCTGTCCTCGATGCCAAATCGGGTTTCCTCCAAATTGAACTGGATGAAGAGTCCTCAGTACTCACAACTTTCAACACGCCCATTGGCAGATTCAGGTGGCTAAGGCTACCATTTGGCATCAAATGTGCACCCGAAATATACCAGCGCATCATGGATGGCATGCTTGAGGGCATCACGGGAGCCATAGCCATCATGGATGACATATTGATTGCAGCCCCCAGCGTAGAAGTGCACGATGAAATCCTACGCAAGGTGATTGAGCGAGCAACCAGCTACAATTTAAAGCTGAATTTCAATAAGTGCCACATTCGCCAAAGCCAGGTGTCATACGTGGGCCACTTACTGACTGCAGATGGTCTGAAACCAGACCCAGCCAAAGTCGAAGCTGTCAGAGCCATGGCAGCACCCACTGATAAAGAAGGGATACGCCGATTCCTGGGATTTGTCACATATCTGTCCAAATTCATACCCAACCTGAGTGAAGAAGATGCACCTCTGCGACAACTTCTGAAAAGCAATGTGGAATTCTCATGGCAACCAGCACAAGAAAAAGCCTTTGCCAGGCTCAAAGACCTCTGTTCGCATCCTCCAGTACTGAAGTACTTTGATCCAGCGCAGCCTGTGGACATTTTCTGTGACGCCAGCAGCAGTGGGTTGGGCGCTGTACTACTGCAAGACAATCATCCAGTCGCTTTCTCATCCAGGTCTCTGACGGATGCTGAGACTCGCTATGCTCAGATAGAGAAAGAGACGCTGTCTATCGTCCACGCATGCGCCAAATTCCATAATTACATCTTTGGCAAGCCCGTCACAGTGTATAATGACCACAAGCCACTGGAGGATATTTTCAAAAAGTCCCTCCTGGCTACACCCATGCGCATTCAGAGGATGCGCCTCCGCCTGCAGTGGTACGATTTGACGGTCAGATACAGGAAAGGGAAGGATATGGAGCTGCCAGACACACTGTCAAGAGCCCAGCTGCCATACAACACTCCAGAGCTGAAGGAGTTGGAGTGTGTGTCCATGCTGAACTACGTGGCTGTGAGTGGGGAGAGGTACGCTGAGCTCAAGGAGTGCACAGAGAGGGAACTTAGCTCTCTGCAGAATTCAATACAGCGCGGATGGCCATTGAAAAGGAGGAAGGCACCAGCAGCTGTCCAGCCGTACTGGGACTCAAGATCCCAGCTTGCGATAAGCGATGGAGTGATATACAAGGGGCTGCGCATAGTTGTCCCACCCACTATGAGGCAACGCATGTTAATGCTCATACACCAATCTCACCTTGGAATGGTGAAGAATAAGCGAAGAGCGCGGGAAGTACTTTACTGGCCAGGCATGAATGCTCAGATAGAGGAAATGGTGAGAGATTGCACCATGTGCGCAGAATACCAAAATAGGCTACCCAAATTGCCACTGAAACCGACAGAAACTCCTGAGCTTCCCTTTGAACAGGTGGCCTCAGACATTTTTGAGTTTGAAGGCAAACATTACATTATTTTAGTGGACTATTTTTCAAAGTTCATTGAGGTAGATGAACTAAAAGACCAGCGCAGCCGCACCACCATCGAGGTGCTGAAATCTCAGTTCAGTAGACATGGCATCCCCGCCGTCATTCGAACCGATAACGGCCCGCAGTATGGATGTGAGGAGTTCAGAGATTTCTGCCAAACTTATGGCATTGTGCATCAGTCCTCATCCCCCCACACTCCTCACTCTAACGGAGAGGCGGAGAGAGCAGTGCAAACGGTGAAAAGAATGTGGAACAAGGCTTCAGATAAACACTTGGCCCTGCTCAACTACAGGACGACCCCCCTAGAATCAGTGGAACTGTCTCCTGCACAGCTCCTGATGGGTAGGAGACCCAGGAACCAACTCCCTGCTGCCCGGCAGCTGCTGATTCCCAAGGCGTACGACTCCTCTAAAGTCAGAGACATACTCGACCGATCCAAAGCCCTCCAGAAGCATTACCATGATAGAAACAGAACAACTCCACACCGCTCGACACTGCAACCGGGAGAAGAGGTGAGGATGCAACCATACCCAGGCAACAGAAAGTGGTCTCCGGCAGTCGTCATCCGAAAACACAGCGCGCCCAGGTCCTACGTCGTGGACCATGGAGGTAAGGAGTTCCGCCGCAACATACAGCATCTCCGAAAGAGCACAGCAACGGCCAACCAGTCGCGACACTTCATGCCAGACGACACATGGGGAGAACCGGCCAGCGATCCAGATCCAGCCGTCCTGCCAGGCCCAGCCATCCTTCCTGTCGTCCAGCCAGGTCCAGCCGTCCAGCCAGGTACACCCATCGACAGAGCAGGTACAGCAGAGACACTTCCCTCACTCGGTGAGGCTTTAGGCCCACCTACAGAGAAACATTTGAACTCTGGCCAAGTGCCAAGCCCTATGCCCTACATCACTAAACAGGGCAGAGCAGTAAAGCCTCCTAAAAGACTGGACCTGTAGGCTTTTATTATGATGGTAGTTCATTCAGTAACTTTCTGATATAGTGCCAAAGTGCTATAGTAGTTGCTCAGACAATTTATATTTTTGGGCTAAACAGTTATTTTGTTACTGTTGTTCTTTGTTATCGGTTAGGCCACCTAATGTTTAATTGTTAAATAATGTGAATCACATTATGCTTAAAGTTGATTTCACTGCTGAGCCCTTTCTAACAATGTTATGTTTTCTTTATAGGCTGAAGAAAGGGAGATGTAATGTATTGTTCCACCACTGGGTGGCACTAGCAGTCTAGTATATATATTAGGTCTGACTTGATTCGTGGCTCAGTTGAATAATGCTACACACAATAAAGTTGTGAACTGTGCATCCGTGGCTCATCGTGTATTCCGTGACATCCATTATCTTACAGTGTCTTCACTTTTCCTTCATAGCTTGAAATTGGAAGGTCTTAGAAGCTTGAAACCAAGCGCATACAACACAAAGGGCCTCAATGAGCTACTGGCCGCTCACTGGTGGCTCCAGCGCACGCGGTTCAGTCGCATCATTCACTCTGATGTGGTGTTCATGAAGTTGGGTGTTGAGGTGCATGTACTGCATTGTGACAGAAAGTCACTTTACAACATCTTACAAGCCCAAAGTGGATTTTGAAAAAAGTTTCCACGAGCGCATGTTTTGGCCGTCTCAGCCAACTGTCATGAAATATGAAAAGTAAACGTGTCTTCACTTTTCCTTCATAGCTTGAAATTGGAAGGTCTTAGAAGCTTGAAACCAAGCGCATACAACACAAAGGGCCTCAATGAGCTACTGGCCGCTCACTGGTGGCTCCAGCGCACGCGGTTCAGTCGCATCATTCACTCTGATGTGGTGTTCATGAAGTTGGGTGTTGAGGTGCATGTACTGCATTGTGACAGAAAGTCACTTTACAACATCTTACAAGCCCAAAGTGGATTTTGAAAAAAGTTTCCACGAGCGCATGTTTTGGCCATCTCAGCCAACTGTCATGAAATATGAAAAGTAAACGTGTCTTCACTTTTCCTTCATAGCTTGAAATTGGAAGGTCTTAGAAGCTTGAAACCAAGCGCATACAACAAAAAGGGCCTCAATGAGCTACTGGCCGCTCACTGGTGGCTCCAGCGCACGCGGTTCAGTCGCATCATTCACTCTGATGTGGTGTTCATGAAGTTGGGTGTTGAGGTGCATGTACTGCATTGTGACAGAAAGTCACTTTACAACATCTTACAAGCCCAAAGTGGATTTTGAAAAAAGTTTCCACGAGCGCATGTTTTGGCCGTCTCAGCCAACTGTCATGAAATATGAAAAGTAAACGTGTCTTCACTTTTCCTTCATAGCTTGAAATTGGAAGGTCTTAGAAGCTTGAAACCAAGCGCATACAACACAAAGGGCCTCAATGAGCTACTGGCCGCTCACTGGTGGCTCCAGCGCACGCGGTTCAGTCGCATCATTCACTCTGATGTGGTGTTCATGAAGTTGGGTGTTGAGGTGCATGTACTGCATTGTGACAGAAAGTCACTTTACAACATCTTACAAGCCCAAAGTGGATTTTGAAAAAAGTTTCCACGAGCGCATGTTTTGGCCGTCTCAGCCAACTGTCATGAAATATGAAAAGTAAACGTGTCTTCACTTTTCCTTCATAGCTTGAAATTGGAAGGTCTTAGAAGCTTGAAACCAAGCGCATACAACACAAAGGGCCTCAATGAGCTACTGGCCGCTCACTGGTGGCTCCAGCGCACGCGGTTCAGTCGCATCATTCACTCTGATGTGGTGTTCATGAAGTTGGGTGTTGAGGTGCATGTACTGCATTGTGACAGAAAGTCACTTTACAACATCTTACAAGCCCAAAGTGGATTTTGAAAAAAGTTTCCACGAGCGCATGTTTTGGCCGTCTCAGCCAACTGTCATGAAATATGAAAAGTAAACGTGTCTTCACTTTTCCTTCATAGCTTGAAATTGGAAGGTCTTAGAAGCTTGAAACCAAGCGCATACAACACAAAGGGCCTCAATGAGCTACTGGCCGCTCACTGGTGGCTCCAGCGCACGCGGTTCAGTCGCATCATTCACTCTGATGTGGTGTTCATGAAGTTGGGTGTTGAGGTGCATGTACTGCATTGTGACAGAAAGTCACTTTACAACATCTTACAAGCCCAAAGTGGATTTTGAAAAAAGTTTCCACGAGCGCATGTTTTGGCCGTCTCAGCCAACTGTCATGAAATATGAAAAGTAAACGTGTCTTCACTTTTCCTTCATAGCTTGAAATTGGAAGGTCTTAGAAGCTTGAAACCAAGCGCATACAACACAAAGGGCCTCAATGAGCTACTGGCCGCTCACTGGTGGCTCCAGCGCACGCGGTTCAGTCGCATCATTCACTCTGATGTGGTGTTCATGAAGTTGGGTGTTGAGGTGCATGTACTGCATTGTGACAGAAAGTCACTTTACAACATCTTACAAGCCCAAAGTGGATTTTGAAAAAAGTTTCCACGAGCGCATGTTTTGGCCGTCTCAGCCAACTGTCATGAAATATGAAAAGTAAACGTGTCTTCACTTTTCCTTCATAGCTTGAAATTGGAAGGTCTTAGAAGCTTGAAACCAAGCGCATACAACACAAAGGGCCTCAATGAGCTACTGGCCGCTCACTGGTGGCTCCAGCGCACGCGGTTCAGTCGCATCATTCACTCTGATGTGGTGTTCATGAAGTTGGGTGTTGAGGTGCATGTACTGCATTGTGACAGAAAGTCACTTTACAACATCTTACAAGCCCAAAGTGGATTTTGAAAAAAGTTTCCACGAGCGCATGTTTTGGCCGTCTCAGCCAACTGTCATGAAATATGAAAAGTAAACGTGTCTTCACTTTTCCTTCATAGCTTGAAATTGGAAGGTCTTAGAAGCTTGAAACCAAGCGCATACAACACAAAGGGCCTCAATGAGCTACTGGCCGCTCACTGGTGGCTCCAGCGCACGCGGTTCAGTCGCATCATTCACTCTGATGTGGTGTTCATGAAGTTGGGTGTTGAGGTGCATGTACTGCATTGTGACAGAAAGTCACTTTACAACATCTTACAAGCCCAAAGTGGATTTTGAAAAAAGTTTCCACGAGCGCATGTTTTGGCCGTCTCAGCCAACTGTCATGAAATATGAAAAGTAAACGTGTCTTCACTTTTCCTTCATAGCTTGAAATTGGAAGGTCTTAGAAGCTTGAAACCAAGCGCATACAACACAAAGGGCCTCAATGAGCTACTGGCCGCTCACTGGTGGCTCCAGCGCACGCGGTTCAGTCGCATCATTCACTCTGATGTGGTGTTCATGAAGTTGGGTGTTGAGGTGCATGTACTGCATTGTGACAGAAAGTCACTTTACAACATCTTACAAGCCCAAAGTGGATTTTGAAAAAAGTTTCCACGAGCGCATGTTTTGGCCGTCTCAGCCAACTGTCATGAAATATGAAAAGTAAACGTGTCTTCACTTTTCCTTCATAGCTTGAAATTGGAAGGTCTTAGAAGCTTGAAACCAAGCGCATACAACACAAAGGGCCTCAATGAGCTACTGGCCGCTCACTGGTGGCTCCAGCGCACGCGGTTCAGTCGCATCATTCACTCTGATGTGGTGTTCATGAAGTTGGGTGTTGAGGTGCATGTACTGCATTGTGACAGAAAGTCACTTTACAACATCTTACAAGCCCAAAGTGGATTTTGAAAAAAGTTTCCACGAGCGCATGTTTTGGCCATCTCAGCCAACTGTCATGAAATATGAAAAGTAAACGTGTCTTCACTTTTCCTTCATAGCTTGAAATTGGAAGGTCTTAGAAGCTTGAAACCAAGCGCATACAACAAAAAGGGCCTCAATGAGCTACTGGCCGCTCACTGGTGGCTCCAGCGCACGCGGTTCAGTCGCATCATTCACTCTGATGTGGTGTTCATGAAGTTGGGTGTTGAGGTGCATGTACTGCATTGTGACAGAAAGTCACTTTACAACATCTTACAAGCCCAAAGTGGATTTTGAAAAAAGTTTCCACGAGCGCATGTTTTGGCCGTCTCAGCCAACTGTCATGAAATATGAAAAGTAAACGTGTCTTCACTTTTCCTTCATAGCTTGAAATTGGAAGGTCTTAGAAGCTTGAAACCAAGCGCATACAACACAAAGGGCCTCAATGAGCTACTGGCCGCTCACTGGTGGCTCCAGCGCACGCGGTTCAGTCGCATCATTCACTCTGATGTGGTGTTCATGAAGTTGGGTGTTGAGGTGCATGTACTGCATTGTGACAGAAAGTCACTTTACAACATCTTACAAGCCCAAAGTGGATTTTGAAAAAAGTTTCCACGAGCGCATGTTTTGGCCGTCTCAGCCAACTGTCATGAAATATGAAAAGTAAACGTGTCTTCACTTTTCCTTCATAGCTTGAAATTGGAAGGTCTTAGAAGCTTGAAACCAAGCGCATACAACACAAAGGGCCTCAATGAGCTACTGGCCGCTCACTGGTGGCTCCAGCGCACGCGGTTCAGTCGCATCATTCACTCTGATGTGGTGTTCATGAAGTTGGGTGTTGAGGTGCATGTACTGCATTGTGACAGAAAGTCACTTTACAACATCTTACAAGCCCAAAGTGGATTTTGAAAAAAGTTTCCACGAGCGCATGTTTTGGCCGTCTCAGCCAACTGTCATGAAATATGAAAAGTAAACGTGTCTTCACTTTTCCTTCATAGCTTGAAATTGGAAGGTCTTAGAAGCTTGAAACCAAGCGCATACAACACAAAGGGCCTCAATGAGCTACTGGCCGCTCACTGGTGGCTCCAGCGCACGCGGTTCAGTCGCATCATTCACTCTGATGTGGTGTTCATGAAGTTGGGTGTTGAGGTGCATGTACTGCATTGTGACAGAAAGTCACTTTACAACATCTTACAAGCCCAAAGTGGATTTTGAAAAAAGTTTCCACGAGCGCATGTTTTGGCCGTCTCAGCCAACTGTCATGAAATATGAAAAGTAAACGTGTCTTCACTTTTCCTTCATAGCTTGAAATTGGAAGGTCTTAGAAGCTTGAAACCAAGCGCATACAACACAAAGGGCCTCAATGAGCTACTGGCCGCTCACTGGTGGCTCCAGCGCACGCGGTTCAGTCGCATCATTCACTCTGATGTGGTGTTCATGAAGTTGGGTGTTGAGGTGCATGTACTGCATTGTGACAGAAAGTCACTTTACAACATCTTACAAGCCCAAAGTGGATTTTGAAAAAAGTTTCCACGAGCGCATGTTTTGGCCGTCTCAGCCAACTGTCATGAAATATGAAAAGTAAACGTGTCTTCACTTTTCCTTCATAGCTTGAAATTGGAAGGTCTTAGAAGCTTGAAACCAAGCGCATACAACACAAAGGGCCTCAATGAGCTACTGGCCGCTCACTGGTGGCTCCAGCGCACGCGGTTCAGTCGCATCATTCACTCTGATGTGGTGTTCATGAAGTTGGGTGTTGAGGTGCATGTACTGCATTGTGACAGAAAGTCACTTTACAACATCTTACAAGCCCAAAGTGGATTTTGAAAAAAGTTTCCACGAGCGCATGTTTTGGCCGTCTCAGCCAACTGTCATGAAATATGAAAAGTAAACGTGTCTTCACTTTTCCTTCATAGCTTGAAATTGGAAGGTCTTAGAAGCTTGAAACCAAGCGCATACAACACAAAGGGCCTCAATGAGCTACTGGCCGCTCACTGGTGGCTCCAGCGCACGCGGTTCAGTCGCATCATTCACTCTGATGTGGTGTTCATGAAGTTGGGTGTTGAGGTGCATGTACTGCATTGTGACAGAAAGTCACTTTACAACATCTTACAAGCCCAAAGTGGATTTTGAAAAAAGTTTCCACGAGCGCATGTTTTGGCCGTCTCAGCCAACTGTCATGAAATATGAAAAGTAAACGTGTCTTCACTTTTCCTTCATAGCTTGAAATTGGAAGGTCTTAGAAGCTTGAAACCAAGCGCATACAACACAAAGGGCCTCAATGAGCTACTGGCCGCTCACTGGTGGCTCCAGCGCACGCGGTTCAGTCGCATCATTCACTCTGATGTGGTGTTCATGAAGTTGGGTGTTGAGGTGCATGTACTGCATTGTGACAGAAAGTCACTTTACAACATCTTACAAGCCCAAAGTGGATTTTGAAAAAAGTTTCCACGAGCGCATGTTTTGGCCGTCTCAGCCAACTGTCATGAAATATGAAAAGTAAACGTGTCTTCACTTTTCCTTCATAGCTTGAAATTGGAAGGTCTTAGAAGCTTGAAACCAAGCGCATACAACACAAAGGGCCTCAATGAGCTACTGGCCGCTCACTGGTGGCTCCAGCGCACGCGGTTCAGTCGCATCATTCACTCTGATGTGGTGTTCATGAAGTTGGGTGTTGAGGTGCATGTACTGCATTGTGACAGAAAGTCACTTTACAACATCTTACAAGCCCAAAGTGGATTTTGAAAAAAGTTTCCACGAGCGCATGTTTTGGCCGTCTCAGCCAACTGTCATGAAATATGAAAAGTAAACGTGTCTTCACTTTTCCTTCATAGCTTGAAATTGGAAGGTCTTAGAAGCTTGAAACCAAGCGCATACAACACAAAGGGCCTCAATGAGCTACTGGCCGCTCACTGGTGGCTCCAGCGCACGCGGTTCAGTCGCATCATTCACTCTGATGTGGTGTTCATGAAGTTGGGTGTTGAGGTGCATGTACTGCATTGTGACAGAAAGTCACTTTACAACATCTTACAAGCCCAAAGTGGATTTTGAAAAAAGTTTCCACGAGCGCATGTTTTGGCCGTCTCAGCCAACTGTCATGAAATATGAAAAGTAAACGTGTCTTCACTTTTCCTTCATAGCTTGAAATTGGAAGGTCTTAGAAGCTTGAAACCAAGCGCATACAACACAAAGGGCCTCAATGAGCTACTGGCCGCTCACTGGTGGCTCCAGCGCACGCGGTTCAGTCGCATCATTCACTCTGATGTGGTGTTCATGAAGTTGGGTGTTGAGGTGCATGTACTGCATTGTGACAGAAAGTCACTTTACAACATCTTACAAGCCCAAAGTGGATTTTGAAAAAAGTTTCCACGAGCGCATGTTTTGGCCGTCTCAGCCAACTGTCATGAAATATGAAAAGTAAACGTGTCTTCACTTTTCCTTCATAGCTTGAAATTGGAAGGTCTTAGAAGCTTGAAACCAAGCGCATACAACACAAAGGGCCTCAATGAGCTACTGGCCGCTCACTGGTGGCTCCAGCGCACGCGGTTCAGTCGCATCATTCACTCTGATGTGGTGTTCATGAAGTTGGGTGTTGAGGTGCATGTACTGCATTGTGACAGAAAGTCACTTTACAACATCTTACAAGCCCAAAGTGGATTTTGAAAAAAGTTTCCACGAGCGCATGTTTTGGCCGTCTCAGCCAACTGTCATGAAATATGAAAAGTAAACGTGTCTTCACTTTTCCTTCATAGCTTGAAATTGGAAGGTCTTAGAAGCTTGAAACCAAGCGCATACAACACAAAGGGCCTCAATGAGCTACTGGCCGCTCACTGGTGGCTCCAGCGCACGCGGTTCAGTCGCATCATTCACTCTGATGTGGTGTTCATGAAGTTGGGTGTTGAGGTGCATGTACTGCATTGTGACAGAAAGTCACTTTACAACATCTTACAAGCCCAAAGTGGATTTTGAAAAAAGTTTCCACGAGCGCATGTTTTGGCCGTCTCAGCCAACTGTCATGAAATATGAAAAGTAAACGTGTCTTCACTTTTCCTTCATAGCTTGAAATTGGAAGGTCTTAGAAGCTTGAAACCAAGCGCATACAACACAAAGGGCCTCAATGAGCTACTGGCCGCTCACTGGTGGCTCCAGCGCACGCGGTTCAGTCGCATCATTCACTCTGATGTGGTGTTCATGAAGTTGGGTGTTGAGGTGCATGTACTGCATTGTGACAGAAAGTCACTTTACAACATCTTACAAGCCCAAAGTGGATTTTGAAAAAAGTTTCCACGAGCGCATGTTTTGGCCGTCTCAGCCAACTGTCATGAAATATGAAAAGTAAACGTGTCTTCACTTTTCCTTCATAGCTTGAAATTGGAAGGTCTTAGAAGCTTGAAACCAAGCGCATACAACACAAAGGGCCTCAATGAGCTACTGGCCGCTCACTGGTGGCTCCAGCGCACGCGGTTCAGTCGCATCATTCACTCTGATGTGGTGTTCATGAAGTTGGGTGTTGAGGTGCATGTACTGCATTGTGACAGAAAGTCACTTTACAACATCTTACAAGCCCAAAGTGGATTTTGAAAAAAGTTTCCACGAGCGCATGTTTTGGCCGTCTCAGCCAACTGTCATGAAATATGAAAAGTAAACGTGTCTTCACTTTTCCTTCATAGCTTGAAATTGGAAGGTCTTAGAAGCTTGAAACCAAGCGCATACAACACAAAGGGCCTCAATGAGCTACTGGCCGCTCACTGGTGGCTCCAGCGCACGCGGTTCAGTCGCATCATTCACTCTGATGTGGTGTTCATGAAGTTGGGTGTTGAGGTGCATGTACTGCATTGTGACAGAAAGTCACTTTACAACATCTTACAAGCCCAAAGTGGATTTTGAAAAAAGTTTCCACGAGCGCATGCTTTGGCCGTCTCAGCCAACTGTCATGAAATATGAAAAGTAAACGTGTCTTCACTTTTCCTTCATAGCTTGAAATTGGAAGGTCTTAGAAGCTTGAAACCAAGCGCATACAACACAAAGGGCCTCAATGAGCTACTGGCCGCTCACTGGTGGCTCCAGCGCACGCGGTTCAGTCGCATCATTCACTCTGATGTGGTGTTCATGAAGTTGGGTGTTGAGGTGCATGTACTGCATTGTGACAGAAAGTCACTTTACAACATCTTACAAGCCCAAAGTGGATTTTGAAAAAAGTTTCCACGAGCGCATGTTTTGGCCGTCTCAGCCAACTGTCATGAAATATGAAAAGTAAACGTGTCTTCACTTTTCCTTCATAGCTTGAAATTGGAAGGTCTTAGAAGCTTGAAACCAAGCGCATACAACACAAAGGGCCTCAATGAGCTACTGGCCGCTCACTGGTGGCTCCAGCGCACGCGGTTCAGTCGCATCATTCACTCTGATGTGGTGTTCATGAAGTTGGGTGTTGAGGTGCATGTACTGCATTGTGACAGAAAGTCACTTTACAACATCTTACAAGCCCAAAGTGGATTTTGAAAAAAGTTTCCACGAGCGCATGTTTTGGCCGTCTCAGCCAACTGTCATGAAATATGAAAAGTAAACGTGTCTTCACTTTTCCTTCATAGCTTGAAATTGGAAGGTCTTAGAAGCTTGAAACCAAGCGCATACAACACAAAGGGCCTCAATGAGCTACTGGCCGCTCACTGGTGGCTCCAGCGCACGCGGTTCAGTCGCATCATTCACTCTGATGTGGTGTTCATGAAGTTGGGTGTTGAGGTGCATGTACTGCATTGTGACAGAAAGTCACTTTACAACATCTTACAAGCCCAAAGTGGATTTTGAAAAAAGTTTCCACGAGCGCATGTTTTGGCCGTCTCAGCCAACTGTCATGAAATATGAAAAGTAAACGTGTCTTCACTTTTCCTTCATAGCTTGAAATTGGAAGGTCTTAGAAGCTTGAAACCAAGCGCATACAACACAAAGGGCCTCAATGAGCTACTGGCCGCTCACTGGTGGCTCCAGCGCACGCGGTTCAGTCGCATCATTCACTCTGATGTGGTGTTCATGAAGTTGGGTGTTGAGGTGCATGTACTGCATTGTGACAGAAAGTCACTTTACAACATCTTACAAGCCCAAAGTGGATTTTGAAAAAAGTTTCCACGAGCGCATGTTTTGGCCGTCTCAGCCAACTGTCATGAAATATGAAAAGTAAACGTGTCTTCACTTTTCCTTCATAGCTTGAAATTGGAAGGTCTTAGAAGCTTGAAACCAAGCGCATACAACACAAAGGGCCTCAATGAGCTACTGGCCGCTCACTGGTGGCTCCAGCGCACGCGGTTCAGTCGCATCATTCACTCTGATGTGGTGTTCATGAAGTTGGGTGTTGAGGTGCATGTACTGCATTGTGACAGAAAGTCACTTTACAACATCTTACAAGCCCAAAGTGGATTTTGAAAAAAGTTTCCACGAGCGCATGTTTTGGCCGTCTCAGCCAACTGTCATGAAATATGAAAAGTAAACGTGTCTTCACTTTTCCTTCATAGCTTGAAATTGGAAGGTCTTAGAAGCTTGAAACCAAGCGCATACAACACAAAGGGCCTCAATGAGCTACTGGCCGCTCACTGGTGGCTCCAGCGCACGCGGTTCAGTCGCATCATTCACTCTGATGTGGTGTTCATGAAGTTGGGTGTTGAGGTGCATGTACTGCATTGTGACAGAAAGTCACTTTACAACATCTTACAAGCCCAAAGTGGATTTTGAAAAAAGTTTCCACGAGCGCATGTTTTGGCCGTCTCAGCCAACTGTCATGAAATATGAAAAGTAAACGTGTCTTCACTTTTCCTTCATAGCTTGAAATTGGAAGGTCTTAGAAGCTTGAAACCAAGCGCATACAACACAAAGGGCCTCAATGAGCTACTGGCCGCTCACTGGTGGCTCCAGCGCACGCGGTTCAGTCGCATCATTCACTCTGATGTGGTGTTCATGAAGTTGGGTGTTGAGGTGCATGTACTGCATTGTGACAGAAAGTCACTTTACAACATCTTACAAGCCCAAAGTGGATTTTGAAAAAAGTTTCCACGAGCGCATGTTTTGGCCGTCTCAGCCAACTGTCATGAAATATGAAAAGTAAACGTGTCTTCACTTTTCCTTCATAGCTTGAAATTGGAAGGTCTTAGAAGCTTGAAACCAAGCGCATACAACACAAAGGGCCTCAATGAGCTACTGGCCGCTCACTGGTGGCTCCAGCGCACGCGGTTCAGTCGCATCATTCACTCTGATGTGGTGTTCATGAAGTTGGGTGTTGAGGTGCATGTACTGCATTGTGACAGAAAGTCACTTTACAACATCTTACAAGCCCAAAGTGGATTTTGAAAAAAGTTTCCACGAGCGCATGTTTTGGCCGTCTCAGCCAACTGTCATGAAATATGAAAAGTAAACGTGTCTTCACTTTTCCTTCATAGCTTGAAATTGGAAGGTCTTAGAAGCTTGAAACCAAGCGCATACAACACAAAGGGCCTCAATGAGCTACTGGCCGCTCACTGGTGGCTCCAGCGCACGCGGTTCAGTCGCATCATTCACTCTGATGTGGTGTTCATGAAGTTGGGTGTTGAGGTGCATGTACTGCATTGTGACAGAAAGTCACTTTACAACATCTTACAAGCCCAAAGTGGATTTTGAAAAAAGTTTCCACGAGCGCATGTTTTGGCCGTCTCAGCCAACTGTCATGAAATATGAAAAGTAAACGTGTCTTCACTTTTCCTTCATAGCTTGAAATTGGAAGGTCTTAGAAGCTTGAAACCAAGCGCATACAACACAAAGGGCCTCAATGAGCTACTGGCCGCTCACTGGTGGCTCCAGCGCACGCGGTTCAGTCGCATCATTCACTCTGATGTGGTGTTCATGAAGTTGGGTGTTGAGGTGCATGTACTGCATTGTGACAGAAAGTCACTTTACAACATCTTACAAGCCCAAAGTGGATTTTGAAAAAAGTTTCCACGAGCGCATGTTTTGGCCGTCTCAGCCAACTGTCATGAAATATGAAAAGTAAACGTGTCTTCACTTTTCCTTCATAGCTTGAAATTGGAAGGTCTTAGAAGCTTGAAACCAAGCGCATACAACACAAAGGGCCTCAATGAGCTACTGGCCGCTCACTGGTGGCTCCAGCGCACGCGGTTCAGTCGCATCATTCACTCTGATGTGGTGTTCATGAAGTTGGGTGTTGAGGTGCATGTACTGCATTGTGACAGAAAGTCACTTTACAACATCTTACAAGCCCAAAGTGGATTTTGAAAAAAGTTTCCACGAGCGCATGTTTTGGCCGTCTCAGCCAACTGTCATGAAATATGAAAAGTAAACGTGTCTTCACTTTTCCTTCATAGCTTGAAATTGGAAGGTCTTAGAAGCTTGAAACCAAGCGCATACAACACAAAGGGCCTCAATGAGCTACTGGCCGCTCACTGGTGGCTCCAGCGCACGCGGTTCAGTCGCATCATTCACTCTGATGTGGTGTTCATGAAGTTGGGTGTTGAGGTGCATGTACTGCATTGTGACAGAAAGTCACTTTACAACATCTTACAAGCCCAAAGTGGATTTTGAAAAAAGTTTCCACGAGCGCATGTTTTGGCCGTCTCAGCCAACTGTCATGAAATATGAAAAGTAAACGTGTCTTCACTTTTCCTTCATAGCTTGAAATTGGAAGGTCTTAGAAGCTTGAAACCAAGCGCATACAACACAAAGGGCCTCAATGAGCTACTGGCCGCTCACTGGTGGCTCCAGCGCACGCGGTTCAGTCGCATCATTCACTCTGATGTGGTGTTCATGAAGTTGGGTGTTGAGGTGCATGTACTGCATTGTGACAGAAAGTCACTTTACAACATCTTACAAGCCCAAAGTGGATTTTGAAAAAAGTTTCCACGAGCGCATGTTTTGGCCGTCTCAGCCAACTGTCATGAAATATGAAAAGTAAACGTGTCTTCACTTTTCCTTCATAGCTTGAAATTGGAAGGTCTTAGAAGCTTGAAACCAAGCGCATACAACACAAAGGGCCTCAATGAGCTACTGGCCGCTCACTGGTGGCTCCAGCGCACGCGGTTCAGTCGCATCATTCACTCTGATGTGGTGTTCATGAAGTTGGGTGTTGAGGTGCATGTACTGCATTGTGACAGAAAGTCACTTTACAACATCTTACAAGCCCAAAGTGGATTTTGAAAAAAGTTTCCACGAGCGCATGTTTTGGCCGTCTCAGCCAACTGTCATGAAATATGAAAAGTAAACGTGTCTTCACTTTTCCTTCATAGCTTGAAATTGGAAGGTCTTAGAAGCTTGAAACCAAGCGCATACAACACAAAGGGCCTCAATGAGCTACTGGCCGCTCACTGGTGGCTCCAGCGCACGCGGTTCAGTCGCATCATTCACTCTGATGTGGTGTTCATGAAGTTGGGTGTTGAGGTGCATGTACTGCATTGTGACAGAAAGTCACTTTACAACATCTTACAAGCCCAAAGTGGATTTTGAAAAAAGTTTCCACGAGCGCATGTTTTGGCCGTCTCAGCCAACTGTCATGAAATATGAAAAGTAAACGTGTCTTCACTTTTCCTTCATAGCTTGAAATTGGAAGGTCTTAGAAGCTTGAAACCAAGCGCATACAACACAAAGGGCCTCAATGAGCTACTGGCCGCTCACTGGTGGCTCCAGCGCACGCGGTTCAGTCGCATCATTCACTCTGATGTGGTGTTCATGAAGTTGGGTGTTGAGGTGCATGTACTGCATTGTGACAGAAAGTCACTTTACAACATCTTACAAGCCCAAAGTGGATTTTGAAAAAAGTTTCCACGAGCGCATGTTTTGGCCGTCTCAGCCAACTGTCATGAAATATGAAAAGTAAACGTGTCTTCACTTTTCCTTCATAGCTTGAAATTGGAAGGTCTTAGAAGCTTGAAACCAAGCGCATACAACACAAAGGGCCTCAATGAGCTACTGGCCGCTCACTGGTGGCTCCAGCGCACGCGGTTCAGTCGCATCATTCACTCTGATGTGGTGTTCATGAAGTTGGGTGTTGAGGTGCATGTACTGCATTGTGACAGAAAGTCACTTTACAACATCTTACAAGCCCAAAGTGGATTTTGAAAAAAGTTTCCACGAGCGCATGTTTTGGCCGTCTCAGCCAACTGTCATGAAATATGAAAAGTAAACGTGTCTTCACTTTTCCTTCATAGCTTGAAATTGGAAGGTCTTAGAAGCTTGAAACCAAGCGCATACAACACAAAGGGCCTCAATGAGCTACTGGCCGCTCACTGGTGGCTCCAGCGCACGCGGTTCAGTCGCATCATTCACTCTGATGTGGTGTTCATGAAGTTGGGTGTTGAGGTGCATGTACTGCATTGTGACAGAAAGTCACTTTACAACATCTTACAAGCCCAAAGTGGATTTTGAAAAAAGTTTCCACGAGCGCATGTTTTGGCCGTCTCAGCCAACTGTCATGAAATATGAAAAGTAAACGTGTCTTCACTTTTCCTTCATAGCTTGAAATTGGAAGGTCTTAGAAGCTTGAAACCAAGCGCATACAACACAAAGGGCCTCAATGAGCTACTGGCCGCTCACTGGTGGCTCCAGCGCACGCGGTTCAGTCGCATCATTCACTCTGATGTGGTGTTCATGAAGTTGGGTGTTGAGGTGCATGTACTGCATTGTGACAGAAAGTCACTTTACAACATCTTACAAGCCCAAAGTGGATTTTGAAAAAAGTTTCCACGAGCGCATGTTTTGGCCGTCTCAGCCAACTGTCATGAAATATGAAAAGTAAACGTGTCTTCACTTTTCCTTCATAGCTTGAAATTGGAAGGTCTTAGAAGCTTGAAACCAAGCGCATACAACACAAAGGGCCTCAATGAGCTACTGGCCGCTCACTGGTGGCTCCAGCGCACGCGGTTCAGTCGCATCATTCACTCTGATGTGGTGTTCATGAAGTTGGGTGTTGAGGTGCATGTACTGCATTGTGACAGAAAGTCACTTTACAACATCTTACAAGCCCAAAGTGGATTTTGAAAAAAGTTTCCACGAGCGCATGTTTTGGCCGTCTCAGCCAACTGTCATGAAATATGAAAAGTAAACGTGTCTTCACTTTTCCTTCATAGCTTGAAATTGGAAGGTCTTAGAAGCTTGAAACCAAGCGCATACAACACAAAGGGCCTCAATGAGCTACTGGCCGCTCACTGGTGGCTCCAGCGCACGCGGTTCAGTCGCATCATTCACTCTGATGTGGTGTTCATGAAGTTGGGTGTTGAGGTGCATGTACTGCATTGTGACAGAAAGTCACTTTACAACATCTTACAAGCCCAAAGTGGATTTTGAAAAAAGTTTCCACGAGCGCATGTTTTGGCCGTCTCAGCCAACTGTCATGAAATATGAAAAGTAAACGTGTCTTCACTTTTCCTTCATAGCTTGAAATTGGAAGGTCTTAGAAGCTTGAAACCAAGCGCATACAACACAAAGGGCCTCAATGAGCTACTGGCCGCTCACTGGTGGCTCCAGCGCACGCGGTTCAGTCGCATCATTCACTCTGATGTGGTGTTCATGAAGTTGGGTGTTGAGGTGCATGTACTGCATTGTGACAGAAAGTCACTTTACAACATCTTACAAGCCCAAAGTGGATTTTGAAAAAAGTTTCCACGAGCGCATGTTTTGGCCGTCTCAGCCAACTGTCATGAAATATGAAAAGTAAACGTGTCTTCACTTTTCCTTCATAGCTTGAAATTGGAAGGTCTTAGAAGCTTGAGACCAAGCGCATACAACACAAAGGGCCTCAATGAGCTACTGGCCGCTCACTGGTGGCTCCAGCGCACGCGGTTCAGTCGCATCATTCACTCTGATGTGGTGTTCATGAAGTTGGGTGTTGAGGTGCATGTACTGCATTGTGACAGGAATGTCACTTTACTACAATCTTAAAACAAGCCCAAAGTGGATTTTGATAAAAGTTTTCCACGAGCGCAATGTTTTGGCCGTCTCAGCCAATCTGTCAATGTAGTATACCGGGTTAGAATTTTCCTTCATAGCTTGAAATTGGAAGGTCTTAGAAGCTTGAAACCAAGCGCATACAACACAAAGGGCCTCAATGAGCTACTGGCCGCTCACTGGTGGCTCCAGCGCACGCGGTTCAGTCGCATCATTCACTCTGATGTGGTGTTCATGAAGTTGGGTGTTGAGGTGCATGTACTGCATTGTGACAGAAAGTCACTTTACAACATCTTACAAGCCCAAAGTGGATTTTGAAAAAAGTTTCCACGAGCGCATGTTTTGGCCGTCTCAGCCAACTGTCATGAAATATGAAAAGTAAACGTGTCTTCACTTTTCCTTCATAGCTTGAAATTGGAAGGTCTTAGAAGCTTGAAACCAAGCGCATACAACACAAAGGGCCTCAATGAGCTACTGGCCGCTCACTGGTGGCTCCAGCGCACGCGGTTCAGTCGCATCATTCACTCTGATGTGGTGTTCATGAAGTTGGGTGTTGAGGTGCATGTACTGCATTGTGACAGAAAGTCACTTTACAACATCTTACAAGCCCAAAGTGGATTTTGAAAAAAGTTTCCACGAGCGCATGTTTTGGCCGTCTCAGCCAACTGTCATGAAATATGAAAAGTAAACGTGTCTTCACTTTTCCTTCATAGCTTGAAATTGGAAGGTCTTAGAAGCTTGAAACCAAGCGCATACAACACAAAGGGCCTCAATGAGCTACTGGCCGCTCACTGGTGGCTCCAGCGCACGCGGTTCAGTCGCATCATTCACTCTGATGTGGTGTTCATGAAGTTGGGTGTTGAGGTGCATGTACTGCATTGTGACAGAAAGTCACTTTACAACATCTTACAAGCCCAAAGTGGATTTTGAAAAAAGTTTCCACGAGCGCATGTTTTGGCCGTCTCAGCCAACTGTCATGAAATATGAAAAGTAAACGTGTCTTCACTTTTCCTTCATAGCTTGAAATTGGAAGGTCTTAGAAGCTTGAAACCAAGCGCATACAACACAAAGGGCCTCAATGAGCTACTGGCCGCTCACTGGTGGCTCCAGCGCACGCGGTTCAGTCGCATCATTCACTCTGATGTGGTGTTCATGAAGTTGGGTGTTGAGGTGCATGTACTGCATTGTGACAGAAAGTCACTTTACAACATCTTACAAGCCCAAAGTGGATTTTGAAAAAAGTTTCCACGAGCGCATGTTTTGGCCGTCTCAGCCAACTGTCATGAAATATGAAAAGTAAACGTGTCTTCACTTTTCCTTCATAGCTTGAAATTGGAAGGTCTTAGAAGCTTGAAACCAAGCGCATACAACACAAAGGGCCTCAATGAGCTACTGGCCGCTCACTGGTGGCTCCAGCGCACGCGGTTCAGTCGCATCATTCACTCTGATGTGGTGTTCATGAAGTTGGGTGTTGAGGTGCATGTACTGCATTGTGACAGAAAGTCACTTTACAACATCTTACAAGCCCAAAGTGGATTTTGAAAAAAGTTTCCACGAGCGCATGTTTTGGCCGTCTCAGCCAACTGTCATGAAATATGAAAAGTAAACGTGTCTTCACTTTTCCTTCATAGCTTGAAATTGGAAGGTCTTAGAAGCTTGAAACCAAGCGCATACAACACAAAGGGCCTCAATGAGCTACTGGCCGCTCACTGGTGGCTCCAGCGCACGCGGTTCAGTCGCATCATTCACTCTGATGTGGTGTTCATGAAGTTGGGTGTTGAGGTGCATGTACTGCATTGTGACAGAAAGTCACTTTACAACATCTTACAAGCCCAAAGTGGATTTTGAAAAAAGTTTCCACGAGCGCATGTTTTGGCCGTCTCAGCCAACTGTCATGAAATATGAAAAGTAAACGTGTCTTCACTTTTCCTTCATAGCTTGAAATTGGAAGGTCTTAGAAGCTTGAAACCAAGCGCATACAACACAAAGGGCCTCAATGAGCTACTGGCCGCTCACTGGTGGCTCCAGCGCACGCGGTTCAGTCGCATCATTCACTCTGATGTGGTGTTCATGAAGTTGGGTGTTGAGGTGCATGTACTGCATTGTGACAGAAAGTCACTTTACAACATCTTACAAGCCCAAAGTGGATTTTGAAAAAAGTTTCCACGAGCGCATGTTTTGGCCGTCTCAGCCAACTGTCATGAAATATGAAAAGTAAACGTGTCTTCACTTTTCCTTCATAGCTTGAAATTGGAAGGTCTTAGAAGCTTGAAACCAAGCGCATACAACACAAAGGGCCTCAATGAGCTACTGGCCGCTCACTGGTGGCTCCAGCGCACGCGGTTCAGTCGCATCATTCACTCTGATGTGGTGTTCATGAAGTTGGGTGTTGAGGTGCATGTACTGCATTGTGACAGAAAGTCACTTTACAACATCTTACAAGCCCAAAGTGGATTTTGAAAAAAGTTTCCACGAGCGCATGTTTTGGCCGTCTCAGCCAACTGTCATGAAATATGAAAAGTAAACGTGTCTTCACTTTTCCTTCATAGCTTGAAATTGGAAGGTCTTAGAAGCTTGAAACCAAGCGCATACAACACAAAGGGCCTCAATGAGCTACTGGCCGCTCACTGGTGGCTCCAGCGCACGCGGTTCAGTCGCATCATTCACTCTGATGTGGTGTTCATGAAGTTGGGTGTTGAGGTGCATGTACTGCATTGTGACAGAAAGTCACTTTACAACATCTTACAAGCCCAAAGTGGATTTTGAAAAAAGTTTCCACGAGCGCATGTTTTGGCCGTCTCAGCCAACTGTCATGAAATATGAAAAGTAAACGTGTCTTCACTTTTCCTTCATAGCTTGAAATTGGAAGGTCTTAGAAGCTTGAAACCAAGCGCATACAACACAAAGGGCCTCAATGAGCTACTGGCCGCTCACTGGTGGCTCCAGCGCACGCGGTTCAGTCGCATCATTCACTCTGATGTGGTGTTCATGAAGTTGGGTGTTGAGGTGCATGTACTGCATTGTGACAGAAAGTCACTTTACAACATCTTACAAGCCCAAAGTGGATTTTGAAAAAAGTTTCCACGAGCGCATGTTTTGGCCGTCTCAGCCAACTGTCATGAAATATGAAAAGTAAACGTGTCTTCACTTTTCCTTCATAGCTTGAAATTGGAAGGTCTTAGAAGCTTGAAACCAAGCGCATACAACACAAAGGGCCTCAATGAGCTACTGGCCGCTCACTGGTGGCTCCAGCGCACGCGGTTCAGTCGCATCATTCACTCTGATGTGGTGTTCATGAAGTTGGGTGTTGAGGTGCATGTACTGCATTGTGACAGAAAGTCACTTTACAACATCTTACAAGCCCAAAGTGGATTTTGAAAAAAGTTTCCACGAGCGCATGTTTTGGCCGTCTCAGCCAACTGTCATGAAATATGAAAAGTAAACGTGTCTTCACTTTTCCTTCATAGCTTGAAATTGGAAGGTCTTAGAAGCTTGAAACCAAGCGCATACAACACAAAGGGCCTCAATGAGCTACTGGCCGCTCACTGGTGGCTCCAGCGCACGCGGTTCAGTCGCATCATTCACTCTGATGTGGTGTTCATGAAGTTGGGTGTTGAGGTGCATGTACTGCATTGTGACAGAAAGTCACTTTACAACATCTTACAAGCCCAAAGTGGATTTTGAAAAAAGTTTCCACGAGCGCATGTTTTGGCCGTCTCAGCCAACTGTCATGAAATATGAAAAGTAAACGTGTCTTCACTTTTCCTTCATAGCTTGAAATTGGAAGGTCTTAGAAGCTTGAAACCAAGCGCATACAACACAAAGGGCCTCAATGAGCTACTGGCCGCTCACTGGTGGCTCCAGCGCACGCGGTTCAGTCGCATCATTCACTCTGATGTGGTGTTCATGAAGTTGGGTGTTGAGGTGCATGTACTGCATTGTGACAGAAAGTCACTTTACAACATCTTACAAGCCCAAAGTGGATTTTGAAAAAAGTTTCCACGAGCGCATGTTTTGGCCGTCT